>NW_026061702.1:14341382-14664946 GCF_023897955.1 Schistocerca gregaria
CATGCAGAATCTAAAGGTCCTAGCTCATGTCCAAGGCACCAAAGCCGGCTAAAAAGTCAATAATCGATACCTAAAACTTGAATTGTACTACTTCTTGCTTGCTATTACATCAACATAGAAGCTTCCTCTGTGTTCAATCATGGTGCTTTTAGTGTCTCTGCATAACGCAGCACGCGACATAGCTTTGCAGACGATAAGTACAACCGTTTCAGAGAGAAGAGCGGCCAATGTGACGATCTGGCTTTAAGTTGATTCCATAACAAATGACGAAAACGGACGGATTTCTCAGGTTTTTACTACATATGAACACTTTTCACATTCTCCCATGCAACTCGGCTGCTAGTCCTCCTTTCATACTGAATCTTAAGGTCCTACCTCATGTCCAAGGCATCAAAGCCACCTAAAAAGTCAATAATCGATAACTAAAACTTGAATTGTACTACTTATACTGGCTATTACATCAACTTAGAAGCTTCATCTGTGTTCCACTGTGGTGCGTTTAGTGTCTCCGCATACCGCAGCACGCGACATAGCTTTGCAGACCATAAGTACAACCGTTTCAGAGAGAAGAGCGGCAATGTGACGATCTGGCTTTAAGTCGATTCCGTAACAAATGACGAAAACGGACGGATTTCTCAGGTTTTTACTACATATGAACACTTTTCACATTCTCCCGTGCAACTCGGCTGCTAGTCCTTCTCTCTTGCAGAATCTTAAGGTCCTAGCTCATGTCCAAGGCACCAAAGCCAGCTAAAATGTCAATAATCGATAGGTAAAACTTGAATTGTACTAATTCTTACTGGCTATTACATCAACTTAGAAGCTTCATCTGTGTTCTACTATGGTGCTTTTAGTGTCTCCGCATACCGCAGCACGCGACATAGCTTTGCAGACGATAAGTACAACCGTTTCAGAGAGAAGAGCGGCCAATGTGACGATCTGGCTTTAAGTCGATTCGATAACAAATGACGAAAACGGACGGATTTCTCAGGTTTTTACTACATATGAACACTTTTCGCATTCTCCCATGCAACTTGGCTGCTAGTCCTCCTTTAATGCAGAATCTTAAGGTCCTAGCTCATGGCCAAGGCACCAAAGCCAGCTAAGAAGTAAATAATCAGTACACAAAACTTTAATTGTACTACTTCTTACTGGCTATTACATCAACTTAGAAGCTTCATCTGTGTTCTACTATGGTGCTTTTAGTGTCTCCGCATACCGTCGCAAGCGACATAGCTGTGCAGACGATAAGTACAACCGTTTCAGAGAGAAGAGCGGCCAATGTGACGATCTGGCTTTAAGTCGATTCGATAACAAATGTCGAAAACGAACGGATTTCTCAGGTTTTTCCTACATATGAACACTTTTCACATTCTACCGTGGAACTCCGCTGCTGGTCCTCGTTTCATGCAGAATCTTAAGGTCCTAGCTCATGTCCAAGGCACCAAAGCCAGCTAAAAAGTCAATAATCGATACCTAAAACGTAAATTGTACAACTTCTTACTGGCTATTACACAACTTAGAAGCTTCATCTGTGTTCCACTATGGTGACTTTAGTGTCTCCGCATAACGCAGCACGCGGCATAGCTTTGCAGACGATAAGTACAACCGTTTCAGAGAGGAGAGCGGCCAATGTGACGATCTGGCTTTAAATCGATTCGATAACAAATGACGAAAATGGACGGATTTCTCAGGTTTTTACTACATATGAACACTTGTCACATTCTCCCGTGCAACTCGGCTGCTAGTCCTCCTTTCATGCAGAATCTTAAGGTCCTAGCTCATGTCCAAGGCATCAAAGCCAGCTAAAAAGTCAAAAATCGATACCTAAAACTTGAATTGTACTACTTCTTACTGGCTATTACATCAACTTAGAAGCTTCATCTGTGTTCCACTGTGGTGATTTTAGTGTCTCCGCATAACGCAGCACGCGACATAGCTTTGCTGACGATAAGTACAACCGTTTCAGAGAGAAGAGCGGCCAATGTGACGATCTGGCTTTAAGTTGATTCCATAACAAATGACGAAAACGGACGGATTTCTCAGGTTTTTTCTACATATGAACACTTTTCACATTCTCCCATGCAACTCGGCTGCTAGTCCTCCTTTCATACTGAATCTTAAGGTCCTACCTCATGTCCAAGGCATCAAAGCCAGCTAAAAAGTCAATAGTCGATACCTAAAACTTGAATTGTACTACTTCTTACTGGCTATTACATCAACTTAGAAGCTTCATCTGTGTTCCACTGTGGTGATTTTAGTGTCTCCGCGTAACGCAGCACGCGACATAGCTTTGCAGACGATAAGTACAACCGTTTCAGAGAGAAGAGCGGCCAATGTGACGATCTGGCTTTAAGTCGATTCGATAACAAATGACGAAAACGGACGTATTTCTCAGGTTTTTACTACATTTGAACACTTTTCACATTCTCCCGTGCAACTCGGCTGCTAGTCCTCCTTTCATGCAGAAACTTAAGGTCCTAGCTCATGTCCAAGGCACCAAAGCCAGCTAAAAAGTCAATAATCGATACCTAAAACGTGAATTGTATTACTTCTTACTGGCTATTACATCAACTTAGAAGCTTCATCTGTGTTCTACTATGGTGCTTTTAGTGTCTCCGCATACCGCAGCACGCGACATAGCTTTGCAGACGTTAAGTACAACCGTTTCAGGGAAAAGAGCGGAAAATGTGACGATCTGGCTTTAAGTCGATTCGATAACAAATGACGAAAACGGACGGATTTCTCAGGTTTTTACTACATATGAACACTTCTCACATTCTCCCGTTCAACTCGCCCGCTAGTCCCCCTTTCATGCAGAATCTTAAGGTCCTAGCTCATGTCCAAGGCACCAAAGCCAGCTAAAAAGTAAATAATCAGTACCCAAAACTTGAATTGTACTACTTCTTACTGGCTTTTACATTAACTTAGAAGTTTGATCTGTGTTCTACTATGGTGCTTTTAGTGTCTCCGCATACCGCAGCACGCAACATAGCTTTGCAGACGATAAGTACAACCGTTTCAGAGAGAAGAGCGGCAATGTGACGATCTGGCTTTAAGTCGATTCCGTAACAAATGACGAAAACGGACGGATTTCTCAGGTTTTTACTACATATGAAGACTTTTCACATTCTCCCGTACAACTCGGCTGCTAATCCTCCTTTCATGCAGAATCTTAAGGTCCTAGCTCATGTCCAAGGCACCAAAGCCGGCTAAAAAGTCAATAATCGATACCTAAAACTTGAATTGTACTACTTCTTGCTTGCTATTACATCAACATAGAAGCTTCCTCTGTGTTCAATCATGGTGCTTTTAGTGTCTCTGCATAACGCAGCACGCGACATAGCTTTGCAGACGATAAGTACAACCGTTTCAGAGAGAAGAGCGGCCAATGTGACGATCTGGCTTTAAGTTGATTCCATAACAAATGACGAAAACGGACGGATTTCTCAGGTTTTTACTACATATGAACACTTTTCACATTCTCCCATGCAACTCGGCTGCTAGTCCTCCTTTCATACTGAATCTTAAGGTCCTACCTCATGTCCAAGGCATCAAAGCCACCTAAAAAGTCAATAATCGATAACTAAAACTTGAATTGTACTACTTATACTGGCTATTACATCAACTTAGAAGCTTCATCTGTGTTCCACTGTGGTGCGTTTAGTGTCTCCGCATACCGCAGCACGCGACATAGCTTTGCAGACCATAAGTACAACCGTTTCAGAGAGAAGAGCGGCAATGTGACGATCTGGCTTTAAGTCGATTCCGTAACAAATGACGAAAACGGACGGATTTCTCAGGTTTTTACTACATATGAACACTTTTCACATTCTCCCGTGCAACTCGGCTGCTAGTCCTTCTCTCTTGCAGAATCTTAAGGTCCTAGCTCATGTCCAAGGCACCAAAGCCAGCTAAAATGTCAATAATCGATAGGTAAAACTTGAATTGTACTAATTCTTACTGGCTATTACATCAACTTAGAAGCTTCATCTGTGTTCTACTATGGTGCTTTTAGTGTCTCCGCATACCGCAGCACGCGACATAGCTTTGCAGACGATAAGTACAACCGTTTCAGAGAGAAGAGCGGCCAATGTGACGATCTGGCTTTAAGTCGATTCGATAACAAATGACGAAAACGGACGGATTTCTCAGGTTTTTACTACATATGAACACTTTTCGCATTCTCCCATGCAACTTGGCTGCTAGTCCTCCTTTAATGCAGAATCTTAAGGTCCTAGCTCATGGCCAAGGCACCAAAGCCAGCTAAGAAGTAAATAATCAGTACACAAAACTTTAATTGTACTACTTCTTACTGGCTATTACATCAACTTAGAAGCTTCATCTGTGTTCTACTATGGTGCTTTTAGTGTCTCCGCATACCGTCGCAAGCGACATAGCTGTGCAGACGATAAGTACAACCGTTTCAGAGAGAAGAGCGGCCAATGTGACGATCTGGCTTTAAGTCGATTCGATAACAAATGTCGAAAACGAACGGATTTCTCAGGTTATTCCTACATATGAACACTTTTCACATTCTACCGTGGAACTCCGCTGCTGGTCCTCGTTTCATGCAGAATCTTAAGGTCCTAGCTCATGTCCAAGGCACCAAAGCCAGCTAAAAAGTCAATAATCGATACCTAAAACGTAAATTGTACAACTTCTTACTGGCTATTACACAACTTAGAAGCTTCATCTGTGTTCCACTATGGTGACTTTAGTGTCTCCGCATAACGCAGCACGCGGCATAGCTTTGCAGACGATAAGTACAACCGTTTCAGAGAGGAGAGCGGCCAATGTGACGATCTGGCTTTAAATCGATTCGATAACAAATGACGAAAATGGACGGATTTCTCAGGTTTTTACTACATATGAACACTTGTCACATTCTCCCGTGCAACTCGGCTGCTAGTCCTCCTTTCATGCAGAATCTTAAGGTCCTAGCTCATGTCCAAGGCATCAAAGCCAGCTAAAAAGTCAAAAATCGATACCTAAAACTTGAATTGTACTACTTCTTACTGGCTATTACATCAACTTAGAAGCTTCATCTGTGTTCCACTGTGGTGATTTTAGTGTCTCCGCATAACGCAGCACGCGACATAGCTTTGCAGACGATAAGTACAACCGTTTCAGAGAGAAGAGCGGCCAATGTGACGATCTGGCTTTAAGTTGATTACATAACAAATGACGAAAACGGACGGATTTCTCAGGTTTTTACTACATATGAACACTTTTCACATTCTCCCATGCAACTCGGCTGCTAGTCCTCCTTTCATACTGAATCTTAAGGTCCTACCTCATGTCCAAGGCTTCAAAGCCAGCTAAAAAGTCAATAGTCGATACCTAAAACTAGAATTGTACTACTTCTTACTGGCTATTACATCAACTTAGAAGCTTCATCTGTGTTCCACTGTGGTGATTTTAGTGTCTCCGCGTAACGCAGCACGCGACATAGCTTTGCAGACGATAAGTACAACCGTTTCAGAGAGAAGAGCGGCCAATGTGACGATCTGGCTTTAAGTTGATTCGATAACAAATTATGAAAACGGACGTATTTCTCAGGTTTTTACTAAATATGAACACTTTCCACATTCTCCCGTGCAACTCGGCTGCTAGTCCTCCTTTCATGCAGAAACTTAAGGTCCTAGCTCATGTCCAAGGCACCAAAGCCAGCTAAAAAGTCAATAATCGATACCTAAAACGTGAATTGTATTACTTCTTACTGGCTATTACATCAACTTAGAAGCTTCATCTGTGTTCTACTATGGTGCTTTTAGTGTCTCCGCATACCGCAGCACGCGACATAGCTTTACAGACGATAAGTACAACCGTTTCAGACAGAACTGCAGCCAATGTGATGATCCTGATTTAAGTAGATTCTATAACAAATTATGAAAACGGACGGATTTCTCAGGTTTTTACTAAATATGAACACTTTTGACATTCTCCCGTGCAACTCGGCTGCTAGTCCTCCTTTCATGCAGAATCTTAAGGTCCTACCTCATGTCCAAGGCATCAAAGCCACCTAAAAAGTCAATAATCGATAACAAAAACTTGAATTGTACTACTTATACTGGCTATTACATCAACTTAGAAGCTTCATCTGTGTTCCACTGTGGTGCGTTTAGTGTCTCCGCATACCGCAGCACGCGACATAGCTTTGCAGACCATAAGTACAACCGTTTCAGAGAGAAGAGCGGCAATGTGACGATCCGGCTTTAAGTCGATTCCGTAACAAATGACGAAAACGGACGGATTTCTCAGGTTATTACTACATATGAACACTTTTCGCATTCTCCAATGCAACTTGGCTGCTAGTCCTCCTTTAATGCAGAATCTTAAGGTCCTAGCTCATGGCCAAGGCACCAAAGCCAGCTAAAATGTCAATAATCGATAGGTAAAACTTGAATTGTACTAATTCTTACTGGCTATTACATCAACTTAGAAGCTTCATCTGTGTTCTACTATGGTGCTTTTAGTGTCTCCGCATACCGCAGCACGCGACATAGCTTTGCAGACGATAAGTACAACCGTTTCAGAGAGAAGAGCGGCCAATGTGACGATCTGGCTTTAAGTCGATTCGATAACAAATGACGAAAACGGACGGATTTCTCAGGTTATTACTACATATGAACACTTTTCGCATTCTCCCATGCAACTTGGCTGCTAGTCCTCCTTTAATGCAGAATCTTAAGGTCCTAGCTCATGGCCAAGTCACCAAAGCCAGCTAAGAAGTAAATAATCAGTACCCAAAACTTGAATTGTACTACTTCTTACTGGCTATTACATCAACTTAGAAGCTTCATCTGTGTTCTACTATGGTGCTTTTAGTGTCTCCGCATACCGTCGCAAGCGACATAGCTGTGCAGACGATAAGTACAACCGTTTCTGAGAGAAGAGCGGCCAATGTGACGATCTGGCTTTAAGTCGATTCGATAACAAATGTCGAAAACGAACGGATTTCTCAGGTTTTTCCTACATATGAACACTTTTCACATTCTACCGTGGAACTCCGCTGCTGGTCCTCGTTTCATGCAGAATCTTAAGGTCCTAGCTCATGTCCAAGGCACCAAAGCCAGCTAAAATGTCAATAATCGATACCTAAAACGTAAATTGTACAACTTCTTACTGGCTATTACACAACTTAGAAGCTTCATCTGTGTTCCACTATGGTGACTTTAGTGTCTCCGCATAACGCAGCACGCGGCATAGCTTTGCAGACGATAAGTACAACCGTTTCAGAGAGGAGAGCGGCCAATGTGACGATCTGGCTTTAAATCGATTCGATAACAAATGACGAAAATGGACGGATTTCTCAGGTTTTTACTACATATGAACACTTGTCACATTCTCCCGTGCAACTCGGCTGCTAGTCCTCCTTTCATGCAGAATCTTAAGGTCCTAGCTCATGTCCAAGGCATCAAAGCCAGCTAAAAAGTCAAAAATCGATACCTAAAACTTGAATTGTACTACTTCTTACTGGCTATTACATCAACTTAGAAGCTTCATCTGTGTTCCACTGTGGTGATTTTAGTGTCTCCGCATAACGCAGCACGCGACATAGCTTTGCAGACGATAAGTACAACCGTTTCAGAGAGAAGAGCGGCCAATGTGACGATCTGGCTTTAAGTTGATTCCATAACAAATGACGAAAACGGACGGATTTCTCAGGTTTTTACTACACATGAACACTTTTCACATTCTCCCATGCAACTCGGCTGCTAGTCCTCCTTTCATACTGAATCTTAAGGTCCTACCTCATGTCCAAGGCTTCAAAGCCAGCTAAAAAGTCAATAGTCGATACCTAAAACTAGAATTGTACTACTTCTTACTGGCTATTACATCAACTTAGAAGCTTCATCTGTGTTCCACTGTGGTGATTTTAGTGTCTCCGCGTAACGCAGCACGCAACATAGCTTTGCAGACGATAAGTACAACCGTTTCAGAGAGAAGAGCGGCCAATGTGACGATCTGGCTTTAAGTCGATTCGATAACAAATGACGAAAACGGACGTATTTCTCAGGTTTTTACTACATTTGAACACTTTCCACATTCTCCCGTGCAACTCGGCTGCTAGTCCTCCTTTCATGCAGAAACTTAAGGTCCTAGCTCATGTCCAAGGCACCAAAGCCAGCTAAAAAGTCAATAATCGATACCTAAAACGTGAATTGTATTACTTCTTACTGGCTATTACATCAACTTAGAAGCTTCATCTGTGTTCTACTATGGTGCTTTTAGTGTCTCCGCATACCGCAGCACGCGACATAGCTTTGCAGACGTTAAGTACAACCGTTTCAGGGAAAAGAGCGGAAAATGTAACGATCTGGCTTTAAGTCGATTCGATAACAAATGAGGAAAACGGACGGATTTCTCAGGTTTTTACTACATATGAACACTTCTCACATTCTCCGTTCAACTCGCCCGCTAGTCCCCCTTTCATGCAGAATCTTAAGGTCCTTGCTCATGTCCAAGGCACCAAAGCCAGCTAAAAAGTAAATAATCAGTACCCAAAACTTGAATTGTACTACTTCTTACTGGCTATTACATTAACTTAGAAGTTTGATCTGTATTCTACTATGGTGCTTTTAGTGTCTCCGCATACCGCAGCACGCGACATAGCTTTGCAGACGATAAGTACAACCGTTTCAGAGAGAAGAGCGGCAATGTGACGATCTGGCTTTAAGTCGAATCCATAACAAATGACGAAAACGGACGGATTTCTCAGGTCTTTACTACATATGAAGACTTTTCACAGTCTCCCGTACAACTCGGCTGCTAATCCTCCTTTCATGCAGAATCTTAAGGTCCTAGCTCAAGTCCAAGGCACCAAAGCCGGCTAAAAAGTCAATAATCGATACCTAAAACTTGAATTGTACTACTTCTTGCTTGCTATTACATCAACTTAGAAGCTTCATCTGTGTTCAATCATGGTGCTTTTAGTGTCTCCGCATAACGCAGCACGCGACATAGCTTTGCAGACGATAAGTACAACCGTTTCAGAGAGAAGAGCGGCCAATGTGACGATCTGGCTTCAAGTTGATTCGATAACAAATGACGAAAACGGACGGATTTCGCAGGTTTTTACTACATATGAACACTTTTCACAATACTCCCGTGCAACGCGGCTGCTAGTCCTCCATTCATGCAGAGTCTTAAGGTCCTACCTCATGTCCAAGGCTCCAAAGCCAGCTAAAAAGTCAAAAATCGATACCTAAAACGTAAATTGTACTACTTCTTACTGGCTATTACATCAACTTAGAAGCTTCATCTGTGTTCTACTATGGTGCTTTTAGTGTCTCCGCATACCGCAGCACGCGACATAGCTTTGCAGACGATAAGTACAACCGTTTCAGAGAGAAGAGCGGCCAATGTGACGATCTTGCTTTAAGTCGATTCGATAACAAATGACGAAAACGGACGGATTTCTCAGGTTTTTACTACATATGAACACTTTTCGCATTCTCCCATGAAACTCGGCTGCTAGTCCTCCTTTCATGCAGAATCTTAAGGTCCTAGCTCATGTGCAAGGCACCAAAGCCAGCCAAAAAGTCAATAATCGATACCTAAGACTTGAATTGTTCTACTTCTCACTCGCTATTACATCAACTTAGAAGCTTCACCTGTGTTCTACTATGGTGCTTTTAGTGTCTCCGTATACCGCAGCACGCGACATAGCTTTGCAGACGATAAGTACAACCGTTTCAGAGAGAAGAGCGGCCAATGTGACGATCTGGCTTCAAGTTGATTCGATAACAAATGACGAAAACGGACGGATTTCGCAGGTTTTTACTACATATGAACACTTTTCACAATACTCCCGTGCAACGCGGCTGCTAGTCCTCCTTTCATGCAGAGTCTTAAGGTCCTAGCTCATGTCCAAGGCTCCAAAGCCTGCTAAAAAGTCAAAAATCGATACCTAAAACGTAAATTGTACTACTTCTTACTGGCTATTACATCAACTTAGAAGCTTCATCTGTGTTCTACTATGGTGCTTTTAGTGTCTCCGCATACCGCAGCACGCGACATAGCTTTGCAGACGATAAGTACAACCGTTTCAGACAGAACTGCAGCCAATGTGATGATCCTGATTTAAGTAGATTCTATAACAAATTATGAAAACGGACGGATTTCTCAGGTTTTTACTAAATATGAACACTTTTGACATTCTCCCGTGCAACTCGGCTGCTAGTCCTCCTTTCATGCAGAATCTTAAGGTCCTAGCTCATGTTCAAGGCACCAAAGCCGGCTAAAAAGTCAATAATCGATACCTAAAACTTGAATTGTACTACTTCTTTCTTGCTATTACATCAACTTAGAAGCTTCATCTGTGTTCTACTATGGTGCTTTTAGTGTCTCCGCATACCGCAGCACGCGACATAGCTGTGCAGACGATAAGTACAACCGTTTCAGAGAGAAGAGCGGCCAATGTGACGATCTGGCTTTAAGTCGATTCGATAACAAATGACGAAAACGGACGGATTTCTAAGGTTTTTACTACATATGAACACTTTTCGCATACTCCCGTGCAACGTGGCTGCTAGTCCTCCTTTCATGCAGAATCTTAAGCTCCTAGCTCATGTCCAAGGCACAAAAGCCAGCAAAATAGTCAATAATCGATACCTAAAACTTGAACTGTACTACTTCTTACTGGTTATTACATTAACTTAGAAGCTTCATCTGTGTTCTACTATGGTGCTTTTAGTGTCTCCGCATACCGCAGCACGCGACATAGCTTTGCAGACGATAAGTACTACCGTTTCAGAGAGAAGATCGGCCAATGTGACGATCTGGCTTTAAGTCGATTCGATAACAAATGATGAAAATGGACGGATTTCTCAGGTTTTTACTACATATGAACACTTGTCACATTCTCCCGTGCAACTCGGCTGCTAGTCCTCCTTTCATGCAGAATCTTAAGGTCCTAGCTCATGTCCAAGGCATCAAAGCCAGCTAAAAAGTCAAAAATCGATACCTAAAACTTGAATTGTACTACTTCTTACTAGCTATTACATCAACTTAGAAGCTTCATCTGTGTTCCACTGTGGTGATTTTAGTGTCTCCGCATAACGCAGCACGCGACATAGCTTTGCAGACGATAAGTACAACCGTTTCAGAGAGAAGAGCGGCCAATGTGACGATCTGGCTTTAAGTTGATTCCATAACAAATGACGAAAACGGACGGATTTCTCAGGTTTTTACTACATATGAACACTTTTCACATTCTCCCATGCACCTCGGCTGCTAGTCCTCCTTTCATACTGAATCTTAAGGTCCTACCTCATGTCCAAGGCATCAAAGCCAGCTAAAAAGTCAATAGTCGATACCTAAAACTTGAATTGTACTACTTCTTACTGGCTATTACATCAACTTAGAAGCTTCATCTGTGTTCTACTATGGTGCTTTTAGTGTCTCCGCATACCGCAGCACGCGACATAGCTTTGCAGACGATAAGTACAACCGTTTCAGACAGAACTGCAGCCAATGTGATGATCCTGATTTAAGTAGATTCTATAACAAATCATGAAAACGGACGGATTTCTCAGGTTTTTACTAAATATGAACACTTCTGACATTCTCCCGTGCAACTCGGCTGCTAGTCCTCCTTTCATGCAGAATCTTAAGGTCCTAGCTCATGTTCAAGGCACCAAAGCCGGCTAAAAAGTCAATAATCGATACCTAAAACTTGAATTGTACTACTTCTTTCTTGCTATTACATCAACTTAGAAGCTTCATCTGTGTTCTACTATGGTGCTTTTAGTGTATCCGCATACCGCAGCACGCGACATAGCTTTGCAGACGTTAAGTACAACCGTTTCAGGGAAAAGAGCGGAAAATGTGACGATCTGGCTTTAAGTCGATTCGATAACAAATGACGAAAACGGACGGATTTCTCAGGTTTTTATTACATATGAACACTTCTCACATTCTCCCGTTCAACTCGCCCGCTAGTCCCCCTTTCATGCAGAATCTTAAGGTCCTAGCTCATGTCCAAGGCACCAAAGCCAGCCAAAAAGTCAATAATCCATACCTAAGACTTGAATTGTTCTACTTCTCACTCGCTATTACATCAACTTAGAAGCTTCACCTGTGTTCTACTATGGTGCTTTTAGTGTCTCCGTATACCGCAGCACGCGACATAGCTTTGCAGACGATAAGTACAACCGTTTCAGAGAGAAGAGCGGCCAATGTGACGATCTGGCTTCAAGTTGATTCGATAACAAATGACGAAAACGGACGGATTTCGCAGGTTTTTACTACATATGAACACTTTTCACAATACTCCCGTGCAACGCGGCTGCTAGTCCTCCTTTCATGCAGAATCTTGAGGTCCTAGCTCATGTCCAAGGCACCAAAGCCAGCTAAAAAGTAAATAATCAGTACCCAAAACTTGAATTGTACTACTTCTTACTGGCTATTACATTAACTTAGAAGTTTGATCTGTGTTCTACTATGGTGCTTTTAGTGTCTCCGCATACCGCAGCACGCGACATAGCTTTGCAGACGATAAGTACAACCGTTTCAGAGAGAAGAGCGGCAATGTGACGATCTGACTTTAAGTCGATTCCATAACAAATGACGAAAACGGACGGATTTCTCAGGGTTTTACTACATATGAAGACTTTTCACATTCTCCCGTACAACTCGGCTGCTAATCCTCCTTTCATGCAGAATCTTAAGGTCCTAGCTCATGTCCAAGGCACCAAAGCCGGCTAAAAAGTCAATAATCGATACCTAAAACTTGAATTGTACTACTTCTTGCTTGCTATTACATCAACTTAGAAGCTTCATCTGTGTTCAATCATGGTGCTTTTAGTGTCTCCGCATAACGCAGCACGCGACATAGCTTTGCAGACGATAAGTACAACCGTTTCAGAGAGAAGAGAGGCCAATGTGACGATCTGGCTTCAAGTTGATTCGATAACAAATGACGAAAACGGACGGATTTCGCAGGTTTTTACTACATATGAACACTTTTCACAATACTCCCGTGCAACGCGGCTGCTAGTCCTCCTTTCATGCAGAGTCTTAAGGTCCTACCTCATGTCCAAGGCTCCAAAGCCAGCTAAAAAGTCAAAAATCGATACCTAAAACGTAAATTGTACTACTTCTTACTGGCTATTACATCAACTTAGAAGCTTCATCTGTGTTCTACTATGGTGCTTTTAGTGTCTCCGCATACCGCAGCAAGCGACATAGCTTTGCAGACGATAAGTACAACCGTTTCAGAGAGAAGAGCGGCCAATGTGACGATCTTGCTTTAAGTCGATTCGATAACAAATGACGAAAACGGACGGATTTCTCAGGTTTTTACTACATATGAACACTTTTCGCATTCTCCCATGAATCTCGGCTGCTAGTCCTCCTTTCATGCAGAATCTTAAGGTCCTAGCTCATGTCCAAGGCACCAAAGCCAGCCAAAAAGTCAATAATCGATACCTAAGACTTGAATTGTTCTACTTCTCACTCGCTATTACATCAACTTAGAAGCTTCACCTGTGTTCTACTATGGTGCTTTTAGTGTCTCCGTATACCGCAGCACGCGACATAGCTTTGCAGACGATAAGTACAACCGTTTCAGAGAGAAGAGCGGCCAATGTGACGATCTGGCTTCAAGTTGATTCGATAACAAATGACGAAAACGGACAGATTTCGCAGGTTTTTACTACATATGAACACTTTTCACAATACTCCCGTGCAACGCGGCTGCTAGTCCTCCTTTCATGCAGAGTCTTAAGGTCCTACCTCATGTCCAAGGCTCCAAAGCCAGCTAAAAAGTCAAAAATCGATACCTAAAACGTAAATTGTACTACTTCTTACTGGCTATTACATCAACTTAGAAGCTTCATCTGTGTTCTACTATGGTGCTTTTAGTGTCTCCGCATACCGCAGCACGCGACATAGCTTTGCAGACGATAAGTACAACCGTTTCAGACAGAACTGCAGCCAATGTGATGATCCTGATTTAAGTAGATTCTATAACAAATTATGAAAACGGACGGATTTCTCAGGTTTTTACTAAATATGAACACTTTTGACATTCTCCCGTGCAACTCGGCTGCTAGTCCTCCTTTCATGCAGAATCTTAAGGTCCTAGCTCATGTTCAAGGCACCAAAGCCGGCTAAAAAGTCAATAATCGATACCTAAAACTTGAATTGTACTACTTCTTTCTTGCTATTACATCAACTTAGAAGCTTCATCTGTGTTCTACTATGGTGCTTTTAGTGTCTCCGCATACCGCAGCACGCGACATAGCTGTGCAGACGATAAGTACAACCGTTTCAGAGAGAAGAGCGGCCAATGTGACGATCTGGCTTTAAGTCGATTCGATAACAAATGACGAAAACGGACGGATTTCTAAGGTTTTTACTACATATGAACACTTTTCACATACTCCCGTGCAACGTGGCTGCTAGTCCTCCTTTCATGCAGAATCTTAAGCTCCTAGCTCATGTCCAAGGCACAAAAGCCAGCAAAATAGTCAATAATCGATACCTAAAACTTGAACTGTACTACTTCTTACTGGTTATTACATTAACTTAGAAGCTTCATCTGTGTTCTACTATGGTGCTTTAGTGTCTCCGCATACCGCAGCACGCGTCATAGCTTTGCAGACGATAAGTACTACCGTTTCAGAGAGAAGATCGGCCAATGTGACGATCTGGCTTTAAGTCGATTCGATAACAAATGACGAAAACGGACGGATTTCTCAGGTTTTTACTACATTTGAATACTTGTCACATTCTCCCGTGCAACTCGGCTGCTAGTCCTTCTTTCATGCAGAATATTAAGGTCCTAGCTCATGTCCAAGACAACAAACCAGCTAAAAAGTCAATAATCTATACCTATAACTTGAATTGTACTACTTTTTACTGGTTATTACATCAACTTAGAAGCTTCATCTGTGCTCTACTATGGAGCTTTTAGTGTCTCCGCATAACGCAGCACGCGACATAGCTTTGCAGACGATAAGTACAACCGTTTCAGAGAAGAGGGACCAATGTGACGATCTGGCTTTAAGTCGATTCGATAACAAATGACGAAAACGGACAGATTTCCTTAGGATTTTACTACATATGAACACTTTTCACATTCTCCCGTGCAACTCGACTGCTAGTCCTCCTTTCATGCAGAATCTTAAGGTCCTATCTCATATCCAAGGCACCAAAGCCAGCTAAAAATCAATAATCGATACCTAAAACTTGAATTGTACTACTTCCTGCATGCTATTACATCAACTTAGAAGCTTCATCTGTGTGCTACTATGGTGCTATTAGTGTCTCCGCATACCGCAGCACGTGACATAACTCTGCAGACGATAAGTACAACCGTTTCAGAGAGAAGAGCGGTCAATGTGACGATCTGGCTTTTAGTCGATTCGATAACAAATGACGAAAACGGACGGATTTCTCATATTTTTACTACATATGAACACTTTTCACATTCTCCCATGGAACTCGGCTGCTAGTCCTCCTTTCATGCAGAATCTTAAGGTCCTAGCTCATGTCAAAGGCACCAAAGCCAGCTAAAAAGTCAATAATCGATACATAAAACTTGAATTGTACTACTTCTTACTGGCTATTACATTAAACTTAGAAGCTTCATCTGTGTTCTACTATGGTGCTTTTAGTGTCTCCGCATACCGCAGCACGCGACATAGCTTTGCAGACGATTAGTACAACCGTTTCAGAGAGAAGAGCGGCCAATGTGACGATCTTGCTTTAAGTCGATTCGATAACAAATGACGAAAACGGACGGATTTCTCATGATTTTACTACATATGAACACTTTTCGCATTCTCCCATGAAACTCGGCTGCTAGTCCTCCTTTCATGCAGAATCTTAAGGTCCTAGCTCATGTCCAAGGCACCAAAGCCAGCTAAAAAGTCAAAAATCGATACCTAAATCGTAAATTGTACTACTTCTTACAGGCTATTACATCAACATAGAAGCTTCATCTATGTTCTACTATGGTGCTTTTAGTGTCTCCGCATACCGCAGCACGCGACATAGCTGTGCAGACGATAAGTACAACCGTTTCAGACAGAACTGCCGCCAATGTGACGATCCTGATTTAAGTCGATTCTATAACAAATTATGAAAACGGACGTATTTCTCAGGTTTTTACTACATTTGAACACTTGTCAAATTCTCCCGTGCAACTCGGCTGCTAGTCCTTCTTTCATGCAGAATCTTAAGGTCCTAGCTCATGTCCAAGGCACCAAAGCCAGCTAAAAAGTCAATAATCTATAATTAAAACTTGAATTGTACTACTTCTTACTGGTTATAACATCAACTTAGAAGCTTCATCTGTGTTCTACTATGGTGCTTTTAGTGTCTCCGCATAACGCAGCACGCGACATAGCGTTGCAGACGATAAGTACAACCGTTTCACAGAAGAGGCGCCAATGTGACGATCTGGCTTTAAGTCGATTCGACAACAAATGACGAAAACGGACGGATTTCTCAGGTTTTTACTACATATGAACACTTTTCACATACAGCCGTGCAACGCGGCTGCTAGTTCACCTTTCATGCAGAATCTTAAGGTCCTAGCTCATGTCCAAGGCACCAAAGCCAGCTAAAAAGTCAATAATCGATACCTAAGACTTGAATTGTTCTACTTCTCACTCGCTATTACATCAACTTAGAAGCTTCACCTGTGTTCTACTATGGTGCTTTTAGTGTCTCCGTATACCGCAGCACGCGACATAGCTTTGCAGACGATAAGTACAACCGTTTCAGAGAAGAGGGGCCAATGTGACGATCTGACTTTAAGTCGATTCGATAACAAATGACGAAAACGGACGGATTTCGCAGGTTTTTACTACATATGAACACTTTTCACAATACTCCCGTGCAACGCGTCTGCTAGTCCTCCTTTCATGCAGATTCTTAAGGTCCTAGCTCATGTCCAAGGCACCAAAGCCAGCAAAATAGTCAGTAATCGATACCTAAGACTTGAATTGTTCTACTTCTCACTTGCTATTACATCAACTTAGAAGCTTCACCTGTGTTCTACTATGGTGCTTTTAGTGTCTCCGTATACCGCAGCACGCGACATAGCTTTGCAGACGATAAGTACAACCGTTTCAGAGAGAAGAGCGGCCAATGTGACGATCTTGCTTTAAGTCGATTCGATAACAAATGACGAAAACGGACGGATTTCTCAGGTTTTTACTACATATGAACACTTTTCGCATTCTCCCATGAAACTCGGCTGCTAGTCCTCCTTTCATGCAGAATCTTAAGGTCCTAGCTCATGTCCAAGGCACCAAAGCCAGCTAAAAAGTCAAAAATCGATACCTAAAACGTAAATTGTACTACTTCTTACTGGCTATTACATCAACTTAGAAGCTTCATCTATGTTCTACTATGGTGCTTTTAGTGTCTCCGCATACCGCAGCACGCGACATAGCTTTGCAGACGATATGTACAACCGTTTCAGACAGAACTGCAGCCAATGTGATGATCCTGATTTAAGTAGATTCTATAACAAATTATGAAAACGGACGGATTTCTCAGGTTTTTACTACATATGAACACTTTTGACATTCTCCCGTGCAACTCGGCTGCTAGTCCACCTTTCATGCAAAATCTTAAGGTCCTAGCTCATGTTCAAGGCACCAAAGCCGGCTAAAAAGTCAATAATCGATACCTAAAACTTGAATTGTACTACTTCTTACTTGCTATTACATCAACTTAGAAGCTTCATCTGTGTTCTACTATGGTGCTTTTAGTGTCTCCGCATACCGCAGCACGCGACATAGCTGTGCAGACGATAAGTACAACCGTTTCAGAGAGAAGAGCGGCCAATGTGACGATCTGGCTTTAAGTCGATTCGATAACAAATGACGAAAACGGACGGATTTCTAAGGTTTTTACTACATATGAACACTTTTCACATACTCCCGTGCAACGTGGCTGCTAGTCCTCCTTTCATGCAGAATCTTAAGCTCCTAGCTCATGTCCAAGGCACAAAAGCCAGCAAAATAGTCAATAATCGATACCAAAAACTTGAACTGTACTACTTCTTACTGGCTATTACATCAACTTAGAAGCTTCATCTGTGTTCTACTATTGTGCTTTTAGTGTCTCCGCATACCGCAGCACGCGACATAGCTTTGCAGACGATAAGTACTACCGTTTCAGAGAGAAGATCGGCCAATGTGACGATCTGGCTTTAAGTCGATTCGATAACAAATGACGAAAACGGACGGATTTCTTTAGGTTTTTTATACATATGAACATTTTTCACATTCTCCCGTGCAACTCGACTGCTAGTCCTCCTTTCATGCAGAATCTTAAGGTCCTATCTCATATCCAAGGCACCAAAGCCAGCTAAAAATTAATAATCGATAACTAAAACTTGAATTGTACTACTTCCTGCATGCTATTACATCAACTTAGAAGCTTCATCTGTGTTCTACTATGGTGCTTTTAGTGTCTCCGTATACCGCAGCACGCGACATAGCTTTGCAGGCGATACGTACAACCGTTTGAGAGAGAAGGGCGGCCAATGTGACGATCTGGCTTTAAATCGATTCGATAACAAATGACGAAAACGGACGAATTGCATTAGGTTTCTACTACATATGAACACTTTTCACGTTCTCCCATGCAACTCGGCTGCTAGTCCTCCTTTCATGCTGAATCTTAATTCCTAGGTCATGTCCAAGGCTCCAAAGCCAGCTAAAAAGTCAAAAATCGATACCTAAAACGTAAATTGTACTACTTCTTACTGGCTACTACATCAACTTAGAAGCTTCATCTATGTTCTACTATGGTGGTTTAGTGTCTCCGCATACCGCAGCACGCGACATAGCTTTGCAGACGATATGTACAGCCGTTTCAGAGAGAAGAGCGGCCAATGTGACGATCTGGCTTTAAGTCGATTCGATAACAAATGACGAAAACGGACGGATTTCTCAGGTTGTTACTACATATGAACACTTTTCACATACTCCCGTGCAACGCGGCTGCTAGTTCTCCTTTCATGCAGAATCTTAAGCTCCTAGCTAATGTCCAAGGCACCAAAGCCATCTAAATAGTCAATAATCGATACCTAAAACTTGAACTGTACTACTTCTTACTAGCTATTACATCAACTTACAAGCTTCATCTGTGTTCTACTATGGTGCTTTTAGTGTCTCCGCATACCGCAGGACGCGACATAGCTTTGGAGACGATAAGTACAACCTTTACAGTGAGAAGAGCGGCCAATGTGACGATCTGGCATTAAGTCGATTCCATAACAAATGACGAAAACGGACGGATTTCTTTAGGTTTTTACTACATATGAACACTTTTCACATTCTCCCATGCAACTCGGCTGCTAGTCCTCCTTTCATGCAGAATCTTAATTCCTGGGTCATGTCCAAGGCTCCAAAGCCAGCTAAAAGGTCAAAAATCTATACCTAAAACGTAAATTGTACTACTTCTTACTGGCTACTACATCAACTCAGAAGCTTCATCTATGTTCTACTATGGTGGTTTAGTGTCTCCGCATGCCGCAGCACGCGACATAGCTTTGCAGACGATATGTACAGCCGTTTCAGAGAGAAGAGCGGCCAATGTAACGATCTGGCTTTAAATCGATTCGATAACAAAGGACGAAAACGGACGGATTTCTCAGGTTGTTACTACATATGAACACTTTTCACATACTCCCGTGCAACGCGGCTGCTAGTCCTCCTTTCATGCAGATTCTTAAGCCCCTAGCTCATGTACAAAGGCACAAAAGCCAGCAAAATAGTCAATAATCGATACCTAAAACTTGAACTGTACTACTCCTTACTGGCTATTACATCAACTTAGAAGCTTCATCTGTGTTCTACTATGGTGCTTTTAGTGTCTCCGTATACCGCAGCACGCGACATAGCTTTGCAGACGATAAGTACAACCGTTTCAGGGAAGAGGGGCCAATGTGACAATCTGGGTTTAAGTCGATTCGATAACAAATGACGAAAACGGACGGATTTCTCAGGTTTTTACTACATATGAACACTTATCACATTCTCCCATGCAACTCGGCTGCTAGTCCTCCTTTCATGCAGAATCTTAAGGTCCTAGCTCATGTCCAAGGCACCAAAGCCAGCTAAATAGTCAATAATCGATACCTAAAATTTGAATTGTACTACTTCTTACTGGCTATTACATCAACTTAGAAGCTTCATCTGTGTTGTACTATGGTGCTTTTAGTGTCTCCGCATACCGCAGCACGCGACATAGCTTTGCAGACGATAAGTACAACCGTTTCAGAGAGAAGAGCGGCAAATGTGATGATCTGGCTTTAAGTCGATTCGATAACAAATGACGAAAACGGACGGATTTCTCTGGTTTTTACTACATATGAACACTTTTCACATACTCCCGTGCAACGCGGCTGCTGGTCCTCCTTTCATGCAGAATCTTAAGCTCCTAGCTCATGTCCAAGGCACCAAAGCCAGCTAAATAGTCAATAATCGATACCTAAAATTTGAATTGTACTACTTCTTACTGGCTATTACATCAACTTAGAAGCTTCATCTGTGTTGTACTATGGTGCTTTTAGTGTCTCCGCATACCGCAGCACGCGACATAGCTTTCCAGACGATAAGTACAACCGTTTCAGAGAGAAGAGCGGCCAATTTGACGATCTTGCTTTAAGTCGATTCGATAACAAATGACGAAAACGGACGGATTTCTCAGGTTTTTACTACATATGAACACTTTTCGCATTCTCCCATGAAACTCGGCTGTTAGTCCTCCTTTCATGCAGAATCTTAAGGTCCTAGCTCATGTCCAAGGCACCAAAGCCAGCTAAAAAGTCAAAAATCGATACCTAAAACGTAAATTGTACTACTTCTTACTGGCTATTACATCAACTTAGAAGCTTCATCTATGTTCTACTATGGTGCTTTTAGTGTCTCCGCATAACGCAGCACGCGACATAGCTTTGCAGACGATAAGTACTACCGTTTCAGAGAGAAGATCGGCCAATGTGACGATCTGGCTTTAAGTCGATTCGATAACAAATGACGAAAACTGACGTATTTCTCAGGTTTTTACTACATTTGAACACTTGTCACATTCTCCCGTGCAACTCGGCTGCTAGTCCTTCTTTCATGCAGAATCTTAAGGTCCTAGCTCATGTCCAAGGCACCGAAGCCAGCTAAAAATCAATAATCGATACCTATAACTTGAATTGTACTACTTCCTGCATGCTATTACATCAACTTAGAAGCTTCATCTGTGTTCTACTATGGTGCTATTAGTGTCTCCGCATACCGCAGCACGCGACATAGCTTTGCAGACGATAAGTACAACCGTTTCAGAGAGAAGAGCGGTCAATGTGACGATCTGGCTTTTAGTCGATTCGATAACAAACGACGAAAACGGACGGATTTCTCAGATTTTTACTACATATGAACACTTATCACATTCTCCCATGCAACTCGGATGCTAGTCCTCCTTTCATGCAGAATCTTAAGGTCCTAGCTCATGTCGAAGGCACCAAAATATGGTAAAAAGTCAATAATCGAACCTAACTCTTGAATTGTACTACATTTAACTGGATATTACTTCAACTTAGAAGCTTCATCTGTGTTCTACAATGGTGATTTAAGTGTCTCCGCATACCGCAGCACGCGACATAGCTTTGCAGACGATAAGTACAACCGTTTCAGAGAGAAGAGCGGCCAATGTGACGATCTGGCTTTAAGTCGATTCGATAACAAATGACGAAAACGGACGGATTTCTTTAGGTTTTTACTACATATGAACATTTTTCACATTCTCCCGTGCAACTCGTTTGCTAGTCCTCCTTTCATGCAGAATCTTAAGGTCCTAGCGCATGTCCAAGGCACCAAAGATAGCTAAAAAGTCAATAATCGATACCTAAAAGTTGAACTGTACTACTTGTTACTGGCTATTACATTACTTAGAAGCTTCATCTGTGTTCTACTATGGTGCTTTTAGTGTCTCCGCATACCGCTGCACGCGACATAGCTTTGCAGACGATAAGTACAACCGTTTCAGAGAGAAGTGCGGCCAATGTGACGACCTGGCTTTAAGTCGATTCCATAACAAATGACGAAAACGGACGGATACTCAGGTTTTTACTACATATGAACACTTTTCACATACTCCCGTGCAACGCGGCAGCTAGTCCTCCTTTCATGCAGAATCTTAAGCTCCTAGCTCATGTCCAAGGCACCAAAGCCAGCTAAATAGTCAATAATCGATACCTAAAACTTGAACTGTACTACTTCTTACTAGCTATTACATCAACTTAGAAGCTTCATCTGTGTTCTACTACGGTGCTTTTAGTGTCTCCGCATACCGCAGCACGCGACATAGCTTTGCAGACGGTAAGTACAACCTTAACAGTGAGAAGAGCGGCCAATGTGACGATCTGGCTTTTAGTCGATTCCATAACAAATGACGAAAACGGACGGATTTCTTTAGGTTTTTACTACATATGAACACTTTTCACATTCTCCCATGCAACGCGGCTGCTAGTCCTCCTTTCATGCAGAATCTTAAGGTCCTAGCTCATGTCCAAGGCTCCAAAGCCAGCTAAAAAGTCAAAAATCGGTACCTAAAACGTAAATTGTACTACTTCTTACTGGCTATTACATCAACTTAGAAGCTTCATCTAAGTTTCTACTATGGTGGTTTAGTGTCTCCGCATACCGCAGCACGCGACATAGCTTTGCAGACGATAAGTACAACCGTTTCAGAGAGAAGAGCGGACAATGTGACGATCTGGCTTTAAGTCGATTCGATAACAAATGACGAAAACGGACGGATTTCTCAGGTTGTTACTACATATGAACACTTTTCACATACTCCCGTGCAACGCGGCTGCTAGTCCTCTTTTCATGCAGATTCTTAAGCTCCTAGCTCATGTACAAAGGCACAAAAGCCAGCAAAATAGTCAATAATCGATACCTAAACCTTGAACTGTACTACTTCTTACTGGCTATTACATCAACTTAGAAGCTTCATCTGTGTTCTACTATGGTGCTTTTAGTGTCTCCGCATACCGCAGCATGCGACATAGCTTTCCAGACGATAAGTACAACCGTTTCAGAGAGAAGAGCGGCCAATTTGACGATCTTGCTTTAAGTCGATTCGATAACAAATGACGAAAACGGACGGATTTCTCAGGTTTTTACTACATATGAACACTTTTCGCATTCTCCCATGAAACTCGGCTGTTAGTCCTCCTTTCATGCAGAATCTTAAGGTCCTAGCTCATGTCCAAGGCACCAAAGCCAGCTAAAAAGTCAAAAATCGATACCTAAAACGTAAATTGTACTACTTCTTACTGGCTATTACATCAACTTAGAAGCTTCATCTATGTTCTACTATGGTGCTTTTAGTGTCTCCGCATAACGCAGCACGCGACATAGCTTTGCAGACGATAACTACTACCGTTTCAGAGAGAAGATCGGCCAATGTGACGATCTGGCTTTAAGTCGATTCGATAACAAATGACGAAAACTGACGTATTTCTCAGGTTTTTACTACATTTGAACACTTGTCACATTCTCCCGTGCAACTCGGCTGCTAGTCCTCCTTTCATGCAGAATCTTAAGGTCCTAGCTCATGTCCAAGGCACCAAAGCCAGCTAAAAAGTCAATAATCGATACCTAAAACTTGAATTGTAGTACCTCTAACTGGCTATTACATCAACTTAGAAGCTTCATCTGTGTTCTACTATGGTGCTTTTAGAGTCTCCGCATACCGCAGCACGCGACATAGCTTTGCAGACGATAAGTGCAACCGTTTCAGAGAGAAGAGCGGCCAATGTGACGATCTGGCTTTAAGTCGATTCGATAACAAATGACGAAAACGGACGGATTTCTTTAGGTTTTTACTACATATGAACATTTTTCACATTCTCCCGTGCAACTCGTTTGCTAGTCCTCCTTTCATGCAGAATCTTAAGGTCCTAACGCATGTCCAAGGCACCAAAGATAGCTAAAAAGTCAATAATCGATACCTAAAAGTTGAACTGTACTACTTGTTACTGGCTATTACATTACTTAGAAGCTTCATCTGTGTTCTACTATGGTGCTTTTAGTGTCTCCGCATACCGCAGCACGCGACATAGCTTTGCAGATGATAAGTACAACCGTTCAGAGAGAAGAGCGGCCAATGTGACGATCTGGCTTTCAGTCGATTCGATAACAAATGACGAAAACGGACGGATTTCTCAGGTTTTTACTACATATGAACACTTTTCACATACTCCCGTGCAACGCGGCAGCTAGTCCTCCTTTCATGCAGAATCTTAAGCTCCTAGCTAATGTCCAAGGCACCAAAGCTATCTAAATAGTCAATAATCGATACCTAAAACTTGAACTGTACTACTTCTTACTAGCTATTACATCAACTTAGAAGCTTCATCTGTGTTCTACTATGGTGCTTTTAGTGTCTCCGCATACCGCAGCACGTGACATAGCTTTGCAGACGATAAGTACAACCGTTTCAGAGAGAAGTGCGGCCAATGTGACGACCTGGCTTTAAGTCGATTCCATAACAAATGACGAAAACGGACGGATACTCAGGTTTTTACTACATATGAACACTTTTCACATACTCCCGTGCAACGCGGCAGCTAGTCCTCCTTTCATGCAGAATCTTAAGCTCCTAGCTCATGTCCAAGGCACCAAAGCCAGCTAAATAGTCAATAATCGATACCTAAAACTTGAACTGTACTACTTCTTACTAGCTATTACATCAACTTACAAGCTTCATCTGTGTTCTACTATGGTGCTTTTAGTGTCTCCGCATACCGCAGGACGCGACATAGCTTTGGAGACGATAAGTACAACCTTTACAGTGAGAAGAGCGGCCAATGTGACGATCTGGCTTTAAGTCGATTCGATAACAAATGACGAAAACGGACGGATTTCTTTAGGTTTTTTATACATATGAAAATTTTTCACATTCTCCCGTGCAACTCGACTGCTAGTCCTCCTTTCATGCAGAATCTTAAGGTCCTATCTCATATCCAAGGCACCAAAGCCAGCTAAAAATTAATAATCGATAACTAAAACTTGAATTGTACTACTTCCTGCATGCTATTACATCAACTTAGAAGCTTCATCTGTGTTCTACTATGGTGCTTTTAGTGTCTCCGTATACCGCAGCACGCGACATAGCTTTGCAGGCGATACGTACAACCGTTTGAGAGAGAAGGGCGGCCAATGTGACGATCTGGCTTTAAATCGATTCGATAACAAATGACGAAAACGGACGAATTTCATTAGGTTTCTACTACATATGAACACTTTTCACATTCTCCCATGCAACTCGGCTGCTAGTCCTCCTTTCATGCTGAATCTTAATTCCTAGGTCATGTCCAAGGCTCCAAAGCCAGCTAAAAAGTCAATAATCGATACCTAAAACGTAAATTGTACTACTTCTTACTGGCTACTACATCAACTTAGAAGCATCATCTATGTTCTACTATGGTGGTTTAGTGTCTCCGCATACCGCAGCACGCGACATAGCTTTGCAGACGATATGTACAGCCGTTTCAGAGAGAAGAGCGGCCAATGTGACGATCTGGCTTTAAGTCGATTCGATAACAAATGACGAAAACGGACGGATTTCTCAGGTTGTTACTACATATGAACACTTTTCACATACTCCCGTGCAACGCGGCTGCTAGTTCTCCTTTCATGCAGAATCTTAAGCTCTTAGCTAATGTCCAAGGCACCAAAGCCATCTAAATAGTCAATAATCGATACCTAAAACTTGAACTGTACTACTTCTTACTAGCTATTACATCAACTTACAAGCTTCATCTGTGTTCTACTATGGTGCTTTTAGTGTCTCCGCATACCGCAGGACGCGACATAGCTTTGGAGACGATAAGTACAACCTTTACAGTGAGAAGAGCGGCCAATGTGACGATCTGGCTTTAAGTCGATTCCATAACAAATGACGAAAACGGACGGATTTCTTTAGGTTTTTACTACATATGAACACTTTTCACATTCTCCCATGCAACTCGGCTGCTAGTCCTCCTTTCATGCAGAATCTTAATTCCTGGGTCATGTCCAAGGCTCCAAAGCCAGCTAAAAGGTCAAACATCTATACCTAAAACGTAAATTGTACTACTTCTTACTGGCTACTACATCAACTCAGAAGCTTCATCTATGTTCTACTATGGTGGTTTAGTGTCTCCGCATACCGCAGCACGCGACATAGCTTTGCAGACGATATGTACAGCCGTTTCAGAGAGAAGAGCGGCCAATGTAACGATCTGGCTTTAAGTCGATTCGATAACAAAGGACGAAAACGGACGGATTTCTCAGGTTGTTACTACATATGAACACTTTTCACATACTCCCGTGCAAGGCGGCTGCTAGTCCTCCTTTCATGCAGATTCTTAAGCCCCTAGCTCATGTACAAAGGCACAAAAGCCAGCAAAATAGTCAATAATCGATACCTAAAACTTGAACTGTACTACTTCTTACTGGCTATTACATCAACTTAGAAGCTTCATCTGTGTTCTACTATGGTGCTTTTAGTGTCTCCGTATACCGCAGCACGCGACATAGCTTTGCAGACGATAAGTACAACCGTTTCAGGGAAGAGGGGCCAATGTGACAATCTGGGTTTAAGTCGATTCGATAACAAATGACGAAAACGGACGGATTTCTCAGGTTTTTACTACATATGAACACTTATCACATTCTCCCATGCAACTCGGCTGCTAGTCCTCCTTTCATGCAGAATCTTAAGGTCCTAGCTCATGTCCAAGGCACCAAAGCCAGCTAAATAGTCAATAATCGATACCTAAAATTTGAATTGTACTACTTCTTACTGGCTATTACATCAACTTAGAAGCTTCATCTGTGTTGTACTATGGTGCTTTTAGTGTCTCCGCATACCGCAGCACGCGACATAGCTTTGCAGACGATAAGTACAACCGTTTCAGAGAGAAGAGCGGCAAATGTGATGATCTGGCTTTAAGTCGATTCGATAACAAATGACGAAAACGGACGGATTTCTCTGGTTTTTACTACATATGAACACTTTTCACATACTCCCGTGCAACGCGGCTGCTGGTCCTCCTTTCATGCAGAATCTTAAGCTCCTAGCTCATGTCCAAGGCACCAAAGCCAGCTAAATAGTCAATAATCGATACCTAAAATTTGAATTGTACTACTTCTTACTGGCTATTACATCAACTTAGAAGCTTCATCTGTGTTGTACTATGGTGCTTTTAGTGTCTCCGCATACCGCAGCACGCGACATAGCTTTCCAGACGATAAGTACAACCGTTTCAGAGAGAAGAGCGGCCAATTTGACGATCTTGCTTTAAGTCGATTCGATAACAAATGACGAAAACTGACGTATTTCTCAGGTTTTTACTACATTTGAACACTTGTCACATTCTCCCGTGCAACTCGGCTGCTAGTCCTTCTTTCATGCAGAATCTTAAGGTCCTAGCTCATGTCCAAGGCACCGAAGCCAGCTAAAAATCAATAATCGATACCTATAACTTGAATTGTACTACTTCCTGCATGCTATTACATCAACTTAGAAGCTTCATCTGTGTTCTACTATGGTGCTATTAGTGTCTCCGCATACCGCAGCACGCGACATAGCTTTGCAGACGATAAGTACAACCGTTTCAGAGAGAAGAGCGGTCAATGTGACGATCTGGCTTTTAGTCGATTCGATAACAAACGACGAAAACGGACGGATTTCTCAGATTTTTACTACATATGAACACTTATCACATTCTCCCATGCAACTCGGATGCTAGTCCTCCTTTTATGCAGAATCTTAAGGTCCTAGCTCATGTCGAAGGCACCAAAATATGGTAAAAAGTCAATAATCGAACCTAACTCTTGAATTGTACTACATTTAACTGGATATTACTTCAACTTAGAAGCTTCATCTGTGTTCTACAATGGTGATTTAAGTGTCTCCGCATACCGCAGCACGCGACATAGCTTTGCAGACGATAAGTACAACCGTTTCAGAGAGAAGAGCGGCCAATGTGACGATCTGGCTTTAAGTCGATTCGATAACAAATGACGAAAACGGACGGATTTCTTTAGGTTTTTAGTACATATGAACATTTTTCACATTCTCCCGTGCAACTCGTTTGCTAGTCCTCCTTTCATGCAGAATCTTAAGGTCCTAGCGCATGTCCAAGGCACCAAAGATAGCTAAAAAGTCAATAATCGATACCTAAAAGTTGAACTGTACTACTTGTTACTGGCTATTACATTACTTAGAAGCTTCATCTGTGTTCTACTATGGTGCTTTTAGTGTCTCCGCATACCGCTGCACGCGACATAGCTTTGCAGACGATAAGTACAACCGTTCAGAGAGAAGAGCGGCCAATGTGACGATCTGGCTTTCAGTCGATTCGATAACAAATGACGAAAACGGACGGATTTCTCAGGTTTTTACTACATAAGAACACTTTTCACATACTCCCGTGCAACGCGGCAGCTAGTCCTCCTTTCATGCAGAATCTTAAGCTCCTAGCTAATGTCCAGGGCACCAAAGCTATCTAAATAGTCAATAATCGATACCTAAAACTTGAACTGTACTACTTCTTACTAGCTATTACATCAACTTAGAAGCTTCATCTGTGTTCTACTATGGTGCTTTTAGTGTCTCCGCATACCGCAGCACGCGACATAGCTTTGCAGACGATAAGTACAACCGTTTCAGAGAGAAGTGCGGCCAATGTGACGACCTGGCTTTAAGTCGATTCCATAACAAATGACGAAAACGGACGGATACTCAGGTTTTTACTACATATGAACACTTTTCACATACTCCCGTGCAACGCGGCAGCTAGTCCTCCTTTCATGCAGAATCTTAAGCTCCTAGCTCATGTCCAAGGCACCAAAGCCAGCTAAATAGTCAATAATCGATACCTAAAACTTGAACTGTACTACTTCTTACTAGCTATTACATCAACTTAGAAGCTTCATCTGTGTTCTACTACGGTGCTTTTAGTGTCTCCGCATACCGCAGCACGCGACATAGCTTTGCAGACGGTAAGTACAACCTTAACAGTGAGAAGTGCGGCCAATGTGACGATCTGGCTTTTAGTCGATTCCATAACAAATGACGAAAACGGACGGATTTCTTTAGGTTTTTACTACATATGAACACTTTTCACATTCTCCCATGCAACGCGGCTGCTAGTCCTCCTTTCATGCAGAATCTTAAGGTCCTAGCTCATGTCCAAGGCTCCAAAGCCAGCTAAAAAGTCAAAAATCGGTACCTAAAACGTAAATTGTACTACTTCTTACTGGCTATTACATCAACTTAGAAGCTTCATCTAAGTTTCTACTATGGTGGTTTATTGTCTCCGCATACCGCAGCACGCGACATAGCTTTGCAGACGATAAGTACAACCGTTTCAGAGAGAAGAGCGGACAATGTGACGATCTGGCTTTAAGTCGATTCGATAACAAATGACGAAAACGGACGGATTTCTCAGGTTGTTACTACATATGAACACTTTTCACATACTCCCGTGCAACGCGGCTGCTAGTCCTCTTTTCATGCAGATTCTTAAGCTCCTAGCTCATGTACAAAGGCACAAAAGCCAGCAAAATAGTCAATAATCGATACCTAAACCTTGAACTGTACTACTTCTTACTGGCTATTACATCAACTTAGAAGCTTCATCTGTGTTCTACTATGGTGCTTTTAGTGTCTCCGCATACCGCAGCATGCGACATAGCTTTCCAGACGATAAGTACAACCGTTTCAGAGAGAAGAGCGGCCAATTTGACGATCTTGCTTTAAGTCGATTCGATAACAAATGACGAAAACGGACGGATTTCTCAGGTTTTTACTACATATGAACACTTTTCGCATTCTCCCATGAAACTCGGCTGTTAGTCCTCCTTTCATGCAGAATCTTAAGGTCCTAGCTCATGTCCAAGGCACCAAAGCCAGCAAAATAGTCAGTAATCGATACCTAAAACGTAAATTGTACTACTTCTTACTGGCTATTACATCAACTTAGAAGCTTCATCTATGTTCTACTATGGTGCTTTTAGTGTCTCCGCATAACGCAGCACGCGACATAGCTTTGCAGACGATAAGTACTACCGTTTCAGAGAGAAGATCGGCCAATGTGACGATCTGGCTTTAAGTCGATTCGATAACAAATGACGAAAACTGACGTATTTCTCAGGTTTTTACTACATTTGAACACTTGTCACATTCTCCCGTGCAACTCGGCTGCTAGTCCTCCTTTCATGCAGAATCTTAAGGTCCTAGCTCATGTCCAAGGCACGAAAACCAGCTAAAAAGTCAATAATCGATACATAAAACTTGAATTGTACTACTTCTTACTGGCTATTACATCAACTTAGAAGCTTCATCTGTGTTATACTATGGTGCTTTTAGTGTCTCCGCATACCGCAGCACGCGACATAGCTTTGCAGACGATAAGTACAACCGTTTCAGAGAGAAGAGCGGCCAATGTGGCGATCTGGCTTTAAGTCGATTCGATAACAAATGACGAAAACGGACGGATTTCTTTAGGTTTTTACTACATATGAACATTTTTCACATTCTCCCGTGCAACTCGTTTGCTAGTCCTCCTTTCATGCAGAATCTTAAGGTCCTAACGCATGTCCAAGGCACCAAAGATAGCTAAAAAGTCAATAATCGATACCTAAAAGTTGAACTGTACTACTTGTTACTGGCTATTACATTACTTAGAAGCTTCATCTGTGTTCTACTATGGTGCTTTTAGTGTCTCCGCATACCGCAGCACGCGACATAGCTTTGCAGATGATAAGTACAACCGTTCAGAGAGAAGAGCGGCCAATGTGACGATCTGGCTTTCAGTCGATTCGATAACAAATGACGAAAACGGACGGATTTCTCAGGTTTTTACTACATATGAACACTTTTCACATACTCCCGTGCAACGCGGCAGCTAGTCCTCCTTTCATGCAGAATCTTAAGCTCCTAGCTAATGTCCAAGGCACCAAAGCTATCTAAATAGTCAATAATCGATACCTAAAACTTGAACTGTACTACTTCTTACTAGCTATTACATCAACTTAGAAGCTTCATCTGTGTTCTACTATGGTGCTTTTAGTGTCTCCGCATACCGCAGCACGCGACATAGCTTTGCAGACGATAAGTACAACCGTTTCAGAGAGAAGTGCGGCCAATGTGACGACCTGGCTTTAAGTCGATTCCATAACAAATGACGAAAACGGACGGATACTCAGGTTTTTACTACATATGAACACTTTTCACATACTCCCGTGCAACGCGGCAGCTAGTCCTCCTTTCATGCAGAATCTTAAGCTCCTAGCTCATGTCCAAGGCACCAAAGCCAGCTAAATAGTCAATAATCGATACCTAAAACTTGAACTGTACTACTTCTTACTAGCTATTACATCAACTTAGAAGCTTCTTCTGTGTTCTACTATGGTGCTTTTAGTGTCTCCGCATACCGCAGCACGCGACATAGCTTTGCAGACGGTAAGTACAACCTTTACAGTGAGAAGAGCGGCCAATGTGACGATCTGGCTTTTAGTCGATTCCATAACAAATGACGAAAACGGACGGATTTCTTTAGGTTTTTACTACATATGAACACTTTTCACATTCTCTCATGCAACGCGGCTGCTAGTCCTCCTTTCATGCAGAATCTTAAGGTCCTAGCTCATGTCCAAGGCTAAAAAGCCAGCTAAAAAGTCAAAAATCGGTACCTAAAACGTAAATTGTACTATTTCTTACTGGCTATTACATCAACTTAGAAGCTTCATCTATGTTCTAGTATGGTGGTTTAGTGTCTCCGCATACCGCAGCACGCGACATAGCTTTGCAGACGATAAGTACAACCGTTTCAGAGAGAAGAGCGGACAATGTGACGATCTGGCTTTAAGTCGATTCGATAACAAATGACGAAAACGGACGGATTTCTCAGGTTGTTACTACATATGAACACTTTTCACATACTCCCGTGCAACGCGGCTGCTAGTCCTCTTTTCATGCAGATTCTTAAGCTCCTAGCTCATGTACAAAGGCACAAAAGCCAGCAAAATAGTCAATAATCGATACCTAAAACTTGAACTGTACTACTTCTTACTGGCTATTACATCAACTTAGAAGCTTCATCTGTGTTCTACTATGGTGCTTTTAGTGTCTCCGCATACCGCAGCACGCGACATAGCTTTGCAGACGATAAGTACAACCGTTTCAAAGAAGAGGGGCCAATGTGACAATCTGGGTTTAAGTCGATTCGATAACAAATGACGAAAACGGACGGATTTCTCAGATTTTTACTACATATGAACACTTATCACATTCTCCCATGCAACTCGGATGCTAGTCCTCCTTTCATGCAGAATCTTAAGGTCCTAGCTCATGTCGAAGGCACCAAAATATGGTAAAAAGTCAATAATCGAACCTAACTCTTGAATTGTACTACATTTAACTGGATATTACTTCAACTTAGAAGCTTCATCTGTGTTCTACAATGGTGATTTAAGTGTCTCCGCATACCGCAGCACGCGACATAGCTTTGCAGACGATAAGTACAACCGTTTCAGAGAGAAGAGCGGCCAATGTGACGATCTGGCTTTCAGTCGATTCGATAACAAATGACGAAAACGGACGGATTTCTCTGGTTTTTACTAAATATGAACACTTTTCAAATAGTCCCGTGCAACGCGGCTGCTAGTCCTCCTTTCATGCAGAATCTTAAGCTCCTAGCTCATGTCCAAGGCACCAAGGCCAGCTAAATAGTCAATAATCGATACCTAAATCTTGAACTGTACTACTTCTTACTAGCTATTACATCAACTTAGAAGCTTCATCTGTGTTCTACTATGGTGCTTTTAGTGTCTCCGCATACCGCAGCACGCGACATAGCTTTGCAGACGATAAGTACTACCGTTTCAGAGAGAAGAGCGGACAATGTGACGATCTGGCTTTAAGTCGATTCGATAACAAATGACGAAAACGGACGGATTTCTCTGGTTTTTACTACATAAGAACACTTTTCACATACTCCCGTGCAACGCGGCTGCTAGTCCTCCTTTCATGCAGAATCGTAAGCTCCTAGCTCATGTACAAAGGCACAAAAGCCAGCAAAATAGTCAATAATCGATAACTAAAACTTGAACTGCACTACTTCTTACTGGCTATTACATCAACTTAGAAGCTTCATCTGTGTTCATTTATGGTGCTTTTAGTGTCTCCGCATACCGCAGCACGCGACATAGCTTTGCAGACGATAAGTACAACCGTTTCAGAGAGAAGAACGGCCAATGTGACGATCTGGCTTTAAGTCGATTCGATAACAAATGACGAAAACGAACGGATTTCTCAGGTTTTTACTACATATGAACACTTTTAACATTCTCCCTTGCAACTCGGCTGCTAGTCTTCCTTTCATGCAGAATCTTAAGGTCCTACATCATGTCCATGGCTCCAAAGCCAGGTAAAAAGTCAAAAATCGAATCCTAAAACTTGAACTGTACTACTTCTTACTGGCTTTTACATCAACTTAGAAGCTTCATCTATGTTCTACTATGGTGCTTTTAGTGACTCCGCATACCGCAGCACGCGACATAGCTTTGCAGACGATAAGTACAGCCGTTTCAGACAGAACTGCGGCCAATGTGACGATCTGGATTTAAGTCGATTCTGTAACAAATGATGAAAACGGACGAATTTCTCAGGTTTTTACTACATATGAACACTTTTCACATTTTCCCGTGCAACTCGGCTGCTAGTTCTCCTTTCATGCAGAATCTTAAGGTCCTAGCTCATGTTCAAGGCACCAAAGCAGGCTAAAAAGTCAATAATCGATACCTAAAACTTGAATTGTACTACTTCTTACTTGCTATTAAATCAACTTAGAATCTTCATCTGTGTTCTACTATGGAGCTTTTAGTGTCTCCACATACCGCAGCACTCGACATACCTTTGCACACGATAAGTACAACCGTTTCAGAGAGAAGACCGGCCAATGTGACGATCTGGCTTTAAGTCGATTCGATAACAAATGACGAAAACGGACGGATTTCTCTAATTTTTACTACATAAGAACACTTTTCACATACTCCCGTGCAACGCGGCTGCTAGTTCTCTTTTCATGCAGAATCTTAAGGTCCTAGCTCATGTCCAAGGCACCAAAGCCAGCAAAATAGTCAGTAATCGATACCTAAAACTTGAATTTTACTACTTCTTACTGGCTATTACATCAACTTAGAGGCTTCATCTGTGTTCTACTATGGTGCTTTTAGTGTCTCCGCATACCGCATCACGCGACATATCTTTGCAGACGATAAGTACAATGTGACGATCTGGCTTCAAGTTGATTCGATAACAAATGACGAAAACGGACGGATTTCTCACTTTTTTACTACATATGAACACTTTTCACAATACTCCCGTGCAACGCGGCTGCTAGTCCTCCTTTCATGCAGAATCTTAAGGTCCTACCTCATGTCCAAGTCTCCAAAGCCAGCTAAAAAGTCAAAAATCGATACCTAAAACGTAAATTGTACTACTTCTTACTGGCTATTACATCAACTTAGAAGCTTCATCTATGTTCTACTATGGTGGTTTAGTGACTCCGCATACCGCAGCACGCGACATAGCTTTGCAGACGATAAGTACAACCGTTTCAGAGAGAAGAGCGGACAATGTGACGATCTGGCTTTAAGTCGATTCGATAACAAATGACGAAAACGGACGGATTTCTCAGGTTGTTACTACATATGAACACTTTTCACATACTCCCGTGCAACGCGGCTGCTAGTCCTCTTTTCATGCAGATTCTTAAGCTCCTAGCTCATGTACAAAGGCACAAAAGCCAGCAAAATAGTCAATAATCGATACCTAAAACTTGAACTGTACTACTTCTTACTGGCTATTACATCAACTTAGAAGCTTGATCTGTGTTCTACTATGGTGCTTTTAGTGTCTCCGTATACCGCAGCACGCGACATAGCTTTGCAGACGATAAGTACAACCGTTTCAGAGAAGAGGGGCCAATGTGACAATCTGGGTTTAAGTCGATTCGATAACAAATGACGAAAACGGACGGATTTCTCAGGTTTTTACTACATATGAACACTTTTCACATTCTCCCGTGCAACGCAGCCGCTAGTCCTCCTTTGATGCAAAATCTTAATGCCGTAGCTCATGTTCAAGGCCCCAAAGCCAGCTAAAAAGTCAATAATCGATATCTAAAACGTTATCGTGCTACTTCTTACTGGCTATTACATCAACTTAGAAGCTTCTTCTGTATTCTACTATGGTGCCTATATTGTCTCCGCATACCACAGCACGCGACATAGCTTTGCAGACGATAAATGTAACCGTTACAGAGAGAATAGCGGCCAATGTAACGTTCTGGCTTTAAGTCGATTTGATAACAGATGAGGAAAACGGACGGATTTCTCAGGTTTTTACTACTTATCAACACTTTTCACATTCTCGCCTGTTCAACGCAGCTGCTAGTCCTCCATTCATGCGCAAATCTTAATGTCACAGCTTATGTCCAAGGCACGAAAGACGGATAAATAGTCAATAATCGATTACTAAAACTTGAATTGTACTACATCTTACTGGCTATTACATCAACTTAGAAGCTTCTTCTATGTTCTACTATGGTGCTTTTAGTATCTCTGCATACCGCAGCACTCGACATAGCTTTGCAGACGATAAATGTAACCGTTTCAGAGAGAAGAGCGGCCAGTGTGACGATCTGGCTTTAAGTCGATTCGATAACAAATGACGAAAACGGACGGATATCTCAGGTTTTTACTATATATGAACACTTTTCACATTCTCCCGTGCAACGCAGCTGCTAGTCCTCCTTAGATGCATAATCTGAAGGTCCTACCCCATGTCCAAGGCCCCAAAGCCAGCTAAAAAGTCAATAATCGATATCTAAAACGTTATTGTACTACTTCTTACTGGCAATTACATCAACTTAGATGCTTCTTCTGTGTTCTACTATGGTGCTGTTAGGGTCTCGGCATACCGCAGCACGCGACATAGCTTTGCAAGCGATAAATGTTACCGTTTCAGATAGAAGAGCGGCCAATGTGTCGATCTGGCTTTAAGTCGATTTGATAAGAAATGACGAAAACGAACGGATTTCTCAGGTTTTTACTACATATGAACACTTTTCACATTCTCCCGTGCTACGCAGCTGCTAGTCCTACTTTGATGCAAAGTCTTAAGGTCCTAGCTCATGTCCAAGACCCCAAAGCCAGCTAAAAAGTCAATAATCGATATCTAAAACGTTATTGTACTACTTCTTACTGGCTATTACATCAACTTAGAAATTTCATCTGTGTTCTACTATGGTGCTGTTAGAGTATCCGCATACCGCAGCACGCGACATAGCTTTGCAGATGATAAATGTAACAGTTTCAGAGAGAAGAGCGACCAATGTGACGATGTTGCTTTAAGTCGATTAAGTAAGAAATGACGAAAACGGACGGATTTCTCAGGTCTTTACTACATATGAACACTTTTCACATTCTCCCGTTCAACGCAGCTGATAGTTCTCCTTTGATGCAAAATCTTAAGGTCCTAGCTCATGTCCAAGGCCCCAAAGCCAACTAAAAAGTTAATAATCGGTATCTAAAACGTTATTGTACTACTTCTTACTGGCTATTACAAATAACTTAGAAGTTTCATCTCTTTTCTACTATGGTGCTGTTAGTGTCTCCGCATACCGTAACACGCGACATAGCTTTGCAGACGATACATGTAACCATTTCAGAGAGAAGAGCGACCAATGTAACTTTCTGGCTTTAAGTCGATTTGATAAGAAATGACGAAAACGGACGGATTTCTCAGGTTTTTACTACACATGAACACTTTCACATTCTCCCTTGCAACGCAGCTGCTAGTCTTCCTTTGATGCAATGTCTTAAGGTCCTAGCAAATGTCCAAGACCCCAAAGCCAGCTAAAAAGTCAATAATCGATATCTAAAACGTTATTGTACTACTTCTTACTGGCTATTACATCAACTTAGAAGTTTCATCAGTATTCTACTATGGTGCTGTTAGTGTCTCCGCATACCGCAGCACGCGACATAGTTTTTCTGACGATAAATGTAACCGTTTCAGAGAGAAGAGCGACCAATGTGACAATCTGGCTTTAAGTCGATTTGATAAGAAATGACGAAAACGGACGGTTTTCTCAGGTTTTTACTACATATGAACACTTTTCACATTCTCCCCTGCAACGCAGCTGCTAGTTCTCTTTTGATGCAAATTCTTAAGGTCCGAGCTCATGTCCAAGACCCCAAAGCCAGCTAAAAAGTCAATAATCGGTATCGATAACGTTATTGTACTACTTCTTACTGGCTATTACATCAACTTAGTAGCTTCTTCTGTGTTCTACTATGGTGCATTTATTGTCTAAGCATACCACAGCACCCGACATAGCTGTGCAGACGATAAATGTAACCGTTACAAAGAGAATCGCGGCCAATGTAACGTTCTGGCTTTAAGACGATTTGATAACAGATGAGGAAAACGGACTGATTTCTCAGGTTTTTACTACTTATCAACACTTATCACATTCTCCCGAGCAACGCGGCTGCTGGTCCTCCTTTCATGCAAAATCTTAATGTCCTAGCTCATGTACAAGACACCAAAGACGGCTAAAGGGACAATAATCGATAACTAATACGTGAATTGTAATACTTCTTACTAGCTATTACATCAGCTTAGAAGCTTCTTCTGTGTTCTGCTATGGTGTTATTTGTTTCTTCGCATATCGCATCTCGCGTCATAGCTTTGTAGACGATAAATGTAACCGTTTCAGAGAGAAGAGCGGGCAGTGTGACAATCTGGCTTTAATTCGATTCGATAAGAAAAAACGAAAACGGCCCGATTTCTCAGGTTTCTACTACATATAAACACTTTTCACATTCTCCCGTGCAACGTGGCTGCCAGACTTCCCATCAAGCAAGCACCAAAGAAAGGTAAAAGGTAAATAATCAATAACTAAAACTTGAATTGTACTGTTTCTTACTAGCTATTACGTCAACTTAGAAGCTTCTTCTGTGTTCTACTATGGTGCTTTACGTGTCGAGCCCATACCGCAGCACACGACATAGCTTTGCAGACGATAAATGAAACCGTTTCAGAGAGAAGAGCGGCCAATGTGACGAACTGGCTTTAAGTCGAATGGTTAACAAATGACGAAAACGGACGGATTTCTCAGGTTTTTACTATATATATGAACACTTTTTACATACTCCCGTGCAAAGTGGCTGCTAGACATCCCTTTATGCAAAATCTTAAGGTCCTAGCTAATGTCCAAATCACCAAAGAAGGGTATAAGGTCAATAATCGATAACTATAACTTGAATTGTACTATTTCTAACTTGCTATTACATCAACTTAGAAGCTACTTCTGTGTTCTGCTATGATGCTTTTAGTGTCTCCGTATACTGCAGCAAGCGACATACCTTTGCAGACAATAAATTTAATGCTTTCAGAGAGAAGAGCGGCCAATGTAACAATCTGGCTTCAAGTCGATTTGATAACAAATGACGAAACCGGACCGATATCTCAGGTTTTTACTCCATAAGAACACTTTTCACATTCTTCCTTGCAACGCGGCTGCTAGTCCTCCTTTCATGCAAAATTTTAAGTTCCTAGCTCATGCCCAAGGCACCAAAGCCGGCTAAGAAGTCAATAATCGATAACTAAAACTTGAATTATACTTCTTCTTACTGGCTTCTACATCAGGTTAGAAACTTCACGTGTGTTCTACTATGGCGCTTTTAGTGTCTCCGCATACCTCAGCACGCGACATAGCTTTGCAGACTATAAATAAAACCGTTTCAGAGAGAAGAGCGGCCAATGTGACGATCTGGCTTTAAGTCGATTCGATAACAAATGACGAAAACGGACGGATTTCGCAGGTTTTTACTACATATGAACACTTTTCACAATACTCCCGTGCAACGCGGCTGCTAGTCCTCCTTTCATGCAGAGTCTTAAGGTCCTACCTCATGTCCAAGGCTCCAAAGCCAGCTAAAAAGTCAAAAATCGATACCTAAAACGTAAATTGTACTACATCTTACTGGCTATTACATCAACTTAGAAGCTTCATCTGTGTTCTACTATGGTGCTTTTAGTGTCTCCGCATACCGCAGCACGCGACATAGCTTTGCAGACGATAAGTACAACCGTTTCAGACAGAACTGCAGCCAATGTGATGATCCTGATTTAAGTAGATTCTATAACAAATTATGAAAACGGACGGATTTCTCAGGTTTTTACTAAATATGAACACTTTTGACATTCTCCCGTGCAACTCGGCTGCTAGTCCTCCTTTCATGCAGAATCTTAAGGTCCTAGCTCATGTTCAAGGCACCAAAGCCGGCTAAAAAGTCAATAATCGATACCTAAAACTTGAATTGTACTACTTCTTTCTTGCTATTACATCAACTTAGAAGCTTCATCTGTGTTCTACTATGGTGCTTTTAGTGTCTCCGCATACCGCAGCACGCGACATAGCTTTGCAGACGATAAGTACTACTGTTTCAGAGAGAAGATCGGCCAATGTGACGATCTGGCTTTAAGTCGATTCGATAACAAATGACGAAAATGGACGGATTTCTCAGGTTTTTACTACATATGAACACTTGTCACATTCTCCCGTGCAACTCGGCTGCTAGTCCTCCTTTCATGCAGAATCTTAAGGTCCTAGCTCATGTCCAAGGCATCAAAGCCAGCTAAAAAGTCAAAAATCGATACCTAAAACTTGAATTGTACTACTTCTTACTGGCTATTACATCAACTTAGAAGCTTCATCTGTGTTCCACTGTGGTGATTTTAGTGTCTCCGCGTAACGCAGCACGGGACATAGCTTTGCAAACGATAAGTACAACCGTTTCAGACAGAACTGCAGCCAATGTGATGATCCTGATTTAAGTAGATTCTATAACAAATTATGAAAACGGACGGATTTCTCAGGTTTTTACTAAATATGAACACTTTTGACATTCTCCCGTGCAACTCGGCTGCTAGTCCTCCTTTCATGCAGAATCTTAAGGTCCTAGCTCATGTTCAAGGCACCAAAGCCGGCTAAAAAGTCAATAATCGATACCTAAAACTTGAATTGTACTACTTCTTTCTTGCTATTACATCAACTTAGAAGCTTCATCTGTGTTCTACTATGGTGCTTTTAGTGTCTCCGCATACCGCAGCACGCGACATAGCTGTGCAGACAATAAGTACAACCGTTTCAGAGAGAAGAGCGGCCAATGTGACGATCTGGCTTTAAGTCGATTCGATAACAAATGACGAAAACGGACGGATTTCTAAGGTTTTTACTACATATGAACACTTTTCACATACTCCCGTGCAACGTGGCTGCTAGTCCTCCTTTCATGCAGAATCTTAAGCTCCTAGCTCATGTCCAAGGCACAAAAGCCAGCAAAATAGTCAATAATCGATACCTAAAACTTGAACTGTACTACTTCTTACTGGTTATTACATTAACTTAGAAGCTTCATCTGTGTTCTACTATGGTGCTTTTAGTGTCTCCGCATACCGCAGCACGCGACATAGCTTTGCAGACGATAAGTACTACCGTTTCAGAGAGAAGATCGGCCAATGTGACGATCTGGCTTTAAGTCGATTCGATAACAAATGACGAAAACGGACGGATTTCTCAGGTTTTTACTACATTTGAACACTTGTCACATTCTCCCGTGCAACTCGGCTGCTAGTCCTTCTTTCATGAAGAATCTTAAGGTCCTAGCTCATGTCCAAGACACCAAACCAGCTAAAAAGTCAATAATCTATACCTATAACTTGAATTGTACTACTTTTTACTGGTTATTACATCAACTTAGAAGCTTCATCTGTGCTCTACTATGGTGCTTTTAGTGTCTCCGCATAACGCAGCACGCGACATAGCTTTGCAGACGATAAGTACAACCGTTTCAGAGAAGAGGGACCAATGTGACGATCTGGCTTTAAGTCGATTCGATAACAAATGACGAAAACGGACAGATTTCCTTAGGTTTTTACTACATATGAACACTTTTCACATTCTCCCGTGCAACTCGACTGCTAGTCCTCCTTTCATGCAGAATCTTAAGGTCCTATCTCATATCGAAGGCACCAAAGCCAGCTAAAAATCAATAATCGATACCTAAAACGTAAATTGTACAACTTCTTACTGGCTATTACACAACTTAGAAGCTTCATCTGTGTTCCACTATGGTGACTTTAGTGTCTCCGCATAACGCAGCACGCGGCATAGCTTTGCAGACGATAAGTACAACCGTTTCAGAGAGGAGAGCGGCCAATGTGACGATCTGGCTTTAAATCGATTCGATAACAAATGACGAAAATGGACGGATTTCTCAGGTTTTTACTACATATGAACACTTGTCACATTCTCCCGTGCAACTCGGCTGCTAGTCCTCCTTTCATGCAGAATCTTAAGGTCCTAGCTCATGTCCAAGGCATCAAAGCCAGCTAAAAAGTCAAAAATCGATATCTAAAACTTGAATTGTACTACTTCTTACTGGCTATTACATCAACTTAGAAGCTTCATCTGTGTTCCACTGTGGTGATTTTAGTGTCTCCGCATAACGCAGCACGCGACATAGCTTTGCAGACGATAAGTACAGCCGTTTGAGAGAGAAGAGCGGCCAATGTGACGATCTGGCTTTAAGTTGATTCCATAACAAATGACGAAAACGGACGGATTTCTCAGGTTTTTACTACATATGAACACTTTTCACATTCTCCCATGCAACTCGGCTGCTAGTCCTCCTTTCATACTGAATCTTAAGGTCCTACCTCATGTCCAAGGCATCAAAGCCAGCTAAAAAGTCAATAGTCGATACCTAAAACTTGAATTGTACTACTTCTTACTGACTATTACATCAACTTAGAAGCTTCATCTGTGTTCTACTATGGTGCTTTTAGTGTCTCCGCATACCGCAGCACGCGACATAGCTTTGCAGACGATAAGTACAACCGTTTCAGACAGAACTGCAGCCAATGTGATGATCCTGATTTAAGTAGATTCTATAACAAATTACGAAAACGGACGGATTTCTCAGGTTTTTACTAAATATGAACACTTTTGACATTCTCCCGTGCAACTCGGCTGCTAGTCCTCCTTTCATGCAGAATCTTAAGGTCCTAGCTCATGTTCAAGGCACCAAAGCCGGCTAAAAAGTCAATAATCGATACCTAAAACTTGAATTGTACTACTTCTTTCTTGCTATTACATCAACTTAGAAGCTTCATCTGTGTTCTACTATGGTGCTTTTAGTGTATCCGCATACCGCAGCACGCGACATAGCTTTGCAGACGTTAAGTACAACCGTTTCAGGGAAAAGAGCGGAAAATGTGACGATCTGGCTTTAAGTCGATTCGATAACAAATGACGAAAACGGACGGATTTCTCAGGTTTTTACTACATATGAACACTTCTCACATTTTTCCGTTCAACTCGCCCTCTAGTCCCCCTTTCATGCAGAATCTTAAGGTCCTAGCTCATGTCCAAGGCACCAAAGCCAGCTAAAAAGTAAATAATCAGTACCCAAAACTTGAATTGTACTACTTCTTACTGGCTATTACATTAACTTAGAAGTTTGATCTGTGTTCTACTATGGTGCTTTTAGTGTCTCCGCATACCGCAGCACGCGACATAGCTTTGCAGACGATAAGTACAACCGTTTCAGAGAGAAGAGCGGCAATGTGACGATCTGACTTTAAGTCGATTCCATAACAAATGACGAAAACGGACGGATTTCTCAGGGTTTTACTACATATGAAGACTTTTCACATTCTCCCGTACAACTCGGCTGCTAATCCTCCTTTCATGCAGAATCTTAAGGTCCTAGCTCATGTCCAAGGCACCAAAGCCGGCTAAAAAGTCAATAATCGATACCTAAAACTTGAATTGTACCACTTCTTGCTTGCTATTACATCAACTTAGAAGCTTCATCTGTGTTCAATCATGGTGCTTTTAGTGTCTCCGCATAACGCAGCACGCGACATAGCTTTGCAGACGATAAGTACAACCGTTTCAGAGAGAAGAGCGGCCAATGTGACGATCTGGCTTCAAGTTGATTCGATAACAAATGACGAAAACGGACGGATTTCGCAGGTTTTTACTACATATGAACACTTTTCACAATACTCCCGTGCAACACGGCTGCTAGTCCTCCTATCATGCAGAGTCTTAAGGTCCTACCTCATGTCCAAGGCTCCAAAGCCAGCTAAAAAGTCAAAAATCGATACCTAAAACGTAAATTGTACTACTTCCTACTGGCTATTACATCAACTTAGAAGCTTCATCTGTGTTCTACTATGGTGCTTTTAGTGTCTCCGCATACCGCAGCAAGCGACATAGCTTTGCAGACGATAAGTACAACCGTTTCAGAGAGAAGTGCGGCCAATGTGACGATCTTGCTTTAAGTCGATTCGATAACAAATGACGAAAACGGACGGATTTCTCAGGTTTTTACTACATATGAACACTTTTCGCATTCTCCCATGAAACTCGGCTGCTAGTCCTCCTTTCATGCAGAATCTTAAGGTCCTAGCTCATGTCCAAGGCACCAAAGCCAGCCAAAAAGTCAATAATCGATACCTAAGACTTGAATTGTTCTACTTCTCACCCGCTATTACATCAACTTAGAAGCTTCACCTGTGTTCTACTATGGTGCTTTTAGTGTCTCCGTATACCGCAGCACGCGACATAGCTTTGCAGACGATAAGTACAACCGTTTCAGAGAGAAGAGCGGCCAATGTGACGATCTGGCTTCAAGTTGATTCGATAACAAATGACGAAAACGGACAGATTTCGCAGGTTTTTACTACATATGAACACTTTTCACAATACTCCCGTGCAACGCGGCTGCTAGTCCTCCTTTCATGCAGAGTCTTAAGGTCCTACCTCATGTCCAAGGCTCCAAAGCCAGCAAAAAGTCAAAAATCGATACCTAAAACGTAAATTGTACTACTTCTTACTGGCTATTACATCAACTTAGAAGCTTCATCTGTGTTCTACTATGGTGCTTTTAGTGTCTCCGCATACCGCAGCACGCGACATAGCTTTGCAGACGATAAGTACAACCGTTTCAGACAGAACTGCAGCCAATGTGATGATCCTGATTTAAGTAGATTCTATAACAAATTATGAAAACGGACGTATTTCTCAGGTTTTTACTAAATATGAACACTTTTGACATTCTCCCGTGCAACTCGGCTGCTAGTCCTCCTTTCATGCAGAATCTTAAGGTCCTAGCTCATGTTCAAGGCACCAAAGCCGGCTAAAAAGTCAATAATCGATACCTAAAACTTGAATTGTACTACTTCTTTCTTGCTATTACATCAACTTAGAAGCTTCATCTGTGTTCTACTATGGTGCTTTTAGTGTCTCCGCATACCGCAGCACGCGACATAGCTGTGCAGACGATAAGTACAACCGTTTCAGAGAGAAGAGCGGCCAATGTGACGATCTGGCTTTAAGTCGATTCGATAACAAATGACGAAAACGGACGGATTTCTAAGGTTTTTACTACATATGAACACTTTTCACATACTCCCGTGCAACGTGGCTGCTAGTCCTCCTTTCATGCAGAATCTTAAGCTCCTAGCTCATGTCCAAGGCACAAAAGCCAGCAAAATAGTCAATAATCGATACCTAAAACTTGAACTGTACTACTTCTTACTGGTTATTACATTAACTTAGAAGCTTCATCTGTGTTCTACTATGGTGCTTTAGTGTCTCCGCATACCGCAGCACGCGACATAGCTTTGCAGACGATAAGTACTACCGTTTCAGAGAGAAGATCGGCCAATGTGACGATCTGGCTTTAAGTCGATTCGATAACAAATGACGAAAACGGACGGATTTCTCAGGTTTTTACTACATTTGAATACTTGTCACATTCTCCCGTGCAACTCGGCTGCTAGTCCTTCTTTCATGCAGAATCTTACGGTCCTAGCTCATGTCCAAGACACCAAATTAGTTAAAAAGTCAGTAATCTATACCTATAACTTGAATTGTACTACTTTTTACTGGTTATTACATCAACTTAGAAGCTTCATCTGTGCTCTACTATGGTGCTTTTAGTGTCTCCGCATAACGCAGCACGCGACATAGCATTGCAGACGATAAGTACAACCGTTTCAGAGAAGAGGGACCAATGTGACGATCTGGCTTTAAGTCGATTCGATAACAAATGACGAAAACGGACAGATTTCCTTAGGATTTTACTACATATGAACACTTTTCACATTCTCCCGTGCAACTCGACTGCTAGTCCTCCTTTCATGCAGAATCTTAAGGTCCTATCTCATATCCAAGGCACCAAAGCCAGCTAAAAATCAATAATCGATACCTAAAACTTGAATTGTACTACTTCCTGCATGCTATTACATCTACTTAGAAGCTTCATCTGTGTGCTACTATGGTGCTATTAGTGTCTCCGCATACCGCAGCACGTGACATAGCTCTGCAGACGATAAGTACAACCGTTTCAGAGAGAAGAGCGGTCAATGTGACGATCTGGCTTTTAGTCGATTCGATAACAAATGACGAAAACGGACGGATTTCTCATATTTTTACTACATATGAACACTTTTCACATTCTCCCATGCAACTCGGCTGCTAGTCCTCCTTTCATGCAGAATCTTAAGGTCCTAGCTCATGTCGAAGGCACCAAAGCCAGCTAAAAGTCAATAATCGATACATAAAACTTGAATTGTACTACTTCTTACTGGCTATTACATCAACTTAGAAGCTTCATCTGTGTTCTACTATGGTGCTTTTAGTGTCTCCGCATACCGCAGCACGCGACATAGCTTTGCAGACGATTAGTACAACCGTTTCAGAGAGAAGAGCGGCCAATGTGACGATCTTGCTTTAAGTCGATTCGATAACAAATGACGAAAACGGGCGGATTTCTCATGATTTTACTACATATGAACACTTTTCGCATTCTCCCATGAAACTCGGCTGCTAGTCCTCCTTTCATGCAGAATCTTAAGGTCCTAGCTCATGTCCAAGGCACCAAAGCCAGGTAAAAAGTCAAAAATCGATACCTAAATCGTAAATTGTACTACTTCTTACAGGCTATTACATCAACATAGAAGCTTCATCTATGTTCTACTATGGTACTTTTAGTGTCTCCGCATACCGCAGCACGCGACATAGCTGTGCAGACCATAAGTACAACCGTTTCAGACAGAACTGCCGCCAATGTGTCGATCCTGATTTAAGTCGATTCTATAACAAATTATGAAAACGGACGTATTTCTCAGGTTTTTACTACATTTGAACACTTGTCAAATTCTCCCGTGCAACTCGGCTGCTAGTCCTTCTTTCATACAGAATCTTAAGGTCCTAGCTCATGTCCAAGGCACCAAAGCCAGCTAAAAAGTCAATAATCTATAATTAAAACTTGAATTGTACTACTTCTTACTGGTTATATTATCAACTTAGAAGCTTCATCTGTGTTCTACTGTGGTGCTTTTAGTGTCTCCGCATAACGCAGCACGCGACATAGCGTTGCAGACGATAAGTACAACCGTTTCACAGAAGAGGCGCCAATGTGACGATCTGGCTTTAAGTCGATTCGACAACAAATGACGAAAACGGACGGATTTCTCAGGTTTTTACTACATATGAACACTTTTCACATACAGCCGTGCAACGCGGCTGCTAGTTCACCTTTCATGCAGAATCTTAAGGTCCTAGCTCATGTCCAAGGCACCAAAGCCAGCTAAAAAGTCAATAATCGATACCTAAGACTTGAATTGTTCTACTTCTCACTCGCTATTACATCAACTTAGAAGCTTCACCTGTGTTCTACTATGGTGCTTTTAGTATCTCCGTATACCGCAGCACGCGACATAGCTTTGCAGACGATAAGTACAACCGTTTCAGAGAAGAGGGGCCAATGTGACGATCTGACTTTAAGTCGATTCGATAACAAATGACGAAATTGGACGGATTTCTCAGGTTTTTACTACATATGAAAACTTTTCACATACTCCCGTGCAACGCGGCTGCTAGTTCTCCTTTCATGCAGATTCTTAAGGTCCTAGCTCATGTCCAAGGCACCAAAGCCAGCAAAATAGTCAGTAATCGATACCTAAAACTTGAATTTTACTACTTCTTACTGACTATTACATCAACTTAGAAGCTTCATCTGTGTTCTACTATGTGTGCTTTTAGTGTCTCCGCATACCGCATCACGCGACATAGCTTTGCAGACGATAAGTACAACCGTTTCAGAGAGAAGAGCGGCCAATGTGACGATCTGGCTTCAAGTTGATTCGATAACAAATGACGAAAACGGACGGATTTCGCAGGTTTTTACTACATATGAACACTTTTCACAATACTCCCGTGCAACGCGTCTGCTAGTCCTCCTTTCATGCAGAGTCTTAAGGTCCTACCTCATGTCCAAGGCTCCAAAGCCAGCTAAAAAGTCAAAAATCGATACCTAAAACGTAAATTGTACTACTTCTTACTGGCTATTACATCAACTTAGAAGCTTCATCTGTGTTCTACTATGGTGCTTTTAGTGTCTCCGCATACCGCAGCACGCGACATAGCTTTGCAGACGATAAGTACAACCGTTTCAGAGAGAAGAGCGGCCAATGTGACGATCTTGCTTTAAGTCGATTCGATAACAAATGACGAAAACGGACGGATTTCTCAGGTTTTTACTACATATGAACACTTTTCGCATTCTCCCATGAAACTCGGCTGCTAGTCCTCCTTTCATGCAGAATCTTAAGGTCCTAGCTCATGTCCAAGGCACCAAAGCCAGCTAAAAGGTCAAAAATCGACACCGAAAACGTAAATTGTACTACTTCTTACTGGCTATTACATCAACTTAGAAGCTTCATCTATGTTCTACTATGGTGCTTTTAGTGTCTCCGCATACCGCAGCACGCGACATAGCTTTGCAGACGATAAGTACAACCGTTTCAGACAGAACTGCAGCCAATGTGATGATCCTGTTTTAAGTAGATTTTATAACAAATTATGAAAACGGACGGATTGCTCAGGTTTTTACTACATATGAACACTTTTGACATTCTCCCGTGCAGCTCGGCTGCTAGTCCACCTTTCATGCAGAATCTTAAGGTCCTAGCTCATGTTCAAGGCACCAAAGCCGGCTAAAAAGTCAATAATCGATACCTAAAACTTGAATTGTACTACTTCTTACTTGCTATTACATCAACTTAGAAGCTTCATCTGTGTTCTACTATGGTGCTTTTAGTGTCTCCGCATACCGCAGCACGCGACATAGCTTTGCAGGCGATACGTACAACCGTTTCAGAGAGAAGGGCGGCCAATATGACGATCTGGCTTTAAATCGATTCGATAACAAATGACGAAAACGGACGGATTTCTCAGGTTTTTACTACATATGAACCCTTTTCACATACAGCCGTGCAACGCGGCTGCTAGTTCTCCTTTCATGCAGAATCTTAAGGTCCTAGCCCATGTCCAAGGCACCAAAGCCAGCTAAAAAGTCAATAATCGATACCTAAGACTTGAATTGTTCTACTTCTCACTCGCTATTACATCAACTTAGAAGCTTCACCTGTGTTCTACTATGGTGCTTTTAGTGTCTCCGTATACCGCAGCACGCGACATAGCTTTGCAGACGATAAGTACAACCGTTTCAGAGAGAAGAGCGGCCAATGTGACGATCTTGCTTTAAGTCGATTCGATAACAAATGACGAAAACGGACGGATTTCTCAGGTTTTTACTACATATGAACACTTTTCGCATTCTCCCATGAAACTCGGCTGCTAGTCCTCCATTCATGCAGAATCTTAAGGTCCTAGCTCATGTCCAAGGCACCAAAGCCAGCTAAAAAGTCAAAAATCGATACCTAAAACGTAAACTGTACTACTTCTTACTGGCTATTACATCAACTTAGAAGCTTCATCTATGTTCTACTATGGTGCTTTTAGTGTCTCCGCATACCGCAGCACGCGACATAGCTTTGCAGACGATATGTACAACCGTTTCAGACAGAACTGCAGCCAATGTGATGAACCTGATTTAAGTAGATTCTATAACAAATTATGAACACGGACGGATTTCTCAGGTTTTTACTACATATGAACACTTTTGACATTCTCCCGTGCAACTCGGCTGCTAGTCCACCTTTCATGCAGAATCTTAAGGTCCTAGCTCATGTTCAAGGCACCAAAGCCGGCTAAAAAGTCAATAATCGATACCAAAAACTTGAACTGTACTACTTCTTACTGGTTATTACATCAACTTAGAAGCTTCATCTGTGTTCTACTATGGTGCTTTTAGTGTCTCCGCATACCGCAGCACGCGACATAGCTTTGCAGACGATAAGTACTACCGTTTCAGAGAGAAGATCGGCCAATGTGACGATCTGGCTTTAAGTCGATTCGATAACAAATGACGAAAACGGACGGATTTCTCAGGTTTTTACTACATTTGAACACTTGTCACATTCTCCCGTGCAACTCGGCTGCTAGTCCTTCTTTCATGCAGAATCTTAATTCCTAGGTCATGTCCAAGGCTCCAAAGCCAGCTAAAAAGTCAAAAATCTATAATTAAAACTTGAATTGGACTACTTCTTACTGGTTATTACATCAACTTAGAAGCTTCATCTGTGTTCTACTATGGTGCTTTGAGTGTCTCCGCATAACGCAGCACGCGACATAGCTTTGCAGACGATAAGTACAACCGTTTCACAGAAGAGGGGCCAGTGTGACGATCTGGCTTTAAGTCGATTCGATAACAAATGACGAAAACGGACGGAATTCTCAGGTTTTTCCTACATATGAACACTTTTCACATTCTCCCGTGCAACTCGGCTGCTAGTCCTCATTTCATGCAGAATCTTAAGGTCCTAGCTCATGTCCAAGGCACCAAAGCCAGCAAAAAAGTCAATAATCGATACCTACAACTTGAATTGTACTACATCTTACTGGCTGTTACATCAACTTAGAAGCTTCATCTGTGTTCTGCTATGGTGCTTTTAGTGTCTCCGCATACCGCAGCACGCAACATAGCTTTGCAGACGATAAGTACAACCGTTTCAGAGAGAAGAGCGGAAAATGTGACGATCTGGCTTTAAGTCGATTCGATAACAAATGACGAAAACGGACGGATTTCTCAGGTTTTTACTACATATGAACATTTTTCACATTCTCCCGTGCAACTCGGCTGCTAGTCCTCCTTTCATGCTGAATCTTAATTCCTAGGTCATGTCCAAGGCTCCAAAGCCAGCTAAAAAGTCAAAAATCGATACCTAAAACGTAAATTGTACTACTTCTTACTGGCTACTACATCAACTTAGAAGCTTCATCTATGTTCTACTATGGTGGTTTAGTGTCTCCGCATACCGCAGCACGCGACATAGCTTTGCAGACGATATGTACAGCCGTTTCAGAGAGAAGAGCGGCCAATGTGACGATCTGGCTCTAAGTCGAATCGATAACAAATGACGAAAACGGACGGATTTCTCAGGTTGTTACTACATATGAACACTTTTCACATACTCCCGTGCAACGCGGCTGCTAGTTCTCCTTTCATGCAGAATCTTAAGCTCCTAGCTAATGTCCAAGGCACCAAAGCCAGCTAAAAATTAATAATCGATAACTAAAACTTGAATTGTACTACTTCCTGCATGCTATTACATCAACTTAGAAGCTTCATCTGTGTTCTACTATGGTGCTTTTAGTGTCTCCGCATACCGCAGCACGCGACATAGCTTTGCAGGCGATACGTACAACCGTTTGAGAGAGAAGGGCGGCCAATGTGACGATCTGGCTTTAAATCGATTCGATAACAAATGACGAAAACGGACGGATTTCATTAGGTTTCTACTACATATGAACACTTTTCACATTCTCCCATGCAACTCGGCTGCTAGTCCTCCTTTCATGCTGAATCTTAATTCCTAGGTCATGTCCAAGGCTCCAAAGCCAGCTAAAAAGTCAAAAATCGATACCTAAAACGTAAATTGTACTACTTCTTACTGGCTACTACATCAACTTAGAAGCTTCATCTATGTTCTACTATGGTGGTTTAGTGTCTCCGCATACCGCAGCACGCGACATAGCTTTGCAGACGATATGTACAGCCGTTTCAGAGAGAAGAGCGGCCAATGTGACGATCGGGCTTTAAGTCGAATCGATAACAAATGACGAAAACGGACGGATTTCTCAGGTTGTTACTACATATGAACACTTTTCACATACTCCCGTGCAACGCGGCTGCTAGTTCTCCTTTCATGCAGAATCTTAAGCTCCTAGCTAATGTCCAAGGCACCAAAGCCATCTAAATAGTCAATAATCGATACCTAAAACTTGAACTGTACTACTTCTTACTAGCTATTACATCAACTTACAAGCTTCATCTGTGTTCTACTATGGTGCTTTTAGTGTCTCCGCATACCGCAGGACGCGACATAGCTTTGGAGACGATAAGTACAACCTTTACAGTGAGAAGAGCGGCCAATGTGACGATCTGGCTTTAAGTCGATTCCATAACAAATGACGAAAACGGACGGATTTCTTTAGGTTTTTACTACATATGAACACTTTTCACATTCTCCCATGCAACTCGGCTGCTAGTCCTCCTTTCATGCAGAATCTTAAGTCCTGGGTCATGTCCAAGGCTCCAAAGCCAGCTAAAAGGTCAAAAATCTATACCTAAAACGTAAATTGTACTACTTCTTACTGGCTACTACATCAACGTAGAAGCTTCATCTATGTTCTACTATGGTGGTTTAGTGTCTCCGCATACCGCAGCACGCGACATAGCTTTGCAGACGATATGTACAGCCGTTTCAGAGAGAAGAGCGGCCAATGTAACGATCTGTCTTTAAGTCGATTCGATAACAAAGGACGAAAACGGACGGATTTCTCAGGTTGTTACTACATATGAACACTTTTCACATACTCCCGTGCAACGCGGCTGCTAGTCCTCCTTTCATGCAGATTCTTAAGCTCCTAGCTCATGTACAAAGGCACAAAAGCCAGCAAAAAAGTCAATAATCGATACCTAAAACTTGAACTGTACTACTTCTTACTGGCTATTACATCAACTTAGAAGCTTCATCTGTGTTCTACTATGGTGCTTTTAGTGTCTCCGTATACCGCAGCACGCGACATAGCTTTGCAGACGATAAGTACAACCGTTTCAGGGAAGAGGGGCCAATGTGACAATCTGGGTTTAAGTCGATTCGATAACAAATGACGAAAACGGACGGATTTCTCTGGTTTTTACTACATATGAACACTTTTCACATTCTCCCATGCAACTCGGCTGCTAGTCCTCCTTTCATGCAGAATCTTAAGGTCCTAGCTCATGTCCAAGGCACCAAAGAATGGTAAAAAGTCAATAATCGAACCTAAGTCTTGAATTGTACTACATTTAACTGGATATTACTTCAACTTAGAAGCTTCATCTGTGTTATACAATTGTGATTTTAGTGTCTCCGCATACCGCAGCACGCGACATAGCTTTGCAGACGATAAGTACAACCGTTTCAGAGAGAAGAGCGGCAAATGTGATGATCTGGCTTTCAGTCGATTCGATAACAAATGACGAAAACGGACGGATTTCTCTGGTTTTTACTACATATGAACACTTTTCACATACTCCCGTGCAACGCGGCTGCTAGTCCTCCTTTCATGCAGAATCTTAAGCTCCTAGCTCATGTCCAAGGCACCAAAGCCAGCTAAATAGTCAATAATCGATACCTAAAATTTGAATTGTACTACTTCTTACTGGCTATTACATCAACTTAGAAGCTTCATCTGTGTTCTACTATGGTGCTATTAGTGTCTCCGCATACCGCAGCACGCGACATAGCTTTGCAGACGATAAGTACAACCGTTTCAGAGAGAAGAGCGGTCAATGTGACGATCTGGCTTTTAGTCGATTCGATAACAAACGACGAAAACGGACGGATTTCTCATATTTTTACTACATATGAACACTTTTCACATTCTCCCGTGCAACTCGGCTGCTAGTCCTCCTTTCATGCAGAATCTTAAGGTCCTAGCTCATGTCCAAGGCACGAAAACCAGCTAAAAAGTCAATAATCGATACATAAAACTTGAATTGTACTACTTCTTACTGGCTATTACATCAACTTAGAAGCTTCATCTGTGTTCTACTATGGTGCTTTTAGTGTCTCCGCATACCGCAGCACGCGACATAGCTTTGCAGACGATAAGTACAACCGTTTCAGAGAGAAGAGCGGCCAATGTGACGATCTGGCTTTAAGTCGATTCGATAACAAATGACGAAAACGGACGGATTTCTTTAGGTTTTTACTACATATGAACATTTTTCACATTCTCCCGTGCAACTCGTTTGCTAGTCCTCCTTTCATGCAGAATCTTAAGGTCCTAGCGCATGTCCAAGGCACCAAAGATAGCTAAAAAGTCAATAATCGATACCTAAAAGTTGAACTGTACTACTTGTTACTGGCTATTACATTACTTAGAAGCTTCATCTGTGTTCTACTATGGTGCTTTTAGTGTCTCCGCATACCGCAGCACGCGACATAGCTTTGCAGACGATAAGTACAACCGTTCAGAGAGAAGAGCGGCCAATGTGACGATCTGGCTTTCAGTCGATTCGATAACAAATGACGAAAACGGACGGATTTCTCAGGTTTTTACTACATATGAACACTTTTCACATACTCCCGTGCAACGCGGCAGCTAGTCCTCCTTTCATGCAGAATCTTAAGCTCCTAGCTAATGTCCAATGCACCAAAGCTATCTAAATAGTCAATAATCGATACCTAAAACTTGAACTGTACTACTTCTTACTAGCTATTACATCAACTTAGAAGCTTCATCTGTGTTCTACTATGGTGCTTTTAGTGTCTCCGCATACCGCAGCACGCGACATAGCTTTGCAGACGATAAGTACAACCGTTTCAGAGAGAAGTGCGGCCAATGTGACGACCTGGCTTTAAGTCGATTCCATAACAAATGACGAAAACGGACGGATACTCAGGTTTTTACTACATATGAACATTTTTCACATACTCCCGTGCAACGCGGCTGCTAGTCCTCCTTTCATGCAGAATCTTAAGCTCCTAGCTCATGTCCAAGGCACCAAAGCCAGCTAAATAGTCATTAATCGATACCTAAAACTTGAACTGTACTACTTCTTACTAGCTATTACATCAACTTAGAAGCTTCATCTGTGTTCTACTATGGTGCTTTTAGTGTCTCCGCATACCGCAGCACGCGACATAGCTTTGCAGACGGTAAGTACAACCTTTACAGTGAGAAGAGCGGCCAATGTGACGATCTGGCTTTTAGTCGATTCCATAACAAATGACGAAAGCGGACGGATTTCTTTAGGTTTTTACTACATATGAACACTTTTCACATTCTCCCATGCAACGCGGCTGCTAGTCCTCCTTTCATGCAGAATCTTAAGGTCCTAGCTCATGTCCAAGGCTCCAAAGCCAGCTAAAAAGTCAAAAATCGGTACCTAAAACGTAAATTGTACTACTTCTTACTGGCTATTACATCAACTTAGAAGCTTCATCTATGTTCTACTATGGTGGTTTAGTGTCTCCGCATACCGCAGCACGCGACATAGCTTTGCAGACGATAAGTACAACCGTTTCAGAGAGAAGAGCGGACAATGTGACGATCTGGCTTTAAGTCGATTCCATAACAAATGACGAAAACGGACGGATTTCTCTGGTTTTTACTACATAAGAACACTTTTCACATACTCCCGTGCAACGCGGCTGCTAGTTCTCTTTTCATGCAGAATCTTAAGGTCCTAGCTCATGTCCAAGGCACCAAAGCCAGCAAAATAGTCAGTACTCGATACCTAAAACTTGAATTTTACTACTTCTTACTGGCTATTACATCAACTTAGAGGCTTCATCTGTGTTCTACTATGGTGCTTTTAGTTTCTCCGCATACCACATCACGCGATATATCTTTGCAGACGATAAGTACAATGTGACGATCTGGCTTCAAGTTGATTCGATAACAAATGACGAAAACGGACGGATTTCTCACTTTTTTACTACATATGAACACTTTTCACAATACTCCCGTGCAACGCGGCTGCTAGTCCTCCTTTCATGCAGAATCTTAAGGTCCTACCTCATGTCCAAGTCTCCAAAGCCAGCTAAAAAGTCAAAAATCGATACCTAAAACGTAAATTGTACTACTTCTTACTGGCTATTACATCAACTTAGAAGCTTCATCTATGTTCTACTATGGTGGTTTAGTGTCTCCGCATACCGCAGCACGCGACATAGCTTTGCAGACGATAAGTACAACCGTTTCAGAGAGAAGAGCGGACAATGTGACGATCTGGCTTTAAGTCGATTCGATAACAAATGACGAAAACGGACGGATTTCTCAGGTTGTTACTACATATGAACACTTTTCACATACTCCCGTGCAACGCGGCTGCTAGTCCTCTTTTCATGCAGTTTCTTAAGCTCCTAGCTCATGTACAAAGGCACAAAAGCCAGCAAAATAGTCAATAATCGATACCTAAAACTTGAACTGTACTACTTCTTACTGGCTATTACATCAACTTAGAAGCTTCATCTGTGTTGTACTATGGTGCTTTTAGTGTCTCCGTATACCGCAGCACGCGACATAGCTTTGCAGACGATAAGTACAACCGTTTCAGAGAAGAGGGGCCAATGTGACAATCTGGGTTTAAGTCGATTCGATAACAAATGACGAAAACGGACGGATTTCTCAGGTTTTTACTACATATGAACACTTATCACATTCTCCCATGCAACTCGGCTGCTAGTCCTCCTTTCATGCAGAATCTTAAGGTCCTTGCTCATGTCCAAGGCACCAAAGAATGGTAAAAAGTCAATAATCGAACCTAAGTCTTGAATTGTACTACATTTAACTGGATATTACTTCAACTTAGAAGCTTCATCTGTGTTATACAATTGTGATTTTAGTGTCTCCGCATACCGCAGCACGCGACATAGCTTTGCAGACGATAAGTACAACCGTTTCAGAGAGAAGAGCGGCAAATGTGATGATCTGGCTTTCAGTCGATTCGATAACAAATGACGAAAACGGACGGATTTCTCTGGTTTTTACTACATATGAACACTTTTCACATACTCCCGTGCAACGCGGCTGCTAGTCCTCCTTTCATGCAGAATCTTAAGGTCCTAGCTCATGTCCAAGGCACCAAAGCCAGCTAAAAAGTCAAAAATCGATACCTAAAACGTAAATTGTACTACTTCTTACTGGCTATTACATCAACTTAGAAGCTTCATCTATGTTCTACTATGGTGCTTTTAGTGTCTCCGCATAACGCAGCACGCGACATAGCTTTGCAGACGATAAGTACTACCGTTTCAGAGAGAAGATCGGCCAATGTGACGATCTGGCTTTATGTCGATTCGATAACAAATGACGAAAAATGACGTATTTCTCAGGTTTTTACTACATTTGAACACTTGTCACATTCTCCCGTGCAACTCGGCTGCTAGTCCTTCTTTCATGCAGAATCTTAAGGTCCTAGCTCATGTCCAAGGCACCGAAGCCAGCTAAAAATCAATAATCGATACCTATAACTTGAATTGTACTACTTCCTGCATGCTATTACATCAACTTAGAAGCTTCATCTGTGTTCTACTATGGTGCTATTAGTGTCTCCGCATACCGCAGCACGCGACATAGCTTTGCAGACGTTAAGTACAACCGTTTCAGAGAGAAGAGCGGTCAATGTGACGATCTGGCTTTTAGTCGATTCGATAACAAACGACGAAAACGGACGGATTTCTCATATTTTTACTACATATGAACACTTTTCACATTCTCCCGTGCAACTCGGCTGCTAGTCCTCCTTTCATGCAGAATCTTAAGGTCCTTGCTCATGTCCAAGGCACGAAAACCAGCTAAAAAGTCAATAATCGATACATAAAACTTGAATTGTACTACTTCTTACTGGCTATTACATCAACTTAGAAGCTTCATCTGTGTTCTACTATGGTGCTTTTAGTGTCTCCGCATACCGCAGCACGCGACATAGCTTTGCAGACGATAAGTACAACCGTTTCAGAGAGAAGAGCGGCCAATGTGACGATCTGGCTTTAAGTCGATTCGATAACAAATGACGAAAACGGACGGATTTCTTTAGGTTTTTACTACATATGAACATTTTTCACATTCTCCCGTGCAACTCGTTTGCTAGTCCTCCTTTCATGCAGAATCTTAAGGTCCTAGCGCATGTCCAAGGCACCAAAGATAGCTAAAAAGTCAATAATCGGTACCTAAAAGTTGAACTGTACTACTTGTTACTGGCTATTACATTACTTAGAAGCTTCATCTGTGTTCTACTATGGTGCTTTTAGTGTCTCCGCATACCGCAGCACGCGACATAGCTTTGCAGACGATAAGTACAACCGTTCAGAGAGAAGAGCGGCCAATGTGACGATCTGGCTTTCAGTCGATTCGATAACAAATGACGAAAACGGACGGATTTCTCAGGTTTTTACTACATATGAACACTTTTCACATACTCCCGTGCAACGCGGCAGCTAGTCCTCCTTTCATGCAGAATCTTAAGCTCCTAGCTAATGTCCAAGGCACCAAAGCTATCTAAATAGTCAATAATCGATACCTAAAACTTGAACTGTACTACTTCTTACTAGCTATTACATCAACTTAGAAGCTTCATCTGTGTTCTACTATGGTGCTTTTAGTGTCTCCGCATACCGCAGCACGCGACATAGCTTTGCAGACGATAAGTACAACCGTTTCAGAGAGAAGTGCGGCCAATGTGACGACCTGGCTTTAAGTCGATTCCATAACAAATGACGAAAACGGACGGATACTCATGTTTTTACTACATATGAAAACTTTTCACATACTCCCGTGCAACGCGGCTGCTAGTCCTCCTTTCATGCAGAATCTTAAGCTCCTAGCTCATGTCCAAGGCACCAAAGCCAGCTAAATAGTCAATAATCGATACCTAAAACTTGAACTGTTTTACTTCTTACTAGCTATTACATCAACTTAGAAGCTTCCTCTGTGTTCTACTATGGTGCTTTTAGTGTCTCCGCATACCGCAGCACGCGACATAGCTTTGCAGACGGTAAGTACAACCTTTACAGTGAGAAGAGCGGCCAATGTGACGATCTGGCTTTTAGTCGATTCCATAACAAATGACGAAAACGGACGGATTTCTTTAGGTTTTTACTACATATGAACACTTTTCACATTCTCCCATGCAACGCGGTTGCTAGTCCTCCTTTCATGCAGAATCTTAAGGTCCTAGCTCATGTCCAAGGCTCCAAAGCCAGCTAAAAAGTCAAAAATCGGTACCTAAAACGTAAATTGTACTACTTCTTACTGGCTATTACATCAACTTAGAGGCTTCATCTGTGTTCTACTATGGTGCTTTTAGTGTCTCCGTATACCGCATCACGCGACATATCTTTGCAGACGATAAGTACAATGTGACGATCTGGCTTCAAGTTGATTCGATAACAAATGACGAAAACGGACGGATTTCTCACTTTTTTACTACATATGAACACTTTTCACAATACTCCCGTGCAACGCGGCTGCTAGTCCTCCTTTCATGCAGAATCTTAAGGTCCTACCTCATGTCCAAGTCTCCAAAGCCAGCTAAAAAGTCAAAAATCGATACCTAAAACGTAAATTGTACTACTTCTTACTGGCTATTACATCAACTTAGAAGCTTCATCTATGTTCTACTATGGTGGTTTAGTGTCTCCGCATACCGCAGCACGCGACATAGCTTTGCAGACGATAAGTACAACCGTTTCAGAGAGAAGAGCGGACAATGTGACGATCTGGCTTTAAGTCGATTCGATAACAAATGACGAAAACGGACGGATTTCTCAGGTTGTTACTACATATGAACACTTTTCACATACTCCCGTGCAACGCGGCTGCTAGTCCTCTTTTCATGCAGATTCTTAAGCTCCTAGCTCATGTACAAAGGCACAAAAGCCAGCAAAATAGTCAATAATCGATACCTAAAACTTGAACTGTACTACTTCTTACTGGCTATTACATCAACTTAGAAGCTTGATCTGTGTTCTACTATGGTGCTTTTAGTGTCTCCGTATACTGCAGCACGCGACATAGCTTTGCAGACGATAAGTACAACCGTTTCAGAGAAGAGGGGCCAATGTGACAATCTGGGTTTAAGTCGATTCGATAACAAATGACGAAAACGGACGGATTTCTCAGGTTTTTACTACATATGAACACTTTTCACATTCTCCCGTGCAACGCAGCCGCTAGTCCGCCTTTGATGCAAAATCTTAATGCCGTAGCTCATGTTCAAGGCCCCAAAGCCAGCTAAAAAGTCAATAATCGATATCTAAAACGTTATCGTGCTACTTCTTACTGGCTATTACATCAACTTAGAAGCTTCTTCTGTATTCTACTATGGTGCCTATATTGTCTCCGCATACCACAGCACGCGACATAGCTTTGCAGACGATAAATGTAACCGTTACAGAGAGAATAGCGGCCAATGTAACGTTCTGGCTTTAAGTCGATTTGATAACAGATGAGGAAAACTGACGGATTTCTCAGGTTTTTACTACTTATCAACACTTTTCACATTCTCGCCTGTTCAACGCAGCTGCTAGTCCTCCATTCATGCGCAAATCTTAATGTCACAGCTTATGTCCAAGGCACGAAGACGGATAAATAGTCAATAATCGATTACTAAAACTTGAATTGTACTACATCTTACTGGCTATTACATCAACTTAGAAGCTTCTTCTGTGTTCTACTATGGTGCTTTTAGTATCTCTGCATACCGCAGCACTCGACATAGCTTTGCAGACGATAAATGTAACCGTTTCAGAGAGAAGAGCGGCCAGTGTGACGATCTGGCTTTAAGTCGATTCGATAACAAATGACGAAAACGGACGGATATCTCAGGTTTTTACTATATATGAACACTTTTCACATTCTCCCGTGCAACGCAGCTGCTAGTCCTCCTTAGATGCATAATCTGAAGGTCCTACCCCATGTCCAAGTCCCCAAAGCCAGCTAAAAAGTCAATAATCGATATCTAAAACGTTATTGTACTACTTCTTACTGGCAATTACATCAACTTAGAAGCTTCTTCTGTGTTCTACTATGGTGCTGTTAGTGTCTCGGCATACCGCAGCACGCGACATAGCTTTGCAAGCGATAAATGTTACCGTTTCAGATAGAAGAGCGGCCAATGTGTCGATCTGGCTTTAAGTCGATTTGATAAGAAATGACGACAACGAACGGATTTCTCAGGTTTTTACTACATATGAACACTTTTCACATTCTCCCGTGCTACGCAGCTGCTAGTCCTACTTTGATGCAAAGTCTTAAGGTCCTAGCTCATGTCCAAGACCCCAAAGCCAGCTAAAAAGTCAATAATCGATATCTAAAACGTTATTCTACTACTTCTTACTGGCTATTACATCAACTTAGAAATTTCATCTGTGTTCTACTATGGTGCTGTTAGAGTATCCGCATACCGCAGCACGCGACATAGCTTTGCAGATGATAAATGTAACAGTTTCAGAGAGAAGAGCGACCAATGTGACGATGTTGCTTTAAGTCGATTTCGTAAGAAATGACGAAAACGGACGGATTTCCAGGTCTTTACTACATATGAACACTTTTCACATTCTCCCGTTCAACGCAGCTGATAGTTCTCCTTTGATGCAAAATCTTAAGGTCCTAGCTCATGTCCAAGGCCCCAAAGCCAACTAAAAAGTCAATAATCGGTATCTAAAACGTTATTGTACTACTTCTTACTGGCTATTACATCAACTTAGAAGTTTCATCTCTTTTCTACTATGGTGCTGTTAGTGTCTCCGCATACCGTAACACGCGACATAGCTTTGCAGACGATACATGTAACCATTTCAGAGAAAAGAGCGACCAATGTAACTTTCTGGCTTTAAGTCGATTTGATAAGAAATGACGAAAACGGACGGATTTCTCAGGTTTGTACTACATGTGAACACTTTTCACATTCTCCCGTGCAACGTAGTTGCTAGTCCTCCTTTGATGCAAGATCTTAAGGCCCTAGCTCATGTCCAAGGCCCCAAAGCCAGCTAAAAAGTCAATAATCGATATCTAAAACGTTATCGTGCTACTTCTTACTGGCTATTACATCAACTTAGAAGCTTCTTCTGTATTCTACTATGGTGCCTATATTGTCTCCGCATACCACAGCACGCGACATAGCTTTGGAGACGATAAATGTAACAAATGTAACCGTTTCAGAGAGAAGAGCGACCAATGTGACGATCTGGCTTTAAGTCGATTTGATAAGAAATGACGAAAACGGACGGATTTCTCAGGTTTTTACTACACATGAACACTTTCACATTCTCCCTTGCAACGCAGCTGCTAGTCTTCCTTTGATGCAATGTCTTAAGGTCCTAGCAAATGTCCAAGACCCCAAAGCCAGCTAAAAAGTCAATAATCGATATCTAAAACGTTATTGTACTACTTCTTACTGGCTATTACATCAACTTAGAAGTTTTATCAGTGTTCTACTATGGTGCTGTTAGTGTCTCCGCATACCGCAGCACGCGACATAGTTTTTCTGACGATAAATGTAACCGTTTCAGAGAGAAGAGCGACCAATGTGACAATCTGGCTTTAAGTCGATTTGATAAGAAATGACGAAAACGGACGGTTTTCTCAGGTTTTTACTACATATGAACACTTTTCACATTCTCCCCTGCAACGCAGCTGCTAGTTCTCTTTTGATGCAAATTCTTAAGGTCCGAGCTCATGTCCAAGACCCCAAAGCCAGCTAAAAAGTCAATAATCGGTATCGATAACGTTATTGTACTACTTCTTACTGGCTATTACATCAACTTAGAAGCTTCTTCTGTGTTCTACTATGGTGCATTTATTGTCTAAGCATACCACAGCACCCGACATAGCTGTGCAGACGATAAATGTAACCGTTACAAAGAGAATCGCGGCCAATGTAACGTTCTGGCTTTAAGACGATTTGATAACAGATGAGGAAAACGGACTGATTTCTCAGGTTTTTACTACTTATCAACACTTATCACATTCTCCCGAGCAACGCGGCTGCTGGTCCTCCTTTCATGCAAAATCTTAATGTCCTAGCTCATGTACAAGACACCAAAGACGGCTAAAGGGACAATAATCGATAACTAATACGTGAATTGTAATACTTCTTACTAGCTATTACATCAGCTTAGAAGTTTCTTCTGTGTTCTGCTATGGTGTTATTTGTTTCTTCGCATATCGCATCACGCGTCATAGCTTTGTAGACGATAAATGTAACCGTTTCAGAGAGAAGAGCGGGCAGTGTGACAATCTGGCTTTAATTCGATTCGATAAGAAAAAACGAAAACGGCCCGATTTCTCAGGTTTTTACTACATATAAACACTTTTCACATTCTCCCGTGCAACGTGGCTGCCAGACTTCCCATCAAGCAAGCACCAAAGAAAGGTAAAAGGTAAATAATCAATAACTAAAACTTGAATTGTACTGTTTCTTACTAGCTATTACGTCAACTTAGAAGCTTCTTCTGTGTTCTACTATGGTGCTTTACGTGTCGAGCCCATACCGCAGCACACGACATAGCTTTGCAGACGATAAATGAAACCGTTTCAGAGAGAAGAGCGGCCAATGTGACGAACTGGCTTTAAGTCGAATGGTTAACAAATGACGAAAACGGACGGATTTCTCAGGTTTTTACTATATATATGAACACTTTTTACATACTCCCGTGCAAAGTGGCTGCTAGACATCCCTTTATGCAAAATCTTAAGGTCCTAGCTAATGTCCAAATCACCAAAGAAGGGTATAAGGTCAATAATCGATAACTATAACTTGAATTGTACTATTTCTAACTTGCTATTACATCAACTTTGAAGCTTCTTCTGTGTTCTGCTATGATGCTTTTAGTGTCTCGCGCATACCGCAACACGCGACATAGCTTTGCACACTATAAATATAACCGTTTCAGAGAGAAGAGCGGCCAATGTGACGATCTGGCTTTAAGTCGATACGATAACAAATGACGAAAACGGACAGATTTCGCAGGTTTTTACTACTTATGATCACTTTTCAAATTACCCGTGCAAAGCGGCTGCTAGTCCTTCATCATGCAAAAACTTAAGGTCCTAGTTCAAATCCAAGGCGCCAAAGCCGTCTAAAAAGTAAATAATCGATAACTAAAATGTGAATTGTACTACATCTTACTGGCTATTACATCAACTTAGAAGCTACTTCTGTGTTCTACTATGGTGCTTTTAGTGTCTCCGTATACTGCAGCAAGCGACATACCTTTGCAGACAATAAATTTAATGCTTTCAGAGAGAAGAGCGGCCAATGTAACAATCTGGCTTCAAGCCGATTTGATAACAAATGACGAAACCGGACCGATATCTCAGGTTTTTACTCCATAAGAACACTTTTCACATTCTTCCTTGCAACGCGGCTGCTAGTCCTCCTTTCATGCAAAATTTTAAGTTCCTAGCTCATGCCCAAGGCACCAAAGCCGGCTAAGAAGTCAATAATCGATAACTAAAACTTGAATTATACTTCTTCTTACTGGCTTCTACATCAGCTTAGAAACTTCACGTATGTTCTACTATGGTGCTTTTAGTGTCTCCGCATACCTCAGCACGCGACATAGCTTTGCAGACTATAAAAAAAACCGTTTCAGAGAGAAAAGCGGCCAATGTGACGATCTGGCTTTAAGTCGATTCGATAACAAATGACGAAAACGGACGGATTTCTCATGTTTTTAGTACATATGAATACTTTTCACAATCTCAATAGCAACGCGGCACGCAGCACGCGACATGGCTTTGCAAGCGATAAATGAAACCGTTTCAGAGAGAAGAGCGGCCAATGTAACGATCTGGCTTTAAGTCGATATGATAACAAATGACGAAAACGGACGGATATCTCAGGTTTTTACTACGTATGAACACTTTTCACATTCGCGCGTGCAACGCAGCTGCTAGTCCTCCATTTATGCAAAATCGTAATGTCCTTGCTCGTGTCCAAGGTACCAAAGAAGGCTAAAATGACAGTAATCGACAACTGAAACTTGAATTGTACTGCTTCTTACTGGCTATTACATAAAATTAGAAACTTCTTCTGTGCTCTATTTTGGTGCTTTTAGTGTCTCCGTATACCGCAGCACGCGACATAGCTTTGCACACGATAAATGTAACCGTTTCAGAGAGAAGAGCTGCCAATATTCGATCTGGCATTAAGTCGATTCGATTGCAAATGACGAAAACGGGCGAATTTCTCAGGTTTTTGCTAGATGTGAACACTTTCCACATTCTCCTGTGCGATGTGGCTGATAGACCTTCCTTCATGCAAAATCATAAGATTCTAGCGCATGTACAAGGCACCAATGCCGGCTAAAAAGTCATTAATCAATAACTATAACTTGAATTTGACTGCTTCTTACTGGTTATTACGCCAACTTAGAAACTTCTTCCGTGTTCTACTATCGTGGCTTTAGTGTCTCCGCATTCCGCAGCACGCGACATAGCTTTGCACACGATGAATGTAACCGTTTTAGAGAGAAGACCGGCCAATATGACGATCTGGCTTTAAGTCGATACGATAAAAAATGACGAAAACGGGCGGATTTCTTAGGTTTTTAGTACATATGAACACTTTTCACATTCTCTCGTGTAACGTGGCTCATCAGACCTTGATTAATGCCAAATTTTACGGTAGTCGGTCATTTCACTGGCACCAAAGCCGGCTAATAAATCAATAATCGATAACTAAAACCTGAATTGTACTGTTTCCTAAGGGCTAATTACATCAACCTAGAAGCGTCTTCTGTGTTCTACTGTGTTGTTTTTAGTGTCTCCGCATTCCTTAGCACGCAACATAAGTTTGCAGACGATAAATGTAACCGTTTCAGAGAGAAGAGCGGCCAATGTAACAATCTGGCTTTAAGTCGATTTGATAACAAATGACGAAAACGGACGGATTTCTCAGGTTTTTACTACATATGAACACTTGTCACATTCTCCCGTGCAACTCGGCTGCTAGTCCTCCTTTCATGCAGAATCTTAAGGTCCTAGCTCATGTCCAAGGCATCAAAGCCAGCTAAAAAGTCAAAAATCGATACCTAAAACTTGAATTGTACTACTTCTTACTGGCTATTACATCAACTTAGAAGCTTCATCTGTGTTCCACTGTGGTGATTTTAGTGTCTCCGCATAACGCAGCACGCGACATAGCTTTGCAGACGATAAGTACAACCGTTTCAGAGAGAAGAGCGGCCAATGTGACGATCTGGCTTTAAGTTGATTCCATAACAAATGACGAAAACGGACGGATTTCTCAGGTTTTTACTACATAAGAAGACTTTTCACATTATCCCGTGCAACGCTTCTGCTAGTCCTCCTTTCATGCAAAATCTTAAGGTCCAAGCTCATGTCCAAGGCACCAAAGCCGGCTAAAAAGTCAATAATCGAAAGCTAATACTTGAATTGTACTGCTTCTTACTGGGTATTACATGAACTTAGAAGCTTCTTCTGTGTTCTACTATGGTGTATTTAGTGTCTCCGCATACCGCAGCACGCGACATAGCTTTGCACACGATAAATGTAACCGTTTCAGAAAAAAGAGCGGAAAATGTGACGATCTGGCATTAAGTCGATTCGATAGCAAATGACTATAACGGTCGAATTTCTCAGGTTTTTACTAGATATGAACACTTTTCACGTTCTCCCGTGCAACGTGGCCGCTAGACCTCCTTTCATACTAAATCTTAAGGTCCTAGCTCATGTACAATGCACTGAAGCCATCTAAAAAGTCTATAACTGACAACTAAAACTTGAATTGTACTGCTTCTTACTTCCTATTACATCAACTTAGAAGCTTCTTCTCTGTTCTACTATGGTGCTTTTAGTGTCTCCGCATACTGCAGCACGCGACATAGCTTTGCACACGATAAATGTAATCGTTTCAGAGAGAAGAGCGGCCAATGTGACGATCTGTAATTAAGTCGATTGGATAGCAAATGACGAAAACGAGCGGATTTCTCAGGTTTTTACTAGATGTGAACACTTTTCACGTTCTCCCGTGCAACGTGGCTGCTAGATCTCCGTTCTTACTAAAACGTAAGGTCCTAGCTCATGTCCAATGCATTAAAGCCATCTAAAAAGTCAATACTCGGTAACTAAAACTTGAATTGTACAGCTGCTTACTGGCTATTAGATCAACTTAGAAGCTTCTTCTCTGTTCTACTATGGTGCTTTTAGTGTCTCCGACTACCGCAGCAAGCGACATAGCATGGCACACGATAAATGTAACCGTTTCAGAAAGAAGAGTGGAAAATGTGACGATCTGGCATTAATTCGATTCGATAGCAAATGACGATAACGGGCGGATTTCTCAGGTTTTTACTAGATGTGTACACTTTTCACATTCTCCCGTGCGATATGGCTCATAGACCTCCCTTCATACTAAATCGTAAGGTCCTAGCTCATGTCGAATGCACTAAAGCCTTCTAAAAATTCACTAATCGATAACTAATACTTCAATTGTACAGTTGCTTACTGGCTATTACATCAACTTAGAAGCTTCTTCTGTGTTCTACTATGGTGCTTTTAGTGTCTCCGCATACCGCAGCACGCGACATAAGTTTGCACACGATAAATGTAACCGTTTCAGAGGGAAAACGGCCAATGTGACGATCTGGCATTACGTCGATTCGAAAGCAGATGACGAAAACGGGCGGATTTCTTAGGTTTTTACTGCACATAAAAACTTCTCACTTTCTCCCGTGCAACGTGGCTGCCAGACCTCCCTTCATGCCAAATCTTAAGGTCCTAGCTCATGTCCAAGGCACCAAAGCCGGCTAAAAATTCAATAATCGATAACTAAAACTTGAATTGTACTGCTTCTTACTGGCTATTACACCAAATTAAAAGCTTCTTCTGTGTTTTACTATGGTGCTTTTAGTGTCTCCGCAAACCGCAGCACGCTACATAGCTATGCAAACAATAAATGTAACCGTTTCAGAGAGGAAACGGCCAATGTGACGATCTGGCATTACGTGGATTCGAAAGCAGATGTGAAAACGGGCGGATTTCCTTGGTTTTTAGTACATATGAACACTTTTCACATTCTCTCGTGTAACGTGGCTGCCAGACCTTGTTTAATGCCAAATCTTAAGGTAGTCGGTTATTTCACTGGCACCAAAGCCGTCTAATAAATCATCTACATCTACATCTACATGACTACTCTGCAATTCACATTTAAGTGCTTTTCAGAGGGTTCATCGAACCACAATCATACTATCTCCTACTGTTCCACTCCCGAACAGCGAGCGGGAAAAACGAACAGCTAAACCTTTCTGTTCGAGCTCTGATTTCTCTTATTTTATTTTGATGATCATTCCTACCTATGTAGGTTGGGCTCAACAAAATATTTTCGCATTCGGAAGAGAAAGTTGGTGACTGAAATTTCGTAAAAAGGTCTCGCCATGACGAAAAACGTCTATGCTGTAATGACTTCCATCCCAACTCGTGTATCATATCTGCCACACTCTCTCCCCTATAACGCGATAATACAAAACGAGCTGCCCGTTTTTGCACCCTTTCGATGTCCTCCGTCAATCCCACCTGGTAAGGATCCCACACCGCGCAGCAATATTCTAACAGAGGACGAACGAGTGTAGTGTAAACTGTCTCTTTAGTGGACTTCTTGCATCTTCTAAGTGTCCTGCCAATGAAACGCAACCTTTGGCTGGCCCTCCCGACAATATTATCTATGTGGTCCTTCCAACTGAAGTTGTTCGTAATTTTAACACCCAGGTACTTAGTTGAATTGACAGCCTTGAGAATTGTACTATTTATCGAGTAATCGAATTCCAACGGATTTCTTTTGGATCTCATGTGGATCATCTCACACTTTCCGTTATTTAGCGTCAGCTGCCACCTGACAAACCATACAGCAATCTTTTCTAAATCGCTTTGCAGCTGATACTGGTCTTCGGATGACCTTACTAGACGTTAAATTACAGCATCATCTGCGAACAGTCTAAGAGAACTGCTCAGATTGTCACCCAGGTCATTTATATAGATCAGGAACAGTAGAGGTCCCAGGACGCTTCCCTGGGGAACACCTGATATCACTTTAGTTTTACTCGATGATTTGCCATCTATTACTACGAACTGCGACCTTCCTGACAGGAAATCACGAATCCAGTCGCACAACTGACACGATACCCCATAGCTCCGCAGCTTGATTAGAAGTCGCTTGTGGGGAACGGTGTCAAAAGCTTTCCGGAAATCTAGAAATACGGAATCAACTTGAGATCCCCTGTCGATAGCGGCCATTACTTCGTGCGAATAAAGAGCTAGCTGCGTTGCACAAGAGCGATGTTTTCTAAAGCCATGCTGATTACGTGTCAATAGATCGTTCCCTTCGAGGTGATTCATAATGTTTGAATACAGTATATGCTCCAAAACCCTACTGCAAACCGACGTCAATGATATAGGTCTGTAGTTAAATGGATTACTCCTACTACCCTTCTTGAACACTGGTGCGACCTGCGCAATTTTCCAATCTGTAGGTATAGATCTATCGGTGAGCGAGCGGTTGTATATGAGTGCTAAGTAGGGAGCTATAGTATCAGCGTAATCTGAAAGGAACCTAATCGGTATACAATCTGGACCTGAAGACTTGCCCGTATCAAGCGATTTGAGTTGCTTCGCAACCCCTAAGGTATCTACTTCTAAGAAACTCATGCTAGCAGATGTTCGTGTTTCAAATTCTGGAATATTCCATTCGTCTTCCCTGGTGAAGGAATTTCGGAAAACTGCGTTCAATAACTCCGCTTTAGCACCACAGTCGTCGATAACAGTACCATCGGCACTGCGCAGCGAAGGTATTGACTGCGTCTTGCCGCTTGTCTACTTTACATACGACCAGAATTTCTTCGGATTTTCTACCAAATTTCGAGACGATGTTTCGTTGTGGAACCTATTAAAGGCATCTCGCATCGAAGTACGTGCCAAATTTCGCGCGTCTGTAAATTTTAGCCCATCTTCGGGATTTCGCGTTCTTCTGAACTTCGCATGTTTTTTCCGTTGCCTCTGCAACAGCGTTCGGACTTTTTTTGTGTACCACGGGGGATCCGTTCCATCTCTTACCAATTTATGAGGTATGAATATCTCAATTGCTGTTGCTACTATGTCTTTGAATTTGAGCCACATCTCGTCTACATTCGCATAGTCAGTTCGGAAGGAATGGAAATTGTCTTTTAGGAAGGCTTCTAGTGGCACTTTATCCGCTTTTTTAAATAAAATTATTTTGCGTTTGTTTCTGATGGATTTGGAAGAAATGGTATTGAGCCTAGCTACAATGACCTTGTGATCACTAATCCCTGTATCAGTCATGATGCTCTCTATCAGCTCTGGATTGTTTGTGGTCAAGAGGTCAAGTGTGTTTTCGCAACCATTTACAATTCGCGTGGGTTCGTGGACTAACTGCTCGAAATAATTTTCGGAGAATGCATTTAGGACAATCTCGGAAGACGTTTTCTGCCTACCACCGGTTTTCAACAAGTATTTTTGCCAACATACCGAGGGTAGGTTGAAATCCCCACCAACTATAACCGTATGAGTTGGGTATTTATTTGTTACGAGACTCAAACTTTCTCTGAACTGTTCCGCAACTGTATCATCGGAGTCTGGGGGTCGGTAGAAGGAGCTAATTATTAACTTAATTCGGCTTTTAAGTATAACCTCCACCCACACCAATTCACACGGAGTATCTACTTCGACTTCACTACAAGATAAACCACTACTGACAGACACAAACACTCCACCACCAATTCTGCCTAATCTATCTTTCCTGAACACCGTCTGAGACTTCGTAAAAATTTCTGCAGAACTTATTTCAGGCTTTAGCCAGCTTTCTGTACCTATAACGATATCAGCTTCTGTGCTTTCTATTAGCGCTTGAAGCTCAGGGACTTTTCCAGCGCAACTACAACAATTTACAACTATAATTCCGACTGTTCCTTGATCCAAGCACGTCCTGTAATTGCCAAGCACCCTTTGACATTGCAGCACATCCCGCACTTTCCCGAGGCCTTCTAACCTAAAAAACCGCCCAGTCCACGCCACACAGCCTCCGCTACCCGTGTAGCCGCCAGCTGAGTGTAGTGAACTCCTGACCTATTCAGCGGAACCCGAAACCCCACCAGCCTATGGCGCAAGTCAATGAATCTGCAGCCAATAAGGTTGCAAAACCGTCTGAGCCTCTGATTCAGACCCTCCATCCGGCTCTGCACCAAAGGTCTGCAGTCGGTTTTCTCAACGATGCTGCAGATGGTCAGCTCTGCCTTCATCTCGTAAGAAAGACCGGCAGCCTTCACCAAATCAGATAGCCGCTGGAATCCAGAGAGAATTTCCTCAGATCCAAAGCGACACACGTCATTAGTGCCGACATGTGCCACCACCTGCAGCTGGCTGCACCCTGTGCTCTTCATGGCATCCGGAAGGACCCTTTCCACATCAGGAATGACTCCTCCCGGAATGCACACGAAGTGCACACTGGATTTCTTCCCCTCCTTAGCCGCCGTATCCCTAAGGGGCCCCATTACGCGCCTAACATTGGAGCTCCCAACTAATCGATAACTAAAACCTGAATTGTACTGTTTCCTACGGGCTAATTACATCAACCTAGAAGCTTCCTCTATGTTCTACTGTGTTGTTTTTAGTGTCTCTGCATTCCTTAGCACGCGACATAAGTTTGCAGACGATAAATGTAACCGTTTCAGAGAGAAAAGCTGCCAATGTAACGCTCTGGCAATACGTCGATTTGGTAGCAAATGACGAAAACGGGCTTATTTCTTAGGTTTTTACTACATATGAACACTTTTCACATTCTCTCGTGTAACGTGGCTTTTAGGCCTCTCTTCATGCAAAATCTTAAGGTCGTCGGTAATGTCAAGGCACCAAAGCCGGATAATAAGTCAATAATCGATTACTAAAACTTAAAGTTTACTGCTTCTTACTGGCTGATTACATCAACTTATAAGCTTCTTCTGTGTTTTACTGTGTTGCTATTAGTACCTCCACATAGCGCAGCACACAACATAAGTTTTCAGACGATGAAGGTAACCACTTCACAGAGAAATTCCAAATTCTGTGTCTGTGTCTACTGCCTGCTCATATTGTTTAAAGCTGGTTGCTCTAAATGCCCAGTGGATCTGATTCCCTTGATACCCATTCTAAACAATCTCGGATTGGGAAAGACCAAGCTCTGCTTATACTTATAGTCTGGGAAGTTGACATATCTTAGACAGTAAAATATGATGGTTAAAGATGTCCACTGAGTATTCCCATATACACTGAAGTTAGCTTTGAACAACAAATTATTAATTGGCCACCTACTCTTGACTCAATAGCTACTAAGATCTTTCACTGGTGAAGGAGGTGACAACGTTATTACGTCCATTAGAGGCTTCTGTAGTTTGCTGAGAATGATGTGATATAATTGTGCCTTGTGATTTTCTGTGGAGTTCCAGAGTAAGTTCTACACTGGTGCAGGACATCCATTATTGCTGTTCTCATTCGAGGCAATCCTGGATTCTAAATCTCAAGCACCAGAGGATTAGAAACAGCAATGCGACCTCTGTCTTCCTGGCTGTCCACTATTTCAAAGTGCTGTGGTTGACAGTCTCTTCTCATTGTGCAGTGCTTGTAGATTATTGTAAATGGATAAACTGCAATATTTAGAACATCTCATTCTAAACTTTCTAAAGAACGAGACTTTTCTGTCACGACCACTTTTTGTGTGAGGTGATAAATACCAGGAATTTGGTTGTATTTTGAGAACCTAATGGTGACATACATTAGTGTCTGTGTAAATTAATGGAACTAGATTTTTCCTGAGGTCGGCAGTTTTCGAAGGTCGGCGTTTTCCCACGAGGTCGGCGTTTTACCCCGAGGTCGACGTTTTTCCCTCGAGGTCTGCGTTTTTCCCCGAGGTCGGCGTTTTTTCCCTAGGTCTGCGTTTTTGCACTGAGGTCGGATCGGCGATTTTTTCCCCGAGGTCTAGAAATCTATCGGTATATTGAAAATCCAAAGTATTTTGATGTATATCGAACTATACTGATATGTCAAGTCAACTTGAAACATATATCCGACCACTAGATATCGGTATTTATCGAGATAGCGATATATTTCGATATACCTATTTATTTCGAGAATCGTTTTCTTAGGGGTACAGATTTTTTTCAAGACGTCCATTCTTTCCCATTATCGATTCATTTCGATATATCGACTTATGTCGAAGCACTCATTATATCGAGATGTCGATTTATTTCGAGATATCTATCTATATTGAGGCATCCATTTATTTCGAGGTATCAATTGATTTCGAAGTATCCGTTTATGTCGAGATATCGATTTAGTTTGATATACCGAAACAAATCGGGTTGTCTGTTTATTTCGAGCTATCGATATATTTCCATGTATAGGTGTACTTCAGATATCGATTCCTTTCGAGATATCGATATATTTCAAGAAACCTCTATATCTCAAGTAATCCATAAATTTCTAGATATTGTATTTTTAGAGATATCTTTATATTACTAGGTACCTATATATTTCAAGATATCGATATATTTCTATACCTCGATTTATCTCGAGAGGTCCGTGAGATTCGAGATATCGATCTATATGGTAAGCTGAAATGCGTCTAGATGTCGATATATTTCGGGATATCGAATCATTTCGATGTAGCTGTCTTTTGGAGGTGTCGATTTATTTCGAAGTTTCGATTTTTTTCATGGTGTCGATTTATTTCGAGGTTGCGATTTATTTCGGGTTGGCTATTTATTTCTGGGTGTGGATTTATTTCGAGGTGTCGATATATTTCGAGGTGACGATATATTTCGACGTTACTTGTCGACTGCATCAGCTTAGAACCTATTTCGTACAGAGTGGTGCGACTGCATACCTCAGAAGGCGACATTGATATCCAGACGATGAATGTAAACGTTTCCGAGAGAAAAGCGTCCAATGTGACGAATTGGCACTACGTCATTATGAAAACAAATGACGGAAACGTGAGGTTTCTGCCACTCAAAGTGCTGCCAACTTTCACCCCACCCCCTCCTCACTCTCCCCAGTCGTGGCGATCAGCTGGTGTGATAGAAATGGACACAGGAAAGTAATAACGTTCCATGAAATCCCATTCTAGGGAGGTTCAAGGGTAAATGTTCCAGACGGTTTATTTGCATTAAGACACGCATACTGGACATCTACAATGTCACATCTGCCAGATCGTTTCTATTGTCAGCAGTGGAAAACAAAACAGCGTACTGAAAAAGCCATAGTGAGACGCGGTTTTTGGTAGACGAAATAATAGGAATACTCTAGGCACTGATAATGATGATCTAATGAGAATTCTGGTATTGTTTTGAAAGATGCATTTAAATATGCATTGAACGTAGCTCCAAATTATTTTGAGAATTATAATTGCGGTATGATGGATCTACATTGGAGATTTGGTAATGCAAAACATTTCGATCTGAGAATACTTTACGTGATAGAACGACATTGACCTTGTGTGTCATTAGGGTAAAGTTAATTTGCCGCCATTAACATAAAATTTATCCGCCATTAACATAAAATCTATTTTTCAGCTTACTTCAATAAGGACTCACTTCAGATGATTGGACAACTAAAGAGATCTCAAACCGTTATTTTAATAGTATTCGTAGGTCCAATGCAGCATTTACCGTGGACAGTCCCTGAGTCAAGACTGTCAGTTTTATGTAGGGAGCACTCCTTTAAGAAAGCACTCCGTGTTCAGGCCACAAGTGGCCAATCAGGACCATCCGACTGCCACGTCATTCTCACTAAGGGTGGAGGAGGAGCTGGCTCTCCCAGTCGTTGTGGTAGTTTCCTTTGACTGGAGCCGCTACTATTCGGTCGAGTAGTTCCTCAATTGGCATCGCAAGGCTGAGTGCAACCCGAAAAATGGAAACAGCGCATAGCGGCCCGGATGGTCACCCATCCAAGTGCCGACCACGCCCGAAAGTGCTAAACTTCAGTGATCTGACGGGAACCGGTGTATCCACTGCGGCAAGGCCGTTGCCCCTACCACTTTTACATGATATTTTTGATCGTAGATCAGGTCTGATGGCTAGAAAGAATGGACGTTTACCATGTTATGCACATTTATATTTTCACTACGTCGACACAGCTGGTCCAATTTCAACCAGCGGTGATGGTAGCCATAATGATCGAGCCAAGCATCCTGTGTACATTGGTTGCACCCAAGTGTGTGGGGATCACAGCATTCGTGACATTTAAATTTGTTACTTCTTTGCTACTATATTCGCAATAAATTTTGCAGACAGTATCCGCATATGACGCTGAATGCACCTACAAAATTATATCATTGTACGACACATGTTTCAGGAGATACGTCATAAAAACTCAGGACAAGGCCAGACGCTGCATAGTACGGACGTGGACGCACAGCTGTAAATAAATGCCTGGTCAACACCAAGCTTTTCCGCTAGTCATCTATAAAGATAAAAAATCCCCAATATTGTCCACCAGCATATTTTTGAAAAACCTTTATTTTGTCATCCATTTTTTTTTCCTGTAAAAATCGTAAAAGCCGCATCATTGTGTTTTTAAAAATCGTTTCCTATTGTCATCTCTTTTTATGTATTTTAAACCATTTATCGCTTGTGTAACCTGTGGCTACAAGTCCATTCCCTTTATGGGGTAATCGAAATAATGAACAACGGAAAAAAGTGTGGGTCAATTTCTTCCTCATTTTTCGGAACTTTTGATAATAGTAAATCGTTGGCTCTTTGAGGGCTTGGTAGGTACATACAAGAGATTAGTGTAAGATTAGAATTTGGGTTAGATACAGTGCCAGGAGGTTCTGTTTCTATCTGGCAGAAATATTTCCAGTGGTGGGGAGGGGGGAAGGCGCGTCGGGGCTGGAGTGCATGATTCTGAAACTGGCACTCTGTGTACAAATCAGCTGGTCAGTTACGAGGTGCATCAAGCTACAAGACCCTAACTCTATAAGCGCTACAACTGGTCAAAGCTAAGGTTTAGCAGTATTGTGGAGAATTCTTATCTGGAAGAGTATGAGTATACTGTAACGAATAAAAACTCTTTACTCCAGATTCCAAGGATGGTTAGGGGCGACGGGTGAAAGTGCCCTTTTGCCTATCCTCCCCTCCCCACCTCCTCCCCTCCCCCTCCCCTTCCCCCTCGCGGACGCCAATGGCTGGCCCGTTCATTTTGAGAACATCAGAGTTGCAGTAACCTTTCTGAGAAACTGTTCTAGATGTCCTTGCGCGTCAATCTTACCACTCACAACAGCAGTGGGAATGTCGGTTATCGCTCAAACAACTGGTTTTCGGCTCTTATCAGTTTCCCAGCCTCACTTTAACCTAATTGTTAAAGCCCGTCACAATACCAGTTCTTGTAATAACCGATTTGCAGTATTTTATTTACATTATTTCCTCTTGTAAACGTAGAAATCAAACAAAGATAAAAATTTTTACTTTCTCAGTTTCTTGATAAATGGAATCAAAACGTCAAATACATTTATGATGACCTGCAGCCGTCCAGAACGAAATTAGAATTATATTAATACCGTCAGCTGCTCACGGGTGTCGATATATATCAACGGGGACAGGTGACAATGTGTGCCTGTCTGGGACTCGAACCCGGGATCTCCTGCTTACATGGCAGGCTCTCTGCCCATCTGAGCCACCGAGGGCACAGACGATAGTGTGACTGCAGGTACTATCTCGCGCACGCTTCCCGCGAGACTCACATTCTCACCTTCCATGTCCACGCACTACATTCGTAGTGTACCACACCAACACATTCATTACTCGTGGAACACATTCTTACCAAGTCCCGTAACAGTTCGGGGAATACTTGTGCATCTTCACAGAAGAAGGTCATGGCTGGTATTGCCAGAACCATATACTTATATGGATATGGACATGTCTTCCACGAGGAATGAGTGTGTTGGAGTGGGACTCTACGACTGTAGTGTATGGACATTCAAGGTAAGAATGTGAGTCTCGCAGGAGGCGTGCGCGAGATAGTCCCTGCAGTCGAACCATACACTGTGCCCTCGGTGGCCTAGATGCATAGAGCGTCTGTCATTTTAGCAAGAGATCCCGGGTTCGAGTCCCGGTCGTGGCACACATTTTCACTTGTCCACGTTGATATTTATCAACGCCCGTGAGCAACTGACGGTATTAATATAATTCTAATTTCTTTAAATTAAATAGTCCAATAAAACTTTGTCCGCTGTTCGCTGTTTCTCTCAAGATATAGCGAGTACTTCTATACCACAGAAAACTGCCAGTATTATCCTACTGATTTTAGTTTTTAGAACTCTGCTCAAAAATTATATTTCAATCGGTTATCACAGCACTATGCGGGCATTACGTATAATCCAGCGATAAAGAGTGAAAACTGCGGCAGGAGAACTCTCTTTTTCGCTTTAATTTCTCTGTTAACGGCTAAAAGCAGATAACGTAGACACAGGCAGCAGATCAGGCACTTTCTATTTTTATCCCGAACTATGAATGATTTGTAAAATTTTAACTTTTTTCCTTGTATGATGTCGCAAGTCGACCAAATCGACCATTGTGCTTCACTCGTACCGCATATCGTAAAATACTTCCAGGCTTCCAGATGGTGCCATTCTGTGTTACAACTGACGTTCGACAACAGCGAGAAACTGCGTCCATTCTAGCGCACTGCTTGTATAACAGGCACAGTATTGTCTCGGCAATGTTGGACCAATTCATTTGTTGCTCGTTTCTATCAGCAGTGTTATTAAAGTGGCATACATCACTTTTCCCATTTTTTCTGTAATAACGCAGTATCTCAGAGCTATGGAAATCTTACGAATAAAAATTACTCGTCTTTTTTAAAAAAGGTTTATTTGAAAACTAAAAATTTTACTACGACAACTGTGGCTAATTGGTATATCTGTTTTTACGTGGTTATCAGGAAAATATAAAAAGATACTTGTTATAACCGAGAGCAAACAAATACCGAAAGACATCGGTTATTCAGAACTAAAATACTCATGTCGTTTTAACTGATCGGTTTTTCTATCTCTAAACTGCAGTGTCGCCACAGAAAAGTGTGTCGTTCCATCAATGTACATAGCAACGTTGAGATATGTATGTGTTTATGCGCAATATCGGCAAATGGAAACACGAAGAGGTAATAAGCACATGAGCGATAGAATTTATTTCACAGTCAGAAAAGTCGAGTGACAGACAAGACTGAATCACTGTAATAGAAATTATATGGAAAGCTGTGTAAAGGAAAATTTCCAGTTCTTTCGTGGATTCCAAAATTGAAGCAAATTCCGGGACATCAAGGTGACATAGTCTTATACGGATAGTATTCCATGACTAACGTAATTGGCCCACATACTGTACTGGTATACTGATAATATTACACTACTAAGGTAATTTACCTGAAATAATTTACAAACATGTTACTATAACATTCGCTACTACTCATTACGCTAATTGACCTTCAGCCATTAAGCGCAAGCGCAGATCTCAGTTATGATACGTGCGCCATCCAAAAATTTATCAAGGTGGTAACTCAACACAACTACAAACGATCATTGTGTGCAAAATAAATAGAACACCTCATAAGAAGAACATGACGGGTTTGAATCATTCCCACCGCAAAGGATGAAAAAATCAGGCTTGCACATAAGACCACTTGATAACTAACCAGAAATTCAGATTAGTTGTAGCTTCGGTGACAATCGCCTTTTTTACATTTTCCCCGTAAACTAGATAATTATGAAACGTAACAACTACTCTAAAATATCTGCAGCAACGGACTTGCCGCGGAGGTTGCATCGGTTCACGTGAGATCACCGAAGTTAAGTGCGTTGTCGGGCGTTGAAGGCACTTGGATGGGTGATCATCCAGGCCGCCTCATGATGCCAATCGAGGAGCTACTCGACCCAATAGTAGCGGCTCCGGTCAAAGAAAACCATCATAACGACCGGGAGAACAGTGTGCTGATCCCCGCCCCTCCTGTTCACATCCTCCACGGATGATGACACGGCGGTCGGATGGTGCTGTCCCAGTAGGTCACTCGTGGCCTGAAGACGGAGTACTTATAAAGCAACTACTCTCCAGTGGATGGTCGTACTACTGAGACCTTGATGCCTGGCATCAATAACAGATGGCAGCACAAGAGGTTGGCTTACGCCTACTGCCGAATTTTGCGATCTGTCGTAAGCCTGCGTAAGCACGAGGGGCCTTCCGTCTTAAGTGCAAGCATATCCATTGCGTTTTCTGCCGCGCGACTTGAGTGGAATGTTTCATTATTTCTGAAATATTATAGAAATGTTTTTCGTTGTATATCCTCACCATCGGTACTGAATTTACTGTAAAATTACTTGCTCACTTTTCGGAACTTCCGTTCATAGTAAATCGATACTATTTGAAGCCGTGGTAGACACGAGTCTAGTGTGCTTCACCTTCAGCACCTTCTGTGTCAGTCTCGGTTCCTATGTCCCTGATTTCACAACGAACAGTTCGTTGTCTACTGAGTATACTGTCTGTTGCACGACACTATCCCTCCCACGCTGCTAAATGTAGGTCGTCGGCAAAATATGACTGCAGTGGAACAAGGGCGTCTGCAGAAATTTCCCCAGGAGGTGGTGGTGGCATTGTTAGTGGTGTGTGTGTGTGTGTGTGTGTGTGCGTGTGTGTGTGTGTGTGTGTGGAGGCCATTACTATGAAATTCACACAGTCCAGACCGCCAAGGAAAATAAACCTTGAGATTTGGAAAGGTTGTTGATCTTATACCGCTTATACTGCATATTTCGAAATTCCACCTCTAAGGGGGATACACAGGAAATGAAAGGATTTTTGAAACATGTAGCTATTAAGGTAATTTTGAAGCTAGGCAGACGAAAATTTGTATCTGGTTTCTAGGTCAGAAATAAAGAAATATGTGTTCCAGTATTATTGGGAATTTAACCTCTATGAGGTGAAATAGTAGGTGAACATTTTATCTTGAGATAAAAAATTATGGAAGGACTATGGAAGTATTTTTAAGGCTATATCTACGAAAATTGGTATTTGACTTCAAGGTTACAAATAAGAAAATACGTATTTTCGTGTTTTTGGAAGTTCAACCCCTAAGGGGATGAAATAGAGTGAGCTGGTGCGTTTCTGGCGCCAGTTTCCGTCGATCGATGTTTCGATCTTTGAGTCGCGGTCCAGAGGGCACTGCTCGCTAACCGTCTGTAGTAGTTCTCTGTGCGGCCCAACATCGGGCTTACCGCGCTTACACTGGACACAGTTGCCAACAAATCGTATGCCATCGCCATATAGGTTGGGCCAAAACATGTGTTCCCGAACTCTGTTCAAGGTCTTGTAGAACCCCAAATGATCCCCTACCGCCGAATCGTGGAAATATCTGAGTGCCATGCTAACTCGTTCCTGTGGAATACAGACCTTCCCTTCACCACGGTTGTCTTCCCCTTTACACAAGACACCCCCCCCACCCCAGCCCCCGAAGACCTCGCCATCCGCCAACTGCTGCCGAATCGGTCCCCACCCGGGGTCCTCGGCCTGTTTGCCGGCTAAGTCGCAGAAGAAGCCGGGTGTCTCGGAGAGAAGGAAATTGACCCCCAGATCCGGCTCCACGTGGCCCTTGCCTTCCCCAGACTCTGCCGCGAACATACGGATAAGAGCGTCGCCAATTCATTGTCTCTGCCACTAATATGACGAACCTGGAGATAAGTCTCGTCATCTTAACTTCGGTATGATTTTTAGCGATCTTATTAATCAAAGTTTAAGGGCTGGCACTGGCCAAGTAACTCACGGAGGCTCATTGGTTTCAGTCCAGTTGTATTGCTCACCTGTTCTCCAGATAGGGTTGTGTAGTTTATGTCTCAGAAAATTGTCTGCTCTTGATGTGTGTTGTGTTAGAGATAACTGGCAGCGGTCGACGCTAGCATACTGGGAGCAGAGCACCACGGCGGCAGAGAGATATTTGAGGCCATGTCCTCTCCTTTACATCTTGGGTTATGTTGTCACTTTTGCGTGATTCCATCTTTCCGGTGCTGAACTATAGCATCCAAAGTTCAATTGCATTGCCATGTTGAGTATATTTCTATGTCATTCTCTGCCTCGTGGATCTCTTGTATTGATTTGAATCCTTGGTCTGCTCTCGTCTATCGCCAATTCACACGAAATATTGAAGCAACCTTATTTTAAGGGTATTGTCATATAGTCATGTTCTAGTTGTAATCATTCTAAGAATATTGTTGATTAATCAACTGAGTAAGTAAATTTGAAGGTCCGTTTAGTCAAAATTAAAGGACCCCCTTAATTGTTTTAGTCATTTTTATACAGTTTTGTTTAGGAAAGTTGGCAAGCCGAACGTTAAATATCTGTATTTTTACGCTTAATCTGTTTCTCCCCTGATTGCAAGTAGTGAGAGTTCTGCTATGAATTTTATGGACATTTGTGCTATTTAAGTAAAGCTTTACCTAAGTATATATACCTAGTCATATTCAAATTTCAAGTTTTACGGGTCTCGTTCCACTTAACGAAATTTATTTATTATTTGTCCAACTGATCTGGCCTTGTGATTTTATAATGATTTTGATTGTAATAAAATATGTAGCAACTACAACGGATTACTATTGTGATTTTGGTGTGTCACTACCATACCCCATATCACAGAGGATGAAATGTTTCATGAAATATATGAAAACCTGTTTTTGATACATTGAACGATTAAGAGGGTGGAATATAGGATGTAATGTTTTATGAAAGTATTTCAGTGCGAAAGAGTTTTTAAAGCGAAATCTATGAATATTGTGTTATTGAAAACTACGTGTTTCACTGTTTTTGGAACTACAACCTCCAAGAAGGTGCAATAGGGGCACAGGTTTCACTGACCCATAGCCTTCCAGCCCAACCTGCAAAGTATACGGACTTGAAATTTGATGAAGGTGTAAATCTTACGCTGAAAGCATCATTTAAGAAGAGATTGTTCGAAATTTCACTCCTATGGAGGTGAAACATGGGTTGAAAGTCTTTTTTTTTAAATATGTCCCTATGTCCCTATTGAAGCTATAACTACAAAACTACGAAAATTGTCATTTGGTGTCTCAGTCAGATACAAAAAAGAAACAGGTTTTTAGCATTTTCCGAAATTCTTCCATTGGGGGATAAAATAATTAGTGAAGGTTTTTTGAAAATAAATCATTATTAAAGAACTACTGAAGCATTTTTATAGCTACATCTATGAAAATAGGTATTTGACATCTCGGTTGGATGTAAAAAAAATGTGTTTCGTTGCTTTTGGAAATTTAACTCACTAATAGAGTGAAATAGGGGATGTAATGTTTTATGAAATATTTCACTATGAAAGCATTTTTAGAATTAAATGGATGAAGATTTGAATTTGGCTCCTCGGCTCTAAATAGAAGAATACGTGTTTAATTGTTTTTGAAAACCCAACCCCTAAAGGGTGTGAGATGTTTCAGAAAATGGTTCATTATGGAAGGATTGCTAAATATATCTGACAATTCGTATTCGGCTAATATGTTACAATTTTTAAAAACTACGTGTTTTTCTGGTTTTGGAACTTCGAGCATAAGGGGATGAAAATTTTAATGAAATATTTATTGCGTTATATTAAAATATTTTAAATCTGCATCTATGAAAACCGGTATTTCACTTCTCAATTAGATATAAAGAAATATGCGTTAGGGAATGAAAGACTGTACGGAGATATCACCACAAGAATACAAACGGCTTGATTAATAAAAACCTTGGACTCCAGCTGTCAGCATTGCTTTTTGATCATTCAGTAAAAGACCATGCTTCAACGGCGCTAAGTTTAGAAAGTTTAGAAAGTGTTGCAGTTTATACAAGACATAAAAAAACGATTAAAGAAAAAAATTCTTTGCAGACCATGAACGGTCTACGCAAGTAAAGAAGCGGATGATAAGCTAGCTCTTTATGCAAATGAGTTGGTCAGTTTAAGTTCCGAGACATGTCATGCAGCAGGAACGGAATCCTATAGTTGCTACGATTGGCTAAAGGAAAAGTTTTGCAGAATCACTCGAAATCACTTCTGCAAGTGGCTAAGAATCTCGTAATGAATAAAAATTCTGTACTGAGAATTCCAAGGTGGGAGATGCAAGATTCCTCCCCCCCCCCCTTCCCCCTCCTCACAATGCTATCCTTCTTTACCTACAGCAAAAAATAAATAAATAAATTAATAAATAAAGCTAGAGAAATTTCTACTGTGAAACTATTTGCATACAAGAGAACGGCCCTTGAAATTTAACTCTTCAAAGTTTTAAGCCCTGCTCATTCCGGATATTGATTAGAAAGTGTTAATCCACATGTGAAACCTGAGTATATAATCCCTGTGACATTTGATCAACGGTGTTCCATAAGGACAGGTTCTCATTCAAAACGTTCGAAAATTCAATTTCTTTGTAGTTGCATTTTTTAAAGGTGTACTTGTCTAGACTCTTGGAACAGAAAGTTTTTTTTTTTAATCCGTGCTTTACAAAAGTTTCTACAGTCCATTGTTTGAAGCAGTGTCACGGCTGCCATGAGCCGCGCGGGGTACCCGCCATGTGTCCAACGCCTTGTCACGGTTCGCGCGGCTCCCCCTGTTGGAGGTTCGAGTCCTCCCTCGGGCATGGTTGTGTGTGTGTTGTCCTTAGCATAAGTTACTGTAAGTAGTGTGTAAACATAGGAACTGATGGTTCAAATGGCTCTGAGCACTTTGGGACTTAACATCTGAGGTCATCAGTTTCCTAGAACTTAGAACGACTTAAACCTAACTAAATTAAGGACATCACACACACCCATGCTCGAGGCAGGATTTGAACCTGCGACCGTAGCGGTCGCGTGGCTCCCGACTGAAGCGCCTACAACCGCTCGGCCACATCGGCCGGTCTATCATGTATTCTAGAAGAGTTGCAAGGTCGTCAGTGGCGCCTGTTCTTTCGAGAGCAGTTACTATCTTCATATCTATGGTTAAACGTTACCCAGCCATTGACCTTCGTCTGTGCGAATGCGCACAGGTTGCCGGAACTCTTACGGGAATCGTCACCTTAGTGTGAGCCAGTAATGAGTGGATGGACAAATACCTATTAAGTACATTACGTATGCGGATTGTGGACGGTTGGGGATGTGAGTCTCACGGGAAGCGTGCGAGGGATAAATTCCTGCAGTCGTGCTGTTCATGTGTGCCCTCGATGGCTCAGATGGATTGAGCGTCTGCCTTGTAAGCAGGAGATTCTGGGTTCGAGTCCCAGTAGGGGCACACTTTTCAGCTGTCCCCATCGAAGTATATCAACAACACCTGTCGGCAGCTGAGGGTTTCAATTAATTATCAGTTGTGAAGGTGATTCGATGAACCCTTTGCCAGGCACTTAAATGTGTTTTGCAGGGTATCCATATAGATGTAGATGATAACTCGTCCCGTGTCGCACGTGCTCAAAATGATTCATACTGCAGAATGCATGCAAACATACTCACCGAAAATACGGACGAATATCAAGTGCAGGCTGCCGAGTGCTGCATATCCAGCTTTGACAGATCGGCTTTTCCTGCCAAGAAGAACAGGAAGTTGCTGTCTAGGAACAATCAGAGGTAGAGGAAGGGTTGATAAATACTCCTTGACTTGCAGACTAAACGTAAATAACGAAAATACATTTTTGGTAAAAATTGGTCAAAACATAATCGGTTGCCCTCCGTATTGGATTAGCTGTTTTGAATATTGAAAATCTGACTTCAGATTCGTTTTCAGCGACATTAAAAATATATATGTAACACTCAGTTCATGCAAATCGAAGTAATAATATAACTAAATGTTTTCCCTAAACTTTGAACACATTTTTTTCGGGTAACTATTTTCTCAGAACGGCATGCAGCATAAATTAAAAGTGGTTCGATCTCTTAACTTCTACCTCTGACCCCTAAAAGTAAACACTTTTCTTAGGAACTTATAGCTATAATATGACATTTGTTAATATTAACTAATTTTTGTGTAGGCATAAGGAGTGAAACAAACCCTCAAAAATCGAACTCAAAGTTCGAATTAGCACTGTATCGTTAAATTTAAGGTTGTTTCATTGCGGTTAGGTATACGCTCCCATAAATTTTATGTTTTATCGACTGATGTTATCCATTTTCAATTTCAGAGGAATAATGTAGTATCAACTGATGTTACCCATTTTTGAATTCAGGTAACATATGAGGTGCCACACTGCACGCGCTCTGCGTACTCCAGTCTCGCAGGCCCTTGATCAAATCATAATTACGGGCGCCATTTTTTATTGAAAATCTAAAATTAAGCTCATAGTATTATCACTCGTAATTCCCAAACAGATCTTTCGAATGTATTTTCATTGTCTCAAAAAGAATTTCAAATGTACCCTTTTTTGCTCATTTGTATGAGAACCTGGCCGTAACGCCGGAATATAGTCACGAGATTTTTTTTCAGAGACGCTGTACGTTCGCGAGAAGACTTTCGTTCTGCGCGTGTCGAAGGACATTCCTCAGATATTACTGTGTGTGTGCTACTCAGTCGTGCCATTTAAGTGTACATCTTTGCATAGTTTTCCTTTCACGATGTAAACAGTGTTCCGCTCAGTTGCTAACTGGCCAGTGAGTGGTTCCGAAGGTATCGGATGTGCGGTGTGTTCGGTCTGCTAGGACAACAGGAGACTAGCGTGGTGCGATGGCAGAAGCAGACACTGAGGGAGCTAGCTGCTGGGACGCCAGCGAACAATTTATGCCAAGTAAGACGAAGAGGACTATTCTAAAATTACGAGCCGTCTCAAAAGTGTTTACCATTGCTAAATCTTGCTGTTGAGTCTGACAAAACTGGCAGTTTTGCCTAGAGATACATTAGAGAGAGCTACAGGAAATCCCCCCACCCCCCTCAATGAATTTTTGGTTGTGATGACAGGCCGATTGGTAGTGTAGCCCGAGATCTAAGTTAGGTTGGAAGGTGGTAATTTGATTGAGAGTTGTTTACGCCAACGATTATGAATGCCGACTAAACGTTGTGCGAGCAGATTGCCCTGTAGCGTAGCCTAGCGTTTCCGTCCGCGCCACATTTAACACACTTTCTCTAACTGTGTACAAAAGTCTCACAACAGCCACGATAACTACGTTTCTGGTGGGGGGAGGGTAGAGTCCACTATGTAACTTTCACTGCAAATTTTAGTAACCGCATAAACTAACCGAAATAGAAGCGTAATTTTAACTATATTTCCTTTTGTGGGAAAATAATGGTTCTCCTCTTTCGGCAGCAACTGTAATATGTAGGCGACTTATTAGTTTTTTTTAACTCTGAATCATGATCTCAATAGACGCAGTGCTATTTTTACGTTACTTGATTTGTGGTCTATAGTAAACAATGCAACGAATTGGTAAATTCTTTGAAGTTTGACGTGTGTTACATAGACGACGTCTGCAATGTTCGTAAGGCCAAGTTTGCATATATTCGGTGTCTGTTTTTTTGGCCATGTACTGTATAATTAAAGGGAGGAGGATTATGTTCAAGGAGCAGTGCATTAGCAGTCTATGGAGAAATTGAGAATTTGGATCTAAAGAACGGCATGCTCGGGCAGTTCGTGCTATTCTGTTGACCACTGTGTAATTCGGACACAGTGATCATTGCCTCTCCCTCGTAACCAGGGGACTCGGGTGCTAATCCTGGTCTGGCACAAATTTTCAACAGTGCCCATTGACTAAAGTCTGTGCCCATTGTCAGCTAATGTCATTGTTTCGGTGTTAAATTATATTTTGTTCACGATACGTAGTTTGGCTTTTTCATGGATAACAGCTTTGAAAAGCGTACAGGTTATATTGATATTTGCTCGTCGTTAGTCCAAGGCAACTATAGCGATTTATAAACACAGTTGTAATTCGTATTAAGCCTACATACGTAATTGTGTCCTGTGTTTCTTTACCAAGAACTACTTCGTAAGTAATTCCCCTGTAGTGGTATTTTGTTTTAGTATTTTGTTTAAATATTTATAGACTGCAGGCTTGGATGAAATATGAAACACATGTCCGAAGTTCCTGTTGATACTGCAGATACTGTTTCATCCGTACTAGGGGCCAAAACATTTCATCTAATACAGAAGGACACAATTTGTCTCGAGATTTAGCAATTTTTCGTAATAGAGGCCTTGCTTCGATATATTTTTCTCTAATTCTTGTTTGGATTTAATCTTAAAACACACTAACTCTTCCACCACTTATTCGATATGTGGTTTTATCCATTTCGTAGCCTAGAGTTCCTAAACGGTCGATAATATTAATGATTTCCTTTCTCAATTATATTTTCTGTAAATCTCCTGTTTATGGTTATTGCTAACATGTTTCACGTTCTCACTTTTATTATTTTTATTTTTCTAGTTTTGTGCCTTGTAGCCAAATTTTCTTTGAATCTGGTTTTTAATTCTGAAATAGTAACAGTTGAAGGTCAAGAGAAGATTGCGGTCTATTTGAGGAGAGGGGCTTGGAGATTTTTTATAACAAACGTATACAGGTCATGGGGATCCTTACCTATATACATTTACTTCGAGTGTGATGTAGCCCATTCTCTTGTCATGATCTCGGCTGTATCGCAGCACATTGTCTCGGTTAGGTTGGAGATTTCTGTTGAGAGTTGCCGAAGTCAACGAAAGTGATTACAAAGTAAAGACTGTGCTAACAGAACGATCTGTAGCGTAGTCCAACGCGTTCTTTCTGTCCTTTTAAAGCCTCTTTTAATTAAAAATAACTAAAGCTGCAAGATACAATCACAAAAACTGTATTACGTAATAGAGTAATCCCAGACTATTGTTGTGTAAGTTGTGTGCGTACACTATTTTTTTTGTCAGTGAATATACATTTTTTTACTCATTTGCTGGGTTTCAATTTTCCCCGTTTTCTGGCAAAAAACCTTTTCCTGTGAAGGGCCCATTAGCTTGTCGGTTATATTTGTGACTTTCTCGACGGTCAGTAATTTCCTGATAGTCCATCCACCGGCGTCATTGTTAACATCGGATATAGATTTTAGTATTAGGAAGGCTAATATGAAGCTAATGCATAAGTAGGTCTAATAATTAATAAAAATAGGAATGCGGGTAAGCTACTACAAACAGCATAGTGAACGCATTGTTGTGGCCAAGATAGCCACGAATCCCACGCCTACCAAAGTCGTAAAAGTAGTCCTCAGATGATGAAGAAATTGATGAAATGTGTGATGAGATAAAAGAAATCATTCGGATAGTGATGGGAGATGAAAATTTAATATTAATGGGTGACTGGAATTCGACAGTAGGAAATGGAAGAAAAGGAAACGTAGTAGGTGAATATGGAATGGGGGTAAAAAATGAAAGAGGAAGCCGCCTGGTAGGTTTTTGCCCAGAGCATAACTTAATCATAGCTAACACTTGGTTCAAAAATCATGAAAGAAGATTGTGTACGTGGAAGAGTCCTGGAGATACTGCAATATTTCATTTATATTATATAATGGTAAGACAGAGATTTAGGAACCAGATTTTAAATTGTAAGACATTTCCAGGGGCAAATGTGGACTCTGATCACAATATATTGATTATGAACTGTAGATTAAACTGAAGAAACTGGAAAAAGGTGGGAATTTAAGGAGATGTGACCTGTAAGAACTGACAGAATCAGAAGTTGTAGAGTGTTTCAGGAAGATCATTAGGGAACGATCTACGGGAATGGGGGAAAGTAATACAGTGTGATGAGGGATCTGAGTGGTGTACTGTCAAGGGGGAGGGGGTTCCTCAGGGATCAGTGTTGGGGCCGCTCCAGTTCCTTATTTATATAAATGATATGCCCTCAAGTATTACGGGTAACTCTAAAATATTTCTGTTTGCTGATGACACTAGCTTGGTAGTAAAGGATGTTGTGTGCAACATTGACTCCGTTTCAAGTAGTGCAGTACATGACCTCAGTCCATGGCTTGTAGAAAATAAACTAACGTTAAATCACAGTAAGCTTCAGTTTTTACATTTTCTAACACACAATTCAACAAAACCTGACGTTTTAATTTCACAGCATGGGCATATGATTGGTGAAACTGAACGGTTCACATTCCTAGGTGTTCAAATAAATAGTAAGATGTCGTGGAAAGCCCACGTTCAGGATCTTGTTCAAAGACTTAATACTGCCATTTTCACTATTGGAACGGTGCCGAAAGTGAGTGATACTTCGACAAGTAAATTAGTCTACTTTGCTTATTTCCATTCACTTATGTCGTATGGTATTATGTTTTTGGGTAACTCTTCCCCTTCTAGAAGGATATTTTTGGCTCAGAAACGAGAGGTTCGGGCAAAAAGTGGTGTGAGTTCACGAACCTCTTGTCGACCTCTGTTCAGGGAGTCTGGGTATTTTGACATTGGCCTCTCAATATGTATATTTCTTATTGTCGTTTCTTGTTACCAATATTAGTTTATTTCCAACAATAAGCAGCTTTCACTCGGTTAATACTCGGGAGAAATCAAACCTCCATTTGGATCGGACTTCCTTAACTCTTGTGCAAAAATGTGTGCAGTATACTGCTGCATCCATTTTCAATAAGCTGCCACTCGAATTCAAAAATCTTAGCAGTAATCCACGCGCTTTCAAATCGAAACTGGAGTGTTTCCTCATGGGTCACTCCTTTTATTCTGTCGAGGAGTTAATTGAAAAATTAAGCTGATTCTCATTGTACTGCTGATAGCGTTTGCTTAAACTTATGGACTGATTTTCTCTCAGGTTCATGAACATGTATTTCTATCTGTTATTACTTTTTTGTTGTAAGTTCATGTGTCGCCCTAACCGCCGGCTGCTTCACGTCTGCTGTGCAGCGAGCTACCTTAATTTAAGTATTAACTCTATTTTTCTTACTTGTCACTTCTTCTTCCGTGTGTTTTTGCTTTTAGGAAGCTTTAATTGTCGAGTGCTAGTAATAGTGTTACATAGATTTCATGTTTGTTTTGAATACAGTCAGAGAGAATCCTTGTAGTCAGCCATAGTGCCAGTAGTGCTAGTGTTTGTTTTGAATACAGTCCAGAGACAGGTAGTGCTATTTTCATTGTTTTCCACAAGAAGTGATTAGCAATCACAGTTTAGTCAGTAATCAATCGCCTTTAGTGAATTAGCAGTCTACTTAAAAGTTGATTAAGTCTCTTCGGTAAATTGATTCCTTAGGATGGATAGGATGTGTGACTGCTGTGTACGGACGCTGGCCACTCTTCGCGAACAGCTGAGCGTGTTGATGGCCGCGGTCAGCCGTCTTCAGGCTGCTGCCTCGGAGTGTAGCGGCAGTGGGGAGTCTGGTGCGTCGCATGGTGCACCCCAGGTATTAGATGCTTCACCCACTGTCCCTGCTGTCGAGAGATCTTCGCGGGTACCGGGCGCGGTTGGGCCACCCTCTCCCCAAGGGGAGTGGCGGGTTCAGTGGCGTTCGCGGCGCACGAGGCGGAGGGTCAATGTGGAGGCTGGCCGTGTGGCATCGCCCGCTCTGCCTGTGAATGGACATGTGGCTGCTCCTTCAGCAAGGTCCGAGCAGGCACACGGGGGGAGGGGTTTATTAGTTATTGGGAGCTCCAACGTTAGGCTAGTGATGGAGCCCCTTAGGGAAATGTTATAGTTCTGGGAGGAGATTTTAATTTTGCTGGATATAGACTGGGAGACTCAAACGTTCATAACGGGTGGCAGGGACAAAGAATCCATTGAAATATTTTTAAGTGCTTTATCTGAAAACTACCTTGAGCAGTTAAACAGAGAACCGACTCGTGGCGATAATATATTAGACCTTCTGGTGACAAACAGACCCGAACTATTAGAATCAGTTAATGCAGAACAGGGAATCAGCGATCATAAAGCGGTTACTGCATCGACGATTTCAGCCGTAAATAGAAATATTAAAAAGGTAATAAGATTTTTCTGTTTAGCAAAAGTGACAAAAAGCAGATTACAGAGTACCTGACGGCTCAACACAAAAGTTTTGTCTCAAGTACAGATAGTGTTGAGGGTCAGTGGACAAAGTTCAAAACCATCGAACAATATGCGTTAGATGAGTATGTGCCAAGGAAGATCGTAAGAAATGGAAAAGAGCCACCGTGGTACAACAACCGAGTTAGAAAACTGCTGCGGAAGCAAAGGGAACTTCACAGCAAACATAAACATAGCCAAAGCCTTGCAGACAAACAAAAATTACGCGAAGCGAAATGTAGTGTGAGGAGGGCTATGCGAGAGGCTTTCAATGAATTCGAAAGTAAAGTTCTATGTACTGACTTGGCAGAAAATCCTAAGAAATTTTGGTCCTATGTCAAAGCGGTAGGTGGATCAAAACAAAATGTCCAGACACTCTGTGACCAAAATGGTACTGAAACAGAGGATGACAGACTAAAGGCCGAAATACTAAATGTCTTCTTCCAAAGCTGTTTCACAGAGGAAGACTGCACTGTGCTTCCTTCTCTTGAAGTCGCACAGTTGACAAAATGGTAGATATCGAAATAGACGATAGAGGGATAGAGAAACAATTAAAATCGCTCAAAAGAGGAAAGGCCTCTGGTCCTGATGGGATACCAGTTTGATTTTACACAGAATACGCGAAGGAACTTGCCCCCTTCTTGCAGCGGTGTACCGTAGGTCTCTAGAAGAGCGAAGCGTTCCAAAGGATTGGAAAAGGGCACAGGTCATCCCCGTTTTCAAGAAGGGACGTCGAATGGATGTGCAGAACTATAGACCTATATCTCTAACGTCGATCAGTTGTAGAATTTTGGAACACGTATTATGTTCGAGTATAATGCCTTTTCTGGAGACTAGAAATCTACTCTGTAGGAATCAGCATGGGTTTCGAAAAAGACGGCCGTGTGAAACCCAGCTCGCGCTATTCGTCCACGAGACTCAGAGGGCCTTAGACACGGGTTCACAAGTAGATGCCGTGTTTCTTGACTTCCGCAAGGCGTTTGACACAGTTCCCCACAGTCGTTTAATGAACAAAGTAAGAGCATACGGACTATCAGATCAGTTGTGTGCTTGGATCGAGGAGTTCCTAGATAACAGAACGCAGCATGTCATTCTCAATGGAGAGAAGTCTTCCGAAGTAAGAGTGATTTCAGGTGTGCCGCAGGGGAGTGTCATAGGACCGTTGCTATTCACAATATTCATAAATGACCTGGTTGATGACATCGGAAAGTCTCTGAGGCTTTTTGCAGATGATGCTGTGGTGTATCGAGAGGTTGCAACAATGGAAAATTGTACTGATATGCAGGAGGATCTGCAGCGAACTGACGCATGGTGCACGGAATGGCAATTGAATCTCAATGTAGACAAGTGTAATGTGATGCGAATGTATAGAAAGATAGGTCCCTTATCATTTAGCTACAAAATAGCAGGTCAGCAACTGGAAGCAGTTAATTCCATAAATTATCTGGGAGTATGCATTAGGAGTGATTTAAAATGGACTGTTCATATAAAGTTGATCGTCGGTAAAGCAGATGCCAGACTGAGACTCATTGGAAGAATCCTAAGGAACTGCAATCCGACAACAAAGGAAGTAGGTTACAGTACGCTTGTTCGCCCACTGCTTGAATACTGCTCAGCAGTGTGGGATCCACACCAGATAGGTTTGATAGAAGAGATAGAGAAGATCCAACGGAGAGCAGCGCGCTTCGTTGCAGGATCATTTAGTAATCGCGAAAGCGTTACGGAGATGATTGATAACCTACAGTGGAAGACTCTGCAGGAGAGACGCTCCGTAGCTTTGCATGGGCTTTTGTTGAAGTTTCGAGAACATACCTTCACCGAAGAGTCAAACAGTGTATTGCTCCCTCCTACTTATATTTCGCGAAGAGACCACGAGGATAAAATCAGAGAGATTAGAGCCCACACAGAAGCATACCGAGAATCCTTCTTTCCACGTACAATACGAGACTGGAATAGAAGGGAGAACGGATAGAGGTACTCAGGATACCCTCCGCCACACACCGTTAGGCGGCTTGCGGAGTACGCATGTAGATGTAGATACTGACACGTTCCATGACCTTGAAGATTTGCTCCTCAATTTGGGCCTACGGAACTTGACATGCGCAGAGAAAGAGGGTAACAGAAGATATATTGAATTTAATTTATGAAAGGAGAAAATACAAAAATGCAGTAAATTAAGCCGGCAAAAAGAAATACTAATGTCTCAAAATGAGATCGACAGGAAGTGCAAAATGGCTAAGCAGGGATATCTAGAGGACAAACGTAAGGATGTAGAGGCGCATATCACTAGGGGTAAGATAGATACTGCCTACAGGAAAATTAAAGAGACCTTTAGAGAAACGAGATTCACTTGTATGCATATCAAGAGCTCAGATGGAAACCCTGTTATCAGCAAAGAAGGGAATGCAGAAAGGTGGAAGGTGTATATAGAGGATCTATACAAGGGCAGTGTACTTCAGGACAATATAATGGAAATGGAAGAAAATGTAGATGAAGATGAAATGGGAGATGACATACTGCGTGAAGAGTTTGACAGAGCACTGAAAGACCTTAATCGAAACAAGATCCCGGGAGTAGGCACCATTCCATTAGAACTACTGACAGCCTTGGGAGACCCAACTCTGACAGAACGTTACCGTCTGATGAGCAAGATGCATGAGACAGCCGAAATACCGTCAGACTTCAAGAAGAATGAAATAATTCCAATTTCAAAGAAAGCAGGTGTTGACAGATGTGAAAATTAGCGAACTATCAGTTTAATAAGTCACAGCTGCAAAATACTAACGCAAATTCTTTACAGACGAATGGAAAAAATGGTAGAAGCCGACCTCAGGGAAGACCAGTTAGGATTCCGTAGAAATACTGGATCATGTGAGGCAATACTGACCCTACGACTTACCTTATTAAGTAGATTAAGGAAAGGCAAACCTACGTTTCTAACATTTGTAGACTTAGAGAAATCTTTTGACAATGTTGACTGGAATACTCTCCTTCAAATTCTTAAGGTGGCAGGGGTAAAATACAGGGAGCGAATTCAATCTACAATTTGTACAGAAAGCAGGTGGCAGTTATAAGAGTCAAGGGATATGAAATTGAAGCAGTGGTTGGGAAGGGAATGAGACAGGGTTGTAGACTATCCCCAATGTTATTCAATCTGTTTATTGAGCAAGCAGTAAAGGAAACAAAAGAAAAATTCTGAGTAGAAATTAAAATCCATGGATAAGAAACTAAAACCTTGAGGTTTGCCGATGACTTTGTAATTCAGAGACAGCAAAGAACCTAGAAGAGTAGCTGAACAGAATGAAGTGTCCTGAAGGGATGATATAAGATCAGCATCAATAAAAGCAAAACGAGGATAATGGAATGTAGTCGAATTAAGGTGGGTGATGCTGAGGGAATTAGATTAGGAAATGAGACATTTAAAGTAGTAAAGGAGTTTTGCTATTTAGGGAGCAAAATAACTGATGACGGTCGAAGTAGAGAGGATATAAAATGTAGACTGTCAATGGTAAGAAAAGTGTTTCTAAAGAAGAAAAATTTGCTAACATCGAGTATAGCTTTAGGTATCAGGAAGTCTTTTCTCCGAGTATTTGTATGCAGTGTAGCCACGTATGGAGGTGAATAATGGACAATAAATAGTTTGAACATGAAGAGAATAGAAGCTTTCGAAATGTGGTGCTACAGAAGAATGCTGAAGATTAGATGGGTAGATCACATAACTAATGTGGAGGTATTGAATAGGATACGGGAGAAGAGAACTTTGTGGCACTACTTGACTAGAAGATGGGGTCGGATAGTAGGACACGTTCTGAGGCATTAAGGGATCACGAATTTAATATTGGAGGGCAGCGTGGAGGGTAAAAATCGAGGAGGGAGTCCAGGAGATGAATACACTAAGCAGATTCACAAGGATGTAGGTTGCAGTGGGTACTGGGAGATGAAGCTTCCAGACGATACAGTAGCATGGAGAGCTGCATCAAACCAGTCTGTGGACTGGAGACAACAACAACAACAACAAGGTATTTGTGTGATGTGTAACCTTCAACAGAAGTGGGGCAGACAAGAGGATTAGATTATATGTACTTTCCATTGAAATTGATCCATAATGGGGAGATACTCAATGGGAAAATAATATGCTAATTTACTATCCACAGACCGCAAATGGACTGATCATGAACGAGGAATGAAAATTTAGTCACACTTCTGATTGTACACGTATTATTTGACCCCCCCCTCTCTCTCTCTCTCTCTCTCTCTCTCTCTCTCTCTCTCTCTCTCTCTCTCTAACACACACACACACACACACACACACACACACACACACACACACATTGAACGAGGAATGAAAATTTAGTCACACTTCTGATTGTACACGTATTATTTGACCCCCCCCCCCCCCCTCTCTCTCTCTCTCTCTCTCTCTCTCTCTCTCTCTCTCTCTCTCTCTCTCTCTCTCTCTCTCTCTCTCTCTCTCTCTCTCTAACACACACACACACACACACACACACACACACACACACACACACACACACACACACACACACTCTCTCTCTCAATCGCGCGCGCGCGCTAGTTCTAATAAATAATTCAATTCATTAATGGTGTCGGAAGAGATGGTTAGCAAGAAATCCTTTAGGCTCCTCGTAAACTGAAATCTGTCAGTAGTAAAGCTTTTTGTGGCTGCCGGCAAGTTATTGAAAACATCGTTCTCCTTAATGATGGAGACTTTCTTGCACCAAAGTAATTAACTTACCAATTTTTGTGGAGATTATTCACTTCTAGTTATGACTTCATGAAATGAGCTGTTGATTTGAAAATATTCATTTGTTTTTAAACACAATATTCACGGGGAGAACGTATCTTCCATCTCCACCATGTTAACTGATCTATTTATATGATCCTTATTCTAAGTTGTGTTATATTAACGGTAAAACACAAAACATTACTTACATGCATTTCCACTGTTTTCCAACAAGCTAACAATTTTTCATGAATAATATATTAATACTGAAATTTTTAGAAAAATTTTGAAAGAGAGGTTTTGCAGGCAAATTTCAAAAATAAAAAGACCATAGTGTTCATTATAATACAACTTCTCCATGGTTTTTAATTCCTACTCCGAAGTTTTCTTTTGTTTTCTTTACTGCTTGCTCAGCAAACAGATTGAATAACATCGGAGATAGGCTACAACCCTGTCTCACTCCCTTCCCAACCACTGCTTCCCTTTCATATCCCTCGACTCTTCATGCCCTCGAGTAAGAAAACTGACCGTTAGAATTCCATGGTTCTGGGATAAATGGTTTGAGAGGAAAGGTACATTTAGTTAGAAAAGTTACGGAAAATTTAAAGTTGCATTGCACTTAACGTCGTACATGCACTCATTTAAATTCATAGTTTCTTTCACTTTCCAATAGTATGCATGCTGTACAAAAACATAACATTTGTTTCATGATATTTACTTTTTTATTTCTTGCAAGTCTTCTAGAACTTCTCTCGAAAACTTTGTGGGTAGATCTTGGCATTTGTTTTGTTCAGAAACGTTATTACTGTAGCAAACAACTGACTACGAGACAAGAAAAAATGTATTCAATAGGTGAAAGCTCAAAAACTACGGGTAAAATGTCCCTAGGCTTATCATCTCAAAGAAGAGATGGCACAGAGAAACAAGTGGGCATGTCTTACATAGCAAGCTGCCATTTAAACCGACATTTTAGTACCTTCAAATAAGGATTTGGAATAAAATACTTTCATATTCGCACTAAGTGTAAATCAAACTGGTACAGTCACCAATAAACAAAATTATTTTCATTGTTTTCGGGGTTCCTTTTGCCTTTCGGAATAAATATATTGCGAATAAGCAGTTAACATGCCTGGTTCCCCAAACAGGAGACGACTAGAAACTTCCGAAATGTGGTGGTGTAGAAGAATGCTAAAAAAGTTTTGATCGAATAGCTGATGGGGAGATACGAAATCAGATTAGGGAGCAGAGAAATTAATGGCACAAATTGACAAAAAGAAGCGATCGTGGGTAAATGTCATATTTCGATTCCACCCATCCGCTGTGACCCACGACGTTCTGCATTACTTTGATTAGTTGCATTTCGAAGGATACCAGTGGCCTTATTAAATGTTAACTGGGATTGCCTTCGTTTCTAGAGCAATTTATAACGTTCGTTAACTATGATTTTTTTCGGAATATATCGTGATGAACTCTGGGAGGAACCACAGAACACAGCTTAAATTGTCGTTGAAGAAACGAGTAGTGATTGTATTTTTATCTTTCTTATCCGACACGTTGGGGAATCCAAGGTATAATGGGGTACACAGTTGAAAACTTTGATTAAATGTACAAAATTGATAAATAAGAGAGTTACAAATTTTTATATGAACACATTATGATGTATTAATCACAAAAATATAAGAACATTGCCATAAAATAAAACAACAATATTTTCTCACTCAAAAACAGAAATTTATATCATTTGCACGCGGCAGAATGGGGTGGTAAATACAAGTGATTACAAAAACGTATAAAATTATCGGAAATGCAGAAAATATTGGCTTGCTCGGTATTTTTTTTAGTTTAAAGTGAGTATTAATGTCAAACTACAGTTTTCATGTATCGTATCCTTTTCTTGAGGCTGTTTACAAAATTCACACACGGGGAGACACTCATCATCTTCGCTATCTATTCCTGCACAAGATTCGTGTGTCCATTTTTTGCACGTGGAAAAAGCGACCCAACCTCCAACTGATTTTGAATATAACCCACCACAATATACACACTGACAGTCAGAACTTACCTCATAATCACTCTCGTTAGTATAGTATTCTTACTCCTTTCTTCCATTTATCTTCAGGCTCTTTCTCTCGTTTTTGAGTTCTTAATTTTATTCTCTTTCGCAAAAAGTTTTCTGTTTGCTCTTTCTTCTTTGTCAAAGTTCTTTTTTCTATTTCTCCCATTAATGACTTTTAACTCTTTTTTGTACGGCGAATCAGTTAAAACAACGTAGTTCCCCCTTTTCAGTCTCGCTCTTTTCTTGCTTTCGTTAACTTTTGACAAGAAAATCAGAATCTCAGGTGAAATATGAAATGAGGAGGTTGTGTTGTCAGTTGTCATCCAAGAGCACCCAAGATTAGAACAATTAGCCCCAATAACTTTGTTATTCTTAGGCGGCAGTTCATTGTAACAATTCGCTGAAACCTCGTCCCCTTGATTATCCAGCCCGTTTGAGTCGTCTTTTTCAGCTGGTGTGCTAGTTGGAGGCAATTCAAATTGTTCAGATATAATAACCCCTTCATCTGACGGCCTATCACGTCCGCTGTCAGTTGTGTGTGCCGATAGGAAGTGTGCGTCTTGAATATGGATGGGTCCGTGGGCCATATTGCAGTAGCTTCGAAACCTTTAATAGCGGTTTTCATTGTTGCGCTTTAGACGAAAGCTGAACCAAAAAGCGTTGAAATTTGAAAGATAGTTACGACTTTCCCTGCGTGGCTTCGCAGCCATTTTCGAAGCTGATCACTATAACGAGGATTTATAAAACAAACATCAAGCGGCTGAAGTCTGTGAGAGCAATGTGGTGGTGAAGAAACGCCACTCTCCCTCGCGTAGTCCATAACGTCATTGTTCGTGGTATGAGCTGAGTGGCCATCTGATATAAGGAGAACTGGGACGTGCTTTGATGTCTTAGAAAATACCACTAATTGTGGAAACCATACAAAGAATGACTCTGTGGCCATCCATGCGGTGCTGTGGACCTCAGCGCAACCTCCTGCTGTCAGTCCTAACTCAAATTCTTTCTGCTTCTTCTTTAGTGGAAAAATAATCGTAGGAGGAATGTCAGCTCCGCTTGCTGACGTACTAATGAGGATGGTTGCAGTTTCGCCCCTTTCTGCAGAGGTTAACGATCGCATTGGACGGTTCCCTTTGCAAGCTGCGATGTTCGATTGGTTTTTAGCATTAACCGAGACGCCTGTTTCATCACAATTAGTTATTTGAGAAGTCATTAGTTTGTGATTGTCAGTTACATTTGTTAGCAACGAAAAAAACCTATCGACAGCTACTTTATTGAAATCAATGATTCTTGTACCAGATAATGCTTCGGGCTTGCGAACAAACCCGCATTTGCTTCTTCATTGTTTCGTGATGTAATAAAGATTTCGATTTGTTTTGCTCGAAATTTTCGAAAAGGTATCTGTAAAAACGTGCAAAAATTGAAATGGCAAAACTGTGCACCTGCCGAAATACGAGTGCGTATACTCATTTGAAAACATTTTCCTACACCGCTTCTGATACGCTAGAGGTTACCGCACAGTAAACAACAATTGTAGTTGACCGTTTGCCTGCATCGTATAAAGTACGGCCAATAAAATATTTTTGTAGGGGGGACACATCATCTCATTCTAAATGGAGAGTTCATCTATACGTGTAAAAGTAACCACTTGTGCCAGAGGGAAGTGTGTTGGGAGCCTTATTGTTCCTGTTGTATATTAACATTACAGATAATATAAGTAAGCTCACATATTTCGAAAATGATGCCGATATCGACATTGAGGTAACAAAGGTCGTGTGAAGCGATATGCACATACAGGGGATAGTAAAAATGTGACCACCTATACTTGCATCTACATGGATACTCTGCAAGTCACATTTAAGTGCATGGCACATTGTTCATCGAACCACCTTCACAAGTCTCTATTATTCCAATCTCGCATAGCACCCGGAAAGAATGATCACCTGTGTCTTTCCATACGAGCTCTGACTTCCCTTATTTTATCGTTGTGGTCGTTTCTACCTACGTAGGTCGGTGTCAACAAAATATTTTCGCATTCGGAGGAAAAAGTTGGTGATTGGAATTTCGTGAGAAGATACTGTCGCAACGAAAAACGCTTTTCTTTTAATGATGTCCAGCCCAAATCCAGTATCATTTGTGTGACACACTCTCTCATATTTCGCGATAATAGAAAACGTGCTGCCTTTCTTTGGACTTTTTCGATCTACTCCGTAAGTCCTATCTTGTAAGGATCCCACATCTTCCAGCAGTATTCTAAAAGAGGACGGAGAAGCGTAGTGTAGGCAGTCTCCTTTGTAGGTCTGTTACGTTTTATAAGTGTCGTGCCAATAAAACGCAGTCTTTGGTTAGCCTTAACCGCAACATTTTCTATGTGTTCTTTACAATTTAAGTTGTTCGTTATTGTATAATAATAATGGCGTGTGACGAGGGCCTCCCATCGGGTAGATCGTTCGCCTGGTGCAAGTCTTTCGATTTGACGCCACTTCGGCGACTTGCGCGTCGATGGGGATGAAATGATGATTAGTACAACACAACACCCAGTCCCTGAGCGGAGAAAATCTCCGACCCAGCCGGGAATCTAACCCGGTCTTTTAGGATTGACAGTCTGTCGTGCTAACCACTCAGCTACCGCGGGCGGACGTTAGTTATTGTAACACCTAGTTAGTTAGTTGACTTTACGGCTTTTAGATTAGACTGTAACTTCTCTGATAGTGATTCGTCCATTCTGCTTCACCAGCAATATTGCGGGATCAGTAATGACCTGATTTGCGGATATTGCGGGCGTACCTTAACTGGCTTCTGTCTTCATTGATTAGCGGCTACCACTCCTTTAGCCCTGCAGTACCCATTACTTTGTCCACAAACACACGATGGTTTCAACTTGAGAATTGCCAAGCTTGGAGCCAAATGTGATGTAAAGACGTCATTTTGCTCAGAATACTAAATCCAACGTGTACCACTTGCAAGCGTTCCAAAGTAGTGGAGAAAATCAGGTATGTGTGCTAAATATGCCTGAAAACATGAGCGCATGCGCGCCCTGATACCATTGTTAATTTCAACAATTAAAAAAGGTCGGATATTTTTTGAACAGCTCATGTATATAAGCCATCGCCAGTGATGTCGAAAGAGCAAGATACCCCTAACTACGGCAGTTGTATAGGTAGTTCGAATGGAGCGGTCTATTGTCTGACGTATCTCCATAACAGCTCCGAACCGAATACCCCAAAGTTCGACAAATGGTTCAAATGACTCTGAGCACTATGGGTCTTAACATCTATCGTCATCAGTCCCCTAGAACTTAGAACTACTTAAACCTAACTAACCTAAGGACATCACACAACACCCAGCCATCACGAGGCAGACAAAATCCCTGACCCCGCCGTGAATCGAACCCCGGAACCCAGACGCGGAAAGCGAGAACGCTACCTTCACGTCAGGAATCAAGCTGAGCTCAGAAGGGCGCAAGTCCGGGGTTGTCTCTGGCTGATACTGATCTTCGGCCTGACGTGGCTGCTTGTCCTGTTCCAGGGGTTGCCCCTCAGTCTGCAAGATCCGAGCAGTCGCAGAGGGTGGTCTTACTGGTAGTTGGGAGCTCCAACGTCAGGCGCGTAATGGGGCCCCTTAAGGATATGGCAGCAAGAGAGGCGAAGAAAACCAATGTGCAATCCGTGTGCATACCGGGGTGGGTCATTCCAGATGTGGAAAGGGTCCTTCCGGATGCCATGAAGGGTACAGGTTGCACCCATTTGCAGGTGGTCGCTCATGTCGGCACCAATGATGTGTGTCGCTATGGATCGGAGGAAACCCTCCCTGGCTATCTGATTTGGTGAAGACTGCCAGTCTCGCTAGCCGGATGAAAGCAGAGCTCACCATCTGCAGCATCGTCGATAGGACTGACTGCTGACCTTTGGTAAAGAGCTGAGTAAAGGGTCTGAATCAGAGGCTGAGATTGTTCTGCGACCGTGTGGGCTGCAGATTCCTCGACTTGAGTCATAGGGTGGTGGGGTTTCGGGTTCCGCTGGATAGGTCAGGAGTCAACTACACGCAACAAGCGGCTACACGGGTAGCAGGGGTTGTGTGGCGTGGGCTGGGCGGTTTTTTAGGTTAGATGGCATTGGGCAAGTACAAAAAGGGCGGCAGCCTCAACGAGTTCGGGGCAAAGCAGGACATGAGGGGACCAAGCAGCAATCGGTATTGTAATGGTAAACTGTCGAAGCTGCGTTGGTAAAGTACCGGAACTTCAAGCGCTGATAGAAAGTACCGAAGCTGAAATCGTTATAGGTACAGAAAGCTGGCTGAAACCAGAGAGAAATTCTGCCGAAATTTTTACAAAGGTACAGACAGGTAGAAAGGATAGATTGCATGCAACCGGTGGTGGAGAGTTAGTCGCTGTTAGTAGAAGTTTATCCTGTAGTGAATTAGAAGTGGATAGTTCCTGTGAATTATTATGGGTAGAGGTTACACGCAACAGCCGAGCTAGGTTAATAATTGGCTCCTTTTACCGACCTCCCGATCCAGCAGCATTAGTGGCAGAACAACTGAGAGAAAATTTGGAATACATTTCACATCAATTTTCTCAGCAAGTTATAGTCTTAGGTAGAGATTTCAATTTACCAGATATAGACTGGGACACTCAGATGTTTAGGATGGGTCGTAGGGACAGAGCATCGAGTGACATTATACTGAGTGCGCTATCCGAAAATTACCTCGAGCAATTAAACAGAGAACCGACTCGTGGAGATAACATCTTGGACCTACTGATAACAAACAGACCCGAACTTTTCGACTCTGTATGTGCAGAACAGGGAATCAGTGATCATAAGGCTGTTGCAACATCCCTGAATATGGAAGTTAATAGGAATATAAAAAGAGGGAGGAAGGTTTACGTGTTTAGCAAGAGTAATAGAAGGCAGATTTCAGTCTACCTAACAGATCAAAACGAAAATTTCTGTTCTGACACTGACAATGTTGCGTATTTATGGAAAAAGTTCAAGGCAATCGTAAAATGCGTTTTAGACAGGTACGTGTAGAGTAAAACTGTGAGGGACGGGATAAACCCACCGTGGTTCAACAACAAAGTTAGGAAACTACTGCGAAAGCAAAGACAGCTTCACTCCAAGTATAAACGCAGCCAAAACCTCTCAGACAAACAGAAGCTAAACGATGTCAAAGTTAGCGTAAGGAGGGCTATGCGTGAAGCGTTCAGTGAATTCGAAAGTAAAATTCTATGTACCGACTTGACAGAATATCCTAGAAAGTTCTGGTCTCACGTTAAATCAGTAAGTGGTTGGAAACAGCATGTCCAGACACTCCGGGGTGATGATGGCATTGAAACAGAGGATGACAGGCGTAAAGCTGAAATACTAAACACCTTTTTCCAAAGATGTTTCATAGAGGAAGACCGCACTGCAGTTCCTTCTCTAAATCCTAGCACAAACGAGAAAATGGCTGACATCGAAATAAGTGTCCAAGGAGTAGAAAAGCAACTGGAATCACTCAACAGAGGAAAGTCCACTGGACCTGACGGGGTACCAATTCGATTCTACACAGTACGAGAAAGAACTTGCGCTCCCTTCTAACAGCCGTGTACCGCCAGTCTCTAGGGGAACGGAAGGCTCCAAATGATTGGAAAAGAGCACAGGTAGTCCGAGTCTTCAAGAAGGGTCGTAGAGCAGATGCGCAAAACTATAGACCTATATCTCTGACGTCGATCTGTTGTAGAATTTTAGAACATGTTTTTTGCTCGAGTATCATGTAGTTTTTGGAAACCCAGAATCTACACTGTAGGAATCAACACGGATTCCGGAAACATCCATCGTGTGAGACCCAACTCACTTTATTTGTTCATGAGACCCAGAAAATATTAGATACAGGCTCCCAGGTAGATGCTATTTTTCTCGACTTCCGGAAGGCGTTAGATTCAGTTCCGCACTGTCGCCTGATAAGTAAAGTAAGAGCCCACGGAATATCAGACAAGCTCTGTGGCTGGATTGAAGAGTTTTAACAAACAGAACACAGCATGTTGTTATCACTGGAGAGACGTCTACAGACGTTAAAATAATCTCTGGCGTGCCACAGGGGAGTGTTATGGGACCATTACTTTTCACAATATATATAAATGAGGTAGTAGATAGTGTCGGAAGTTCCATGCGGTTTTTCGCGGATGATTCTGTAGCATACACAGAAGTTGCAGCATTAGAAAATTGTAGCGAAATGCCGGAAGATCTGCAGCGGATAGGCCCTTGGTGCAGGGAGTGGCAACTGACCCTTAACATATACAAATGTAATGTATTGCGAATACATAGAAAGAAGGATCCTTTATTGTATGATTATATGATAGCGGATCAAACACTGGTCTCAGTTACTTTTGTAAAATATCTCGGAGTATGCGTGCGGAACTTTTTGAAGTGGAATGATCATATAAAATTAACTGTTGGTAAGGCGCGTACCAGGTTGAGATCCATTGCGAGAGTCCTTAGAAACTGTAGTTCATCAACAAAGGAGGTGGCTTACAAAACACTCGTTCGACCTATACTTGAGTATTGCTCATCGGTGTGGGATCCGTACCAGATCGGGTTTGCGGAGGAGATAGAGAAGATTCAAAGAAGAGCGGCGCGTTTCGTCACAGGGTTATTTGGTAACCGTGATAGCGTTACGGAGATGTTTGACAAACTCAAGTGCCAGACTCTGCAAGAGAGCCGCTCTTCATCGCGGTGTAGCTTGCTCGCCAGATTTCGAGAGGGTGCGTTTCTGGATGAGGTATCGAATATATTGCTTCCCCCTACTTATACCTCCCGAGGAGATTACGAATGTAAAATTAGAGAGATTAGAGAGAGCACAGGGGCTTTCAGACAGTCTTTCCTCCCGCGAACCATACGCGACTGGAACAGGAAAGGGAGGTAATGACAGTGGCACGTAAAGTGCCCTCCGCCACACACCGTTGGGTGGCTTGCGGAGTATAAATGTAGATGTAGATGAGTGTGGTGCGTGATGCGGCGCTCCCCATCCCCATATACCGATCAAATCAGTCACGACTTGAACCGAGCGTGCCCGAACATTGTCCTACAAAATGATGTCCGCCTCCTGCAGAAACCGACGCCGCTTCTTTCTCTCAGTTGCTTTTCTGCTTTGTAACACAGTCTGTTTCGTTTTCGAGTCCAAACCGCTTAACAGATATTGTTCAAATTTGGCATGGAGACAGTTTGAACTCTGAGAAAGAACATAGCCCACTTTAAAAAGCAAGAAATTTTTTTTTGCATCAGTGAACGTAAACTACATTAAAAGTTACTTATTTTGGTTGTATAACTTAAGAATTCTATAATGTATAAGTACTTCAGTAGTCGCCGTGCGGGATAGTCTCTCAAACGAAATTGCTCCCACGTCCGAGGCCTTTCAATATCACGTCTTCCATTCCGTTTGTAGTTCAGAATATTTTGGGGAAGTCTGGGACGTAGCATTCTCACCAGTCTTCACGATATTTTTGAATTTTTTAGTTTCTGTTGAAAATACTTAATTTTTCTCTAGTATCTTCATTCCTAATCATTTCTTGTTGTGCAGCTCTTCGAATTTCTTAGGAACCTCATCTCTGCCGTGTGATTTTTTTTTGCTTTTTTTTAAACCATGTTTTCGCTTTCATAGCATAATACAGGAACCGGGACCACGTTATAGAATTTCGGAACAATCTTTTTGTACTTTATTGCCCAATATTCAGATAACAGTGTCACAGACAGCTTAGAATTTGTGTAATTTATTTTAAGTATCAGAGTAAAAATCAGATCTTACAGCGTAGCCTAAGTGAAAGATTAAGAGACCAGTTCTAAAGCAGGATTATCCAAAACTAGTTTTAAAATGACTATTTTCCTCGGAGTGCATTTATTTTCGTTTTATTACTAGAAATTTTGAAGTTGTATTCATTGCATATTTCGTTCAGGTGGTATATAGATCTTTGGAGGTCATTTCGTGAACGTGAATCATGTCATCTACAAACAGAAGCACAATCAGGTATTTCTCATTCGTTATCCCAATTCTTTTGTCTTGTCGTAGTTCCTGCTTTCATTTATGAAGAACGAAGTCAATGTAAATACTAAAAATGCTGACTTAATCTGCTCATTTAAATGTATACCGAACGAGCTGCCGCAGTGGTTAGTACATGGTATGATGATGATGATGATGATGATGTTTGGTTTTTGGGGCGCTTAACTGCACGGTTATCAGCGCCTGTACAAAGCCCCAACCTTTACACAGTCCAGTTTCGCCACCTTCACGAATGATGATGAAATGATGGCATCACAGACACCTACTTCCCGGGCGGAGAACGCAACCCAGCCGTGAATCGAACCCGGAATCCCATCACCAGCAACGCTAGCTTCTACACGACGAGCTGTCAACTAGTACACTAGACTCGCATTCGGGAGGATGACGTTTAAATCCGCATCCGGCCATCCTGATACGTTTTCCGTAACTTTCCTGAATCGCTCCAAGCAAATGCTGGGATGATTCCTTTGAAAGGGAACGGCGGACTTCTTTTACCCTTCCCTGACGCATTGCCAACTCCTGCTCCGTCTCTAATGACCTCGACATCGATAGCACATTAAACGCAATCCTCCTTCCGTCCTTCATTTAAAGGCATAGGTTTACGCAATAAGTCGGGCGTTAAAAGTTACAAACTGCGTACTCGTCTAAGGCAGCATAATTTCATGGAGCGCAAATTATCGAGACTACATTCACCGAGCATTTGTGAAAGGCAGCACGTGGCGACTTCCAACAAACTTCACACATAATTTCGAAACTTGGCGAAACTTTTTTTCCCCTCTGACATCCCTGACAGAATGATGAAAGGAAAAAGACTTTTATCACTTCTACATTTTCGCTGTTCGTGCAGTAAAGTGTCAGCATCAGGCTTGATGTTTCACTTCATTACTTCTTTACTACTCACTTTATTCGCAACACATTTGTCAGACAGTATCCACATACGTCGCCAAATGTACCTGAAAATTATAGAATTGTACAACACCTAGTTCAGTACATAAATATTGAGTCGTTTTCGAAAAACTAGCTTCTCTTACAACAGAGCGTCGTCAACTGCAAAGGGTTATGTTTCTTCAGGTCAAGTTTTTAACACATTAACTGATACGGAAAGTGAACGAACTTCTGAAGGTGGTTTACATATGGGACTTACCGTTTTGAGACAGCAATTTGGAGAGGAGAAGGGGCGGTGGTTACGCGGTCTATTTGGATCTTCAGTGTTTCCGCAAATGATGCTGTTGCCTGTAATAAAGTTCTGTTTGAAAGAAGCCACGCCTTCATAAGATTTCAGTGTAGTGCAAAGCATGACAACTTAGTTGAAATGTTCCCGAAATGTAAAATTGTTCGGTTCACAAAACGATATAACCTTATCCTACGAGTATAGTGCAGCGAGTCAAATTCGCAATCGCTCAACCCACATGAATACCTGGGTGTAAAAATTTCTAGAGATTTGAAATGGAACCGTCACATAGTCGCAGTCTTAGGGAAATACGGTGGCTGGCTGCAATTCGTTGGTAGAATTCTAGGAAAATACAATCGGTGTACAAAAGAAATTGCTTACAAATCACGCTTGCGACCCATCCCCCAATATTGCTCGAGATTCTTGGATCCTAATCAGATACAACTGCCCGGCGATACTGAATGTATACAGAGAAGGGCGGCACGAATGGTCACACGTTTTTTGACCCGTTGGAGAATGTCACACAGTTTCTGATCAAATTGAACAGGCAGGCGCTTGGAAACAAACGTAAAATATCCAGAGAAAGTCTACTTGGAATATTTCCGGAGGAATCCTTAACTGTTGAATATAGGCGAATGGTGGTCAATGGAGGGAATGACTGCGAATGCTCGTTCGATTTGCGTTCTCTTCCGTAGGCTGCGATGCAAACTAATCCTGGTAATATTCCCGGTGTGAGATGTAGTTGGCAGCTCTGTAAATGCTGACCGGTGAGTCGCTTAAAGCCCAGGTGAAATTAATCTCGGAGGGACACATCACGCTCCCAACCGACTAAGCATATCCCCTAAGGATCGCCTAGAGCCTGTGACTAGTGCATTGAATGTAAATACGGAAAACTGCAAAAACTCACTTTTTGAACTATTTGTAATTCCATTAACTAGTTTTGTAACCTTTACAGACTCATCTTCAAATGTGGCACACAGAATTTCCGTCTCTCTGACGTGGAGACAGGGCGACAGTAACATGGTGACATGTGTCGGAAAACCAATTATTCCACTTACTGACTAACGGGCAGTTCATGGTAGACACAGACTATCCCGTGGAAGAGCAAAGTATCGCGAGGAGACCTAATTAGAAAGTTTCTAGAACTGACGTTACATGATGAAAGTAGGAATGGAATATACTGAAACCGCCTACGTATTGTAACAGTAGGAAGCGTGAAGACCAGAAGAGACTAAGCACAGCACGCACAGAGGCTTTTAAGCAGCCACAGTTCGCACGCTCCATACGTCAGTGGAGTGGGAATAAGTCCTAATAACTGGTATACTGGCAAGTTCCATCTGTCACGCAATTCACGGTCATTTATAGACTACAAATTATAAGCTGCCTATGTTTTGTTTAAATTTGGATTACAAGAAAATGGGCGTTTTGCAAAATGTCCTACATAAGTCTCCTCTTCATCAACACCACCACCATGAGTGTTCAGCCCTAGGGCAGGTCTTCACATGTAGCTCTCCATGCAGTCCCATCATTTGTTACCCTCTTGTTGTCTCACAACTATTTTCTGTTCTTACGCTGTCCATCACCTGGTATGTTCATCGTCTTCTTCTTCTTCTTCTTCTTCTTCTTCTTCTTCTTCTTCTTGCATTCACCGTTTCCTCCATACCATCAATAAACAATCTCTTCTCATTCAGTGTCCATGCCAATTGTGTTTGCTCATCCTGCTACCTTTAAAATTTCTCTCTGTTCTCCCACTCAACACCACCTCATTTCTCACTGTGCCTGCCTATTTTATCCCCTATCAACGCACCCACATAAAAGCCTCCTGTTATGAAACGTCTCGTTGGCAATTGCTATACGTATTTTCACCTCCATATTACTTCCAATGTCGTCCATAATAGCACGTCGCAGTTATCTAAAAACACTAAATTGTTGTGTATCTTCCTGCCTAACATTATAGTTGTTCTTGCTTTTCTTGCACCTATCACCGGACATTTTGCGATTTTCTTATTATTTATCATTCCAATTTACTCACGCCTCTTGTTCAATTCTTTTAACATTTCAGTCATACTTCTTTCGCTCTCTGCCAATAACACCACATGATCCGCGAGTCTAATACATTCTGCTCTCCTAACAACAACCCGCTCCCGTCTATGTCGTTTCAAACGTTTTTGAATGACATGCTCCAAATATATTTACACACTAAGGAGAATAAACGTATCCCGGAGGACTTACCCCAGCGCGATGGAAATCGATACACGTGATGTTCATTCATGCCCAATAGTATCCGAACGACCTGAATTGAAATTCGCCTGATTCACATGCAACCCACATAGCGCAACTGTCTAGCAGGTCTCCTTATCGCTCCTTGGTACAGTCGTTTGACTATTGAAAGTGGTTCCAACAAGTCACCACGAGAAAAAACTGTTCTGTATCGCAATAACTCAAGATGTAAAGTAATACCACGATACTACAAATATCACGGAACACCTTATCACAGATAAGACTGCCCTTAAGGCTTGTAGCTCACATTTATTACAATAAATGACATACCTGACATTTTACCACTCTCATTATTACGTCAGATAGGTAATGCACGTAGTAAATTCGTCGTATTCATGATTTACTCTTCAAAGTAACATACCGTACCTATTATTTAACACAAAATAAGATTAAAAATTAAAGGTATTCACGAGCAGCTAATTGGGAATATTTATGAACTTCAAATGACACGACGAACCGTCTCGTTCTGCATATGGATGCAAACTCAGGTCATGCAGACTAAGCAATGATTTCGTGCCTGACGGATACTAACTACCACTCCTGATTAGGCATACAGAGAGTGATATACCTCGATTTTAGACAAAGCCAGTTTGCAAATTCCATCTTTAAATTACATATCGCAAGTATTTTTGCCGGACGCGAATTTATTGTCCCTGTAACGAACGACGAGAGATGTTGAATCTTGGTTCTTAACAAGTAACTTACGTGAATTGCCGTGAGGTAAGGCTTTGTATTGGGCAGGGATTCGAACTCGGAACTTAATCGGATAGATATCGACGCACAATCAACTGTGACATTTCGGATTTTCTCGGCAGTAGCTAGATGTTTTAACTGAAATGACGAGACGAAACATACATTTTTTTCCTTCCCAAGACTCCAACCCGGCATCTATCGCTGTTATATTCTAGAGAAAACGAACGTTAAATATGGGTTTGTTGCACCAGCAGCGACATGTGAGCGTGTTGGAACTAGAAATAATATGACGAAGAGTTCGGTGCTCACTGGGAATACAGCTCCACACATCATATCGCTTTTGACTACACACAAAGATACGTCAGCTTCCGAATTTTTGTCCAGCTCGGACTAACATCTTGAACTTACAGTGATCTCGCAAATAGTTCTGTGTCTCACTGGGTGTCAAAAACGTCACATATCGTTAGTGTTGACAACGAATGAAAATACATTAAACATTAAAATAATTATCCACCAGCAGATAGGTGTTCTCATGCTAGAGCTTGATAATACATAATGAAATCTATAGTGCCGGGCCAGGATTCGAACCCATTCACGCGCAGTATGTGGAGACGTTGAGGAATCTGCAGTTCTGAACAAACAACAAATAGTAGCCGTGCTGTATTCTCACGAAGGGATCAAATTCAGCGTTAAGTACGGTCTAAGTTGCATTCCCAGTTCAGAACCGATTTTATCGACATAAAGAAGCTCAGATAAAATATGGACTAAATGTCCTGTGAGCCTACATAGCGTTTGTTTCGTCACTAGAAATAAATAACAAGTATAAGAAAGGTTTCTACGTGTCGCCGCTCCAGTCTTTATTGTGATTCATCCTAACGTCTACTTTGTAGAAAAGGAATATCATTTTTTATGTCAATTTCAGACCACAATGTCATTATATCTTCTTCACTTGGTGTAGCCAGAAGAGAATGGAATCTGTCTCTTCTTATCTAAAATCATTGACAGAAGTTGGAATCGAACCCAGTCCATAGATATTCAAGCATATTATAAGTATGTGGCTCATTTTTCTATCGTAACGCCGTTGCACCACACTGGATGAGAATTGACACACAGGCTTCCTGTAGTAATTTGCAGCAGGTTCAGTAAATTCATTTACTTGGTTGACAGAATCACAATGAACTAGCTGCCTCGACTACCCAGTGCATAAATTCGACCGAAATAAAATCACGTACCTGCCACCTACACAGAACAGCCAACAGTGTAGGATGCACAAATTTGAAAAGGAAGTGTTTCTTTCCACTTGAGCTACTGTATTGCGCCAGCTCTTTGTTGAAAACGTCGTGCAGTACAAATGTCGCATTTCATAAGTAAAGTTTTGTATTCCTAGAAACCCAAAATTTGCTTGTCAGCGGCGGGAAGAGGGGTTACCCGTTGTGCAGCATTGTAAGTTTTCACCATTGAACTATGAGCCGAAAGTATTTTTTTGCGATTTCCTTATCGATGTTTTATCTGACTGTTAGTAGCTCTTTCACAGAAGGGATAAAAACGTTACAGTCAGTGAGACTGGAAGTGCGAACCATAACAGATGCTATTTCTCAGGTCAGCGCATTACCATAGAGCTGGAGTAGAAGTACGTGTCTTAGCTTACTCTTACGAGATCGATAATGTCTAGCACTCGTAAACCGCTATTTAAAGGACGAGATTAGTTGCGATTTCCACGTGCAATGACTTTCCTGGGCTGAAAACCGTAAATTTACAATCTTTTGTTACACGTAAAGTGATAATAAATCAGATTATTCAATGGAAATGACAGGTAAAATCAAGTGAACTTTGAGGATAAATTCCGTGCACACCAGGAAGCAACTGGTCGATCACAGAGTTGCCAAACATACGTTGCCTTGTTGTCAAATCTCAGTTACAGTACCAGCAGAAAGAAGACGAACCGATGTGATCGTACAGCGGTCTGGGAAGTGACCATAGCTGGTGTCTCCAAGTCGCGGTTGCTACGGCCTGGAATACGTAATGCGTCTGATTCGCATTTCTGTAACTAGGTTTAGGGACTGGAGCGTGGTTACTAATAATACTCGGAACTGACTGAAAACTAAGCATCATATATCAGTAACTCTTACAGTTATTTTTATATTTATTTCGTAAGTGTACTAAAAACTAAGAAGCTCATTCAGAGACGTTTTCATGCCTCGCCGATAGTCGAGCAAAACAAACAAATAAAGAAAAAAAGAATGTGTGTGTGTATGATAGAGAGAGAGAGAGAGAGAGAGAGAGAGAGAGAGAAATCAAAAAGAATGAGAGAGAGTAAGAAATTGTTGTAAAGAAATTGAATCATGGTATGTAAAGAAATCTTTCATTAAAATTACACGTTACACGTCATTACGAAATATCGTATTCATGATCTATGAAACAAGAATTGATCTAATGTAATCTAATCATATCATATTGATGGCTATCCATGAAGAGTCATGAATTACCGAAATTTTTACCAATACCAGTAATGAAATCTAAACTTGAAAATAAAAGACGACAATTTTTTTAATAAACCGGGACTCCTAACAAGACAATTTCGTCCCTGTTAACTAACCACGAAAGATGTCTGATATACCTCCATGCTCAAGTAACAAAGTGCGCATGCATTTAAAGATTAAGTGCATGATGTGAAGTTATATGACGGAGATACGAACCCAACACGTAATCGTATTGTTAATTAAGTAAAATCAAATTTACGTATCGGTTTTTCTTACCAGCTGCTAGGTGTTTGAATCTAAACTAAGGATACAAACTTTTGTACCTAAGCGACAATCTAACTACACGCCTACCGTGCATCCACAAATATAGCTTAAATATCAGTTGCTTACTCACCAACGGTAAGGTGTGTGCGTGTTTGACAAGAAATAATGACACCTATTGCGATTGTTGGCAACACATGAATAGACATTAAAAGCGCACGTTGGTTTTCACTAGCGGGACGGTGTGCACGTTATAGGGCTTGAACTGAAACTATGAATATTTTTGTATTGGATCAGGATTCGGACCCACATCCTTACCTTTGGAGGAGACCTAGAGAAGGTTGCAGTCTTGCGAAAAGGGACGAAATGGTTGAACTATAATGTCCCGAGAGATTCAGATCCTCGAAAGAGGAGAAACGAATTCGAATCACAGTCCAGCACCAAATTTTTCAACGTCTCTAGTTGAATCAATTACAAGTAAAATAAGAGCCCCATCCTTTAAATGGCTATCGGTTCATAAAATAAAATAAAATTTTCTAATGTAAGTAAGTTTACTGGCGACTGTATTTCTGTTTACGATGACTTCCGCTATGTCATTTCCCAACGTAACCTGGCTCTGCCCAGTTGGTAATGATGGAACGTGATTTGTATTGCGAATTCTGGATTATAACGTCTTTCTTTTGAGGTTACCAGACGCAAAGTAAATCTGTTTGTGCTTCTTAAAAGTAAATGTCTGAACCAACGCATTGCTCCTGTGATAGTTCCACCAGGCCATTGTGCCCATATTTCCCAGCCCCAGGAGTGAGCTGCAACGGATGATGTGCTGAGCTTACAAAAGTAGTCACGGTGGATAAAACGCGAGTCTATTAAATGTTTAAGTAGAAACAAGCTTCTGACGCGGAGATTATGCTATTCTCATGTCAGCAGGATGTAAAGACCCTTGTAGGCATCATAGGCTCGATGTGAAGCCATTTTGAAATGTTCACAAATTCAGATATTTTCTTAGTTCGTGAAGATCCACTGGGAAGTGTGAAGTTACCGGATAATTGGATTATTACCGTCATTATTACTATCATTTTCTTCATGCCACTGCTGGAACACTGTACTTGAATATCAGTTCGTGCCTTTTGGTCACTATACAAGTAGTTTCCCAAGAAGAGGTTCTTTCTCTGTCTACAGAATTCTTTTCATGTTAATATCTATGAGTAATTACTCATAGATTACATTAAAACTAAAGTAATCGATGAAGACGTTACTTGATAACAATAACGGTCTGCCTTTCTTCTATTACTTGCGCCTAGAAATGGCTGTCGAGTACTGCCAAACCAAAAGCCAAGAGATCTTACTGCCTGCCGATATACGCCGCTGGCAATTTTTCCATATGATTTGGTCGACGTGACCTGTTTCAAGTTGTGTATGACAGAGAATGTTTTAGAAAATCAATTGTTTTCCTTTGCAATAAAGAAAAAGATTTTCATTCTAAGCTATCCAAGTTCAAAATTTTTGGAATATTAGTTCCAGTTTAATATTCGCTTCTATAATGTAGGAAAGTATTTCGCACTTGCAAAACTCGGATCCGGCCCACTGACCTTACACTCAGCCGCCGGCCATAAATTCTGGCTCAGAGTGACACCAGATTAAGTAACCTAATTTAGCGAAGATTATTTGCCAGTGCTCTCTCTCACCGGAAAATACGCAGTTCTCTCATTAATTGGGCTCCATTAGTACACTGTAACAGTAATTTCTGTGTGTCTGCAATGCATACGGATTGTGGAATTTAGCGGTGCTCTCTCTTCCACTTCTTTATACAATATGACTGACCTAAACGGGCCCTTTATCGTTACAGGCCCTGAGCAGTGCTACATCATACTGACAACAGTAATGTTCTTATACTGACAATCTGACTGGTCGTTTTACCTGATTTTGTAATCATTTAAATAAGACAACATGACCTTCCAGTGGGAGACATTTCGTTCTCCCTTTTCCTTCTGTGACATTTTTCCGTAATCTATTTGCCTTCCAATCAGCGAAATGCGGTAGAGTACGGCCGGTAAACGATTTACAAATCACGATTTAGTCCCGTTAAGACGGTTTCTTCAAACATTGTCGTTGCTAAAGGAATTTACTTTCGTCTTAAATCGTCTCAAGCAGCAACGTTCACAGACATCCCAAATACGTAAAAGCTCATTATCCTGGTACGAAGTTTGTAAAACAAACTTCCCACAGTTTGTGTCAGGTTGATCTTTTCGTCTGATAGCACTGCCTAAGTATCACAAGTAGTGTCCCTGTAGCTGTGGGAATCATTGGTTAATAACGAGTTTAACACCAATGGGTATAGTATTGCTAAATATTCAAATTAATTATCAACCCAAGTCTGAGTTTATCCGCAGACTGTAGCGATTTTATAATACTGAAGCTAGACTTTGTATCCTTGTCCTCCTTGAGTGGGCATTGGAAGGCGTTTGCACACACGAACACAACACTATGAATACTTCGAACGCCATAGTTAACGTTGCTCTCATAAACTACTTTTGTTATTTTAATTCTTCTAGGTGTTCAGGATGCAATATGTGTTGTAGATACAGCCTTAGAGCAAAACATTGACCGCCGAGCCGTCCACATAAGGTGGACAACACAGTCGTGCTCCTCTCAGGATACTGTGTCCGGCAGTAAGTTCGATCTGCAACATTGTAGACTGCGGCACCTCCCAGAGGAAGTCTTGAGTTCAGTCTTAGTACATTATTCTTGACTAAGGCCGTAGTCTTGAGGTAAAACGTGAGACTAGCTAATATGACGTCTGGCGACCGGAAGCAGACAACGACAAAATTTTTATCGCCCCTTTCCTCTCGGTGCTGAAGCTATGCGTGTAATTCAAGCGAATCTACAATATATTTCGCTTTGTGTCACACTGGTAATAATAGTTTGGTTCAACAATGTTTTAGCGAAAGATTTCTTTACCGAGCATCTGCCTCTGAACACCGCATGCGTCTGAGTTCTCTGGGACCCGTTTGCTGCCTACCGGCGGGGGCTGAGGCACTGCGCTGCCTTCTGCCGACAACATCTGCTCCACTCCACACTCTCAACCATTTAAAATGCTTTAATGTTGTTGAGTAGTGACCCATAAAATCTGTCTACGATTTGTGTTTCATTCTTGATAGCAAAGGAGGCACAAAACCGTTTTTATTTGATGATTATTTTATTACATTAGAATGCAGTACATCAATGTGACACAGAATTAATTTCATTGTTTCTGATCCAGTGCGCTATAATTAAAGCGTCCCATTCTGTTCTTTTCCTTGCACAGGAGATTCTTCAAATAATTTATTATTGTCATGGATTCATATGTGTTACTCAAGGCACAGGGAGTAAATGCAATGTAATGTTTGGTTTCTTTCTTTGATTTTCTATGGTAAATGGATGAAAAAGATTGCGTCAATTCCTATCAGAACCTGCTCTATAGCTACTAAGGCAAATTGCTTCTTTTGAGGTCCATAAATTAATTAATGGAGAAGTGAACGCTGTTCACAAATGATATTTAGAATATTCAATTGGATTTAAGGCGACAAAACTGCCACATTTGAAGCTACCCAGAGAAAAAGCAAGTTGCTAGAGACACTGTCAGCACATGTCTGCAGGGAAGTTTAGCATAGAGTAATCAAGAGGCTCATTTCCTTCATACTTATCACCCTGGAATGTGAGTCTTAAGTGAAGAACAATATTGAAATTCGTATCGTTGATGATCGATTCGAATTTCTTCAGAGACGCTGGTATTGCGAAACAGCTTGGAAGTCAGAACGCCATGATCTATGACGATTAACACAACTTACTGAGTCGAGCTACCAAGAAGATTTGATGTGTAAAGGTTTTCTTCCGATTTCGATACAGAATTTTTTCTGGAAATTCGCAGCTCCTTAAAAAAAAAAGCTCGCACACGATGGTCCCTACCTCAGTTGGAACTGACGACTGATTGAGCCGTTCTGACACGAGACATGGGCGGTACCACCGGGTTACAGACACACTGCTACCTTTGCACCACTCTCATCATGGTATTGGTCGCTCAGCCTCATAACGCATCGTGAAAGATAATAAAAGTTGCCACTTATGTGAAGAATAGCATTTCTTTAGCCAAAAAATTGAATTTTCTGCCTCAGTATCTTAGTTTACGTAAGGATTATACAGCATGAGCCATTCAAATGGAAAGGTAATATCAAGTAAATTTAGTGAGCCAATTCAGTACCATAGGCGGAAGTGATTGCATTGTCACAGTGTTGCCTAATGTTTGTGACGATGTTGCCAAATCTCAGGTGTGCTAGGAACAGCTGTGTAGCGGTATGCGTGGAGAATCCCCTGCCCGTGTCTTACGGGGATATGGAGAGGAACCGCAGGGTTTGGTTAGGATGCAGCGTTTTCTCCTAGCAGTTGTGTCAAACATTAAGGTGTATAATCTTCCATCACGATTACAGTTTCCTACAAAATATATACAAATAAAACACTTACCTTGTTTCTTTCCGACAAAAGATTATTTCAGTACGATAAAAAGTTTTTGGAAATCTCTTATGCCCACCTGTCACCAAAGTAAGATAAACACTTTGCACCTCGAAATCGATTGCATGTATGTGCAGTCTTGTGATGCTTAAATAACGCTCAAAGGACATTTAGTCCATATTTTATCTGAGCTTCTGTATGTCGATAAAATCGGTTCTGAACTGGGAATGCAACTTAGACCGTACTTAACGCTCAATTTGATCCCTTCGTGAGAATACAGCACGGCTACTATTTGTTGTTTGTTCAGAACTGCAGATTCCTCAACATCTCCACATACTGCGCGTGAATGGGTTCGAATCCTGGCCCGGCACTATAGATTTCATTATGTATTATCAAGCTCTAGCATGAGAACACCTATCTGCTGGTGGATAATTATTTTAATGTTTAATGTATTTTCATTCGTTGTCAACACTAACGATATGTGACGTTTTGACACCCAGTGAGACACAGGACTATTTGCGAGATCACTGTAAGTTCAAGATGTTAGGCCGAGCTGGACAAAAATTCGGAAGCTGACGTATCTTTGTGTGTAGTCAAAAGCGATATGATGTGTGGAGCTGTATTCCCAGTGAGCACTGAACTCTTCGTCATATTATTTCTAGTTCCAACACGCTCACATGTCGCTGTTGGTGCAACAAACCCATATTTAACGTTCGTTTTCTCTAGAATATAACAGCGATAGATGCCGGGTTGGAGTCTTGGGAAGGAAAAAAATGTATGTTTCGTCTCGTCATTTCAGTTAAAACATCTAGCTACTGCCGAGAAAATCCGAAATGTCACAGTTGATTGTGCGTCGATATCTATTCGATTAAGTTCTGAGTTCGAATCCCTGCCCAGTACAAAGCCTTACCTCACGGCAATTCAAGTAAGTTACTTGTTAAGAACCAAGATTCAACATCTCTCGTCGTTCGTTAACAGGGACAATAGGTGCTGGGTAGGAATTCGCGTCCGGCAAAAATACTTGCGCTATGTAATTTAAAGTTGGTATTTGCAAACTGGCTCAGTCTAAAATCGAGGTATATCACACTCTGTATGCCTAATCACGAGTGACTGTTAGTTTCCGTCAGGCACGAAATCTTTGCTTAGTCTGCATGACCTGAGTTTGCATCCATATGCAGAACGAGACGGTTCGTCGTGTCATTTGAAGTTCATAAATATTCTCAATTAGCTGCTCGTGAATACCTTTAATTTTTAATCTTATTTTGTGTTAAATAATAAGTACGGTATGTTACTTTGAAGAGTAAATCATGAATTCGACGAATTTACAATGTGCATTACCTATCTGACGTAATAATAATGAGAGTGGTAAAATGTCAGGTATGTCATTTATTGTAATAAATGTGAGCTACAAGCCTTAAGGGCAGTCTTATCTGTGATAAGGTGTTCCGTGATATTTGTAGTATCGTGGTATTACTTTACATCTTGAGTTATTGCGATACAGAACAGTGTTTTCTTGTGGTGATTTGTTGGAACCATTTTCAATAGTCAAAAGACTGTACCAAGGAGCGATAAGGGGACCTGCTAGACAGTTGCGTTATGTGGGTTGCATGTGAATCAGGCGAAATTCAATTCGGGCGTTAGGATAGTTTTGAGCATGACTGTACGTGTAGGGGCAAATGAATGATTAGAGTTGGAGAAAAACTGGATGATTAATTCAAGACAAAGAGATTCACAAATTGATAAGTCGATAATGTGTTGGGCCACCTCTGGCAGTTACTAGGCTTGACATTGACTTATAAAGTTAGTGGATACCCTCCTGATGGATATGGTACCAAATTCAGTTCAGTTGGTTCATTACATCGCCAAAATCGCGACCTGCTTTAAAGAGCCTGCCCATTGTGCTCCAAATGTTCAAAATTGGTGAGAGATATGGCTATCTTGCTGAGCAATGTATTGCCTTGCATGTACAAACACGTAGATCTCCGTGTGTGGTGCGTAAATTGTCGGCAGGCACCTCACTTAGTGTCCCGAGCAGAGTTCAAGCCGCCATAGAGACAAAGGTTGGACACACTGCATATTAATGTCCACTAATAGGTGTCTGTACACTCATTGATAGGATAGTGTATTTCGAAATGTTAGCAGATAAAGCTTACGTGGGGCGAGTCGTAGAATCTCTAAAAAGAGACACCTCTGGCAACACTAGTTGAAAGTGGCCTTCAAACTAGCCGTGCTGCGCTCTCTACCTCCGGCTATTCTCGTGGCCGTCAGAGCGGCCGTAGCCGAGACGCCCCCTGGGTAAACGCTACGGACGTCTGCAGTCGCGCCTCACGATCTGTCACAAATTATGGAATGTATTCGCAGATACCAATTGTAACACGACAACGGCTATACAGTTTGCTGGAAACGTACAGGATGTTCTGAAATTCCCATCACTACCTGCTAGAATTTGTAGAGGGGACTGAGTACATAATACTCATATTTTAAATTGTAACCCGTCTCCCGAGACGTACCGTATACTAGAACCATTTGAAAACATGTTGGTAAGGCTGTCACATTGACAAGTAATTTGTTACACTGTGGAATCAAAGAAATATCGTTTATGGCCCCCGCGAGCACGCAGAAGTGCCTCAACACGCCGTGGCATGGACTCTACTGATGGCTGAAGTCGCGCAGCAGGGAACTGACACCATGAAACCTGCAGAGCTGCCCATAAATCCGTAACAGTAAGAGGGAGCAGAGATCTCCTCTGATCAACACTTTGCAAGGCATTCCAGATATGGTAGTTAATGCTATAAAATTTACTAGAGACGTACAGTATGTTTGGGGAGTTTGGTGGCCAGCGAAAGTGTTTAAGCTCGGAAGAGTGTTCCTGCAGCCACTCTGTAGCAATTGTGGTTGTGTGGGCCGCTCCTTTGTCCTGCTGGAATTACCCACTTCCGTCGGAATCCACAATGGACACGAATGGATGCAGGTGATTAGACAGAATGTATCTAGACGTGTCAGGGATCCCACATAATTCCGAATGCGCACGCTCTACAACGTCACAGAGCCTCCACCAGCTTGAACAGTTTCCAGCTGACATGCAGGGTCCATGGAGTCATGATGTCGTATTCATACCCATACACTTCCATACTGTATATACATTTTGAAATGAGACACGTCCAACCAGGCAATATGTTTCGAGTCATCAACAGTCCAATGTTCGTACCGATGGGCCCAAATGAGGCGTAAAGCTTTGTGCTGTGCAGCGAGCAAGGGTACACGAGTGGGCCTTCGGCTCTGAAAGCCCATGTAGATGATGTTTCCATGAATGGTTCGCATGCTGATACTTGTTGATGGTCAAGCATTGAAATTTTCAGTTATTTTCGGAAGGGTTGCACTTTCGCCACTCTGAACGATTCTCTTCAGATTCCATTCTTGCAGGATTTTTTTTCTGGCCGCAGAGATGTTGGAGATTTATTGTTTTACTGGATTGCTGATATTCAGGGTGCCCTCGTGAAATGGTCGTACAGGAAATTCCCCACTTCATCGCTACCTCGTAGATGCTGTGTCCCATCGGTCTTGCGCCAAGTATAAAACCACGTTCAAAGTCATTTAAATCTTGATAACCTGCCATTGTAGCAGCAGTAACCGATCTAACAACTACGGTAGACACATGTCTTACATAGGCGTTGCCGGCGGCAGCACCATATTAAGCCTGTTTACATATCTCTGTGTTTGAATACGCATTATTATAATAGTTTTTTTTGCATTTCAGTGTAGATGTGGCCGAGTACATCTATTGTTCTACAGTTTCACTCTTTAATAACCAAAGAATCAAAAAAATCGGTCTTCAGAGACACTGTTTTTACAGGAGGGCCTTTTCCAATTTGAAATTACAATGATATTATTTCCTTCAGCTGCTGACGGGCGTTGATAGATATCAACGAAGACAGGTGAAAATGTGTGCCCCGACCGGAACTTGAACCAGGGATCTCCTGCTTACATGGCAGTCGATCTATCCATCTGAGCCACCGACGGCACAGAGGATAGTGAGACTACAGGAATTATCTCGCGCACGCCTCCCGCGAGACACACTTTCTCACCTATGTATGACCACACACTACATTCGTAGCGTCCTTTCGGACATGTCCGAAAGAACAGACACCATATCCATATAAATATATTTTCCAATTCGCGTGCGCTGCGTCTCCACGGGCACCACACACGCACCTGATGACGTTGAAGGCACCCTTACTCGAAGACGTTGTGCAATGGTAACGAAAAGCGTGTGGGGAGGAGTCAGACGCTGTGGACAACGATCTTGATAAACGCGACCAGCAGCTCTTCCAGTACTGTGAGCTTCGCCACACAGAATACTCGTGTCGGTATATTCGGCAAAAGTGTACTCAGAAATGTTCCTCTAACACTCACAGAAACATGAACGAGACTCGAACCAGGTCAGAGAGGAGACAGCTGTCAAATGACATCATACGATCCGACGTAAGTAACCCCCCTCCCCCCCCCCCCACAGTGATTATAACCCTGTTGCATACCACATTAGCGAAGGTGTATTCATACGGCTGTAGCACGGATATACCTTTCCATACATGGGCTCCTCTTCAAAATATCATTACTCATTTCCCTAGAAGTTTTTAACGTGATTTTGGAACATCCTGTATCTCTCCAGTAACTATACAGCTGTTTCCAGAATTAGTTCCCTCTGGAGCGGAGTGTGCGCCGATATGAAACTTCCCGGCAGATTAAAACTCTTTGCGGGACCAAGATTCGAACTCGCTACCTTTGCCTTTCATGGGCAAGTGCTCTACCATCTGAGCTACCCAAACACGACTCACGCCCCATCTAAACAGCTTTACTTCTGCAGTACCTCGTCTCCTACCTACAGCTGTTGTACCACATTCGAAATATACGGATGTATTTCAGAATTTCGGCGTAATGCTACTTCGCAGAAACATGGCTGAATTTTCCTGTATATTGTTATCATTAAAACCAAGCACCGTCTCTGTCTCCATATCAAAAAGTATTACGTAATATTTTCATCATTTCTAGCACTATTAAAGTTGGTAGGTGTAGGAAAAAATACTACTATCATTCTGAAAATATCGTTGAGAAGCGATAGAATTCCTACAAACAAATTTAAGAAAATCATTTTGGGTACTAGGCCATGTCATTATACAACAGTGAAACAACTAAAATAACGACATTTCGACCATCATTTGAACGATCCTCTTCAGAGCGAATAAATGCCACGAAATTTCAAATCAGCAGCAGCGAAATGAAAGGTCGATTTGGAAACAATTTCTATTTCTTCTCTCTTATCTTCGATTAATTTCCCAAATATCTCGTTCGTTTCGTATGTTGCTTTCTTTATACAAGGTGCTCAACATTTCTAGAGCTTGCAATTTTACCTAGTAACTCATGCATGCAAACGTCATCTAACGAGGCTACAGAGCATCAAAATACAGGCACCAGCCCCGGCGAATGTATGTAAGTAGAGTGTGATGCCGTGATTATTTATCAATTTGATCATGTATCATGTTCCGGAAGTTACAAGGGAATATCGTTATCATACCTCTGACGGCGGAATACAAGTACTGGTACTGTTGTTGCTAACTTTCATAGGTGGTAGTATGGATCAAAGTAAGAAAAAAATGTCCGGTAAACATGGGCTACAAAATGCATACCTGAGGCGCTATGAGCACTTGTTCAACAGTGGAGATATGTTTTATGCTAGCGAAGATGAACAAGTCCTCACAGCTCTTAAGGTATGCATTTTACAGCCCATGTGTACTGGACATTCGGTCCATACTACCACCTCTGAAAGTTTCCTGCCCTACATCTTAGCTGCAACACTACCGGTACATACTGTTACACGTAACAGGAATGTCTTCTCTTCCAATTTTTTGTTATAGGGACATAACCTCAAACTTATCCATCTCCATCATCATAGAAAATTGCTAACATCTTCATTGGATCTCCCTGTGTACACACATTTTACAGACTACAGCGCCTGTAACTTTGATACTCTGTAGCCTCGCTGGATGACGTTTCCAGACATCGATTCCCAGGTAGGTCCCCTCTACAAACGCGATAAGTGTGTCGCACGACGTGTGAAACTTTCTGTATGCAAACTCACTCTCTCTCTCCCTCCTCAACTATCAACTACCAGCTTTCTTATAAGTCTTACATCTGCTGGCTGATTTTTGGCAGAGCTCTAGATAACATGCCGCTCACTGTATTTTATCGCTGGTTGCATCTTAAATTCAAACTATATTTTGGTCAAAACTGTGAAAAGTTATTTTCTACGTCTATAGATGTTATAAATATGGGTTGAATTTCTTCAACCGATCTCTAGCGGCTAGTGTGTTCGATTTTCCTATAGCTCGTCTCCTCTAATGTGTTCCATTCCTCTGTAAATATTTTGGATCAGTATTTTCAGCCAGGACGTATGAAAGAGATGGTTCGGTAGTATTCACAATTATCACTATTTGCCATATTTGGTGTTATTTTTTTCGTTTATTCTGAAGATTTAGCAGCATATCAGCGAGCATAGATGTTGAGCAGTGAAGCAGCAAACGCCGACAGAGTGGAGTGAGTCCTCGCCGATGCTGATAGAGCCCTCTGGTAGCGAAGCTCTGCACTACAGGCAACGAAGTGTGTGAGGTACTAGTAGCGACACGTAGCAGCGAAGTGATGAACCGCAAAATGGCCGCGAATATTGAGTGACTTAAATGTCTAGTTGCTGTTTATTTCTTCCTTTACACTATTATTACAAAACAGACTACGGCATCACTGCTCGGTTTGTCTGTTACCGTATTTTTGTGTATTTCACACATTACAAAATAATTCTGTTCTCGTAACATATAATGCAAACTACATCTCGAGCGACATTAATGTATGCAGCATGTTACATTCATCATTCCCTCTTCGTAATTTAGTATTACTAATAGTTTTGTCCACAGTTTTAAGCATTAAAAATGGATATGTGGCTCGGAACAGGGCTACTGTTATATTAAATGTTAACAAAATAATCGCACGGTATAGTGAGTTAAAGAATATTGAACAGCAACGAGAACTGTAAGTAAGTTTATGCAATGCAACGTTAGTGATATAATAGTACAACAGTAATAGACGTTTGTCATCCATTTTTCCTATTTTACAGTTTCACTCATTACTGATGGCAAATGCCTTGCAGAGAAGGTAACATTCTGCATCTTCGGCTAAGGCCTTTACAATCTCTTTCATTCAACCAGACTTAACTCATAGAAGTAGTAACATAATTTCTTTTCTGATCCAAAAGATACTTTGACATAAAGTAGAGGCAGAGAGGTTGTCATATAACTATTAATCGAAATATTATATCAAATATATGGGCTTGTTAGTGAAATCCCCAAGAAATTCCTCTTGTTAACGTTAAGTATTATCTGTTTGATTCAGCATTCAGCTCACATAAAACCACGAGAAATAACGTTTTTCATACAAAAAAGAGTTTATCTCTTTAGTGACCTGTGTCACATCAAACATCTCATTTTGATACTAGAATAATTTGAGAAAAAAGAAGGCCTTTGTTCGTTTTTGAAAATGCAATTAGTGAAAAGTATTTTTAAAAGATATTGTCAACTATTACGAAACGATTTCTTATACAGGATTTATTTATCACATAGTCAATCATGATACTAAAAATAACACAGCGTTGGCTTGTGATTTGCTATTGATGTAATATTTTGTATTTTCTTATGACGTTGAAATAATTATTGCTTTTTCAGCACTGAGAATGTGTGAAATACAGTATGTAATATATGAATCAGTATGATAACCTTTTTTTCGAATATTCACTGGTAACTACAGGAAAAGGGCACATGTTTGGGTATTAACCTCAGCAGTATTCAGTACACGAAGGAAAACAAAATCTTTTTTTTTGTAAGGGTTTTATTTCATAGTTGTAATCCTACAAATATACCAAGCAGTTTCTTTTGATAGTGAGATATATTAAATACCTTAAAATATATGTAGATGAAGTCTGGTGAAGAAAGTGTGCGAATCAAAATTTTAAATGTTTGTAGCAGCATAATCAGGTACAGTTTGTAGTGTGGGAGTGAGCTCCACGTGGGATCCAAAGCACGGACCCCACGGGGGTGCCTGACATGCGCCACATGCCAAGGCAGAGGTGGAGGCTAGTGTTCGGAAGTCTGAAAATTCCAGCGCCGGCCGGGGATTGAACCCCGGCCCGGCTGGGGCGAATAGCCCCAGCCGAGGCGCTGGAACGTTTCAGACCCCCTTACCACTAGACCACCGGGGACCCCGGCTGTTTCCTGCTCTGGAGTCCAGCTAGTGGTCGTGCACTTCCTGCTGTCCTCCGTGTTTACACCGAGGCAGCAGTGGCGTGGTGTAACAGGAAGTGTTTACCTGCGTCCGCTGGATGTCCACTTAGTGTGGGACTTATTTACCCGGCTGACGTTCGTGTCGCTATAAAGTCCTTAGTTGAGTTACAATTATTTCCAGAGACCGAAATCTGCCTATGCAGTTCCACACAGTCGCGTCTCACTATTTGAACCTCTGTAATTCGATCGTGTTGTCAAGACCCATGTAAGAACTTCTGTTTACCGAAGAAACCTCCTGTGTTCGGTACATTCCATAAACGGAAGCGACTGTCATAACAGACAGCCCTGTAAACATTTCGTAATGAAGTGCCAGCCGGTACGTAATACTCGATATCTGGAATTGTTTTATCGGTTATTAAGATAATCGTTTCATCTCTAAACACTTTGAAAAATTTACGTGTTTTCTCAATAAAGCATAAGCACAGTACATAGATCCGCCGTGAAAATGACATCGAAGAAGTACAAGTGTTCGAGTGCCACAGAAAAGAAGTTTGTCCTTGAAGGTGTGGAACGAAGAGCAGTACAAAAGTAAGATGTCACGTTTCGGGATTCCCTCATACTCGCTGTAGACACTCCAGAAGCAGGAAAATAAGTTTGATGATGTCTCATGAGGAGCGAGGAATAAATTCACTCTCATATAACTACTGTACGAGATGCCTCGCCGCCTCTTAAAGGATGTCATGGGCTTCTGCGGCCGTGAGTCAACGTGGTGTTTCTGGCCACATACATTTTAGCTGCGGTTTCTCCGACCTGCAAAGGAAGCCGCGACAATGGGGAGGCTCTGCCTGTTGTTTTGTAATAAGATCGCCCCTCCACATTTTATCTAGGCTTAAGGCTGTGCATAGCCGTGTTTAAAAAAAAATATTATTTTTTACATTTTATGTTCTACAACATTACTTCTGTCTTATTTTACGAACTTTTCGTACGAATGACGTAAATTTTAAACTCCTTAAATCCACCAAGTCATTATGTATTCTTAAAATATCTTTTAACTCCTTTTCAACACGGATTTATTTTTAATCTCTTTCACTGAAGAGGCTAACCGACGGATTACATTTTTTTAAATTTCGGGTATTGATTTTATTACATTCTCCTTTAGCATATTGATCATAAATTGTAGGTTCAGATACCTTTGCCTGATTGAGTATCGTTTGCTATGCCAAACTTCGACAGTATTCATGGTCCTGTGCATCGAATTGATGACGGTAGATAGCTGACCGAAATCACTTCGAAATAAATTCTCTGAACGCAGATGTGTTAGCTATCGAGGTGTTACCTAACGCAACTGAAGACAAGTTAAGAATGAATTTATTTCGATATAATTTCGGTCGACTGTCTGTCTTCACCAATTCCACATTTCAGATGGTGTACTAGGATTTTCCATCTATTGACTGACTATATAGTCTACGAATTCATGACCTTTTCGTCACCGGGCATTTACTACGCTGTTACCATCCATGCATCATCAAGGCAGTCCGGTGGAAGATGTGCTCTACAGCATACATGCGGCAAGACAATCGAACTACTTCTTCATCCCTGTATTTCTCCACTAATCCATTGCAGTTAATATCCATCTGACAACTTGGTTTTAGTTGTATATTGGCCACTGGTCAATCTCTCTTCATTGTAAATATAAATACGCATTGTCACCATATATCACCAGCATAACGTTTAATACAGATGTACATTACAAAGATCATCACTTAAAAATACAGCATACTTTGCTCTGAAACAATTTTTTGGATTTTTGTGCTTATAACACGACGGCGTGCTGAGAAGATAATGACTCGGTCTGTTTTATTTGATGAAGTCAGTAACATTCTACATCTTTACTTTGGATATCTGCAGCCCTCTGATTTTGCGTAAGGAGCGTTTTGTAACAAGTGTTTATCCTTATTTTGGATAGTTACCTCTCTTATCTGAGTGACTATGTTGGTGGGTGAGAAAGAGCTCACAAAACTAAAAGAACGAATTCGAAGACTTCGTCCGCATGTGGAGCACACTCTCCTTGAGCACGGCAGTGCCAAACTACACACGATCGCTGCGGCATCTGCAGCAAGCCGAGGTCCTTGCACTGCCGTCGATCATCCTACACACAGTCTCGATTTTCGTCTATCGCAAAAATAAGAAAACCTTTGAGCACTTCAGTTGTTTCAAGCGGTGCAAGCAGAGGTAAGGTTGTGGCTCTGTTAACATAGTCAAACAGTACACTGTGACGGTGTCAACAAAATAGTATCTAGTTGGGGAAATTTTGCTGGTTCCGAGGGTGAGTGTCTTGAGAAATAAATTTATAGACGTGAAGAATACAATGTAGAATGTTAATGAAGTTTGTTTTATTTAAAAAGCTTTGAGAGTTTTCATGTAAAACATCTGTCGACATTACTTTTCAGTGCGTCCTCGTACGGTGGATGTCTGAGAAAATAAATACATTGATTAAAATAAGTGGTGACATGAGTGCTGTTAAGAGCACTAGGTTCAAAAAATTTTAACTGTATGCCAATTGCAGATTAATTTTAATGGCAGCTAGCGCGATTATATGAGTGGAGTATTAAATTTAATGGTGAGCATTTATGTAATTTTTAAGCATTGTCATTCTTCCTCTCTTAAGTACCTCGTCCTCCAGTAACACTGCCGATTGATAGCATGATCTGTTGTCCGTCCATGGTTTTTCAGAACATTGATTCAGTGCTGAACCCAAACTGCTGGTTTGAGTTATTTAGCCAGGTTAATCCTATGCGTCGTGGATCACATATTCCATTAATCTTTCAAAAAATGGTTCATATGGCTCTGAGCACTATGGGACTTAACATCTGAGCTCATCAGTCCCCTAGAACCTACAACTACTTAAACCTAAGTAACCTAAGGACATCACACACACCCATTTCCAGAGCAGGATTCGAACCTGCGACCGTAGCGGTCGCACGGTTCCTGACTGAAGCGCCTAGAAACGCTCGTCCAGACTGCCGGCCATTAATGTTTCCTTGAATTATTAATTTCAACAGGTTTTATTTGTTGTTGCGGAATTGCGCTACCAAAACAATCGAGTTCTGCTCTCTGGATGCTGTTGAGAATTTCTACATTTTCGTACCGCCGTACTTTTGACTAAATCTGTCGATGGTATCCTTAATATTTTTCCATACGATCGCATTTCAAATGCCTAATACAGTCCATGACTCAGCTCCATAGAGTAGGACACCGAACGTGTAACATCGAAGTAGTAGAGTGCGAATCCTAATGACTGCTCTGAAGGTTCTCAGCAGTCGCTACGGACTAAATGACTTCAGGGGACTCGGTTCATTGGCTACAAGTCTTTTAGTAATTCTGCAGATTTTCCTTTGGACTAAGTGCGAGGTAGTCCCTCGTTACTTAGATCGTGCAGTTTTCAGACCGTTTGTGTTACTATGGCTACACTACTAACAGTGTGTCGACCACCGTATCAGTAGATATAATGAAACGACGGCACTCTTTCGTTATGTCTTACAAGGAGATTTCTCCAGGGGTAGGATCGACTTTCTGTAACCATCTATACGGTTATGTAGGTTAAGCACCCAAGTATCACACAGTGCAGCCATTCATCCTGGTGGGTAGACGTTTTCGAGGAACTGACGAGAAAAGAAATTCGGAATTTTGTGTGAGACTCAATAACGTGAAGAAAGCCGAATGACCTAGGTAGGTTGTGAGGGTATTGGAAAGGATACTAGCTTCACATGCATGAGGTTGTGGGTTCGAATCTCACCAGAGGAAGAAATCTATGCTAGGTGTTTATCGAAGTGATATTGATAATCATTTTCATTCAACTGATGTAAATATATTTTTTTTATTTCCGCTCCTCGGTCACATGATTCAATAGTGATATGAACTTCTTCATTTGGTCTAATTTTTCTTCTTATCATCCATTTTCCACTGGAAATATTTGTTCGTGAACTTTTAATTATCTTCATGTACTAATTCCGATTTAATTTCTCCTATTTTTATGGCCCTGTGTTTTCGTTATTGTGTTCATTATATCGATTTCTCACATTGCTTGAATTTTGTTTTACTTAGAAAACCTTCTCTCATTCATATCATCATCTACCATACATTTCCATAGTACACAAAGAATTTAGGTAATGTTTTAAATATTTGTATGTCGATTACCATGCAGAAAAAGGCACGTCTTGTAATGAAAAATACGTTTTTCACGTTAATGCACAGTCAATATAAATAGATTATTTCGTCTTTTGTTTTTTAATTAATTTATCGGAGTTTTGAAGTAATTGAATAGTCAAACAGATAGGTACAATAAAATACACATTCACAAAAATTCCGATTGGAAGAAGAATGATGCAAAGAAAAATGAAACAAATGGAAAAGTTCATACGGTGATTAAAACGATGTGACAAAGGAATAGAACGAAAGAAATTACATTTAAAACAATAAATTGAGTAAAAATAGGCACCAAAGTCATTTCGATAAGGATTTTAAAAAAATTTTACTGCACCTGACGAGGCATGGTTAAGCTTCTGTCCTAACCATTATGACACGCAACAAGACTATGGAATAAGACTTCCTTAACGCTATATAGCATGACGCAAAATTCCAAACTCTTCTGCGTCAGTTACTTGCAAACGGAGGCCCACCTGGATGCAGGGTCTGATACTGGGGGGTCTTGAGTTACACTACCGCTTATTTGGTTTCAAAAAGTCGACCCCACCGCTGGGGAGCTCTCCATGTTGGTTTTAAGAGTAACAAACTGCACATTTCGAAAGAACAGTAATGTCGCAGTCCAAAAGAAGCAACTAGCGGTGGCTCCTGCAAACTTAAAAGACGGCTCTAGCAAAGGCAAAAAAAAAAAAAAAAAATTACTGTAGTAAGTAACCTGGCAACGCTACACACACGTTTAACCAACAGAACAACAACGAAATAATAATAATACCAAGCAACAAACCTAGCAACCAATACAACTGGATACAGATCACAAGTATACACAACATTTCCTACCAGATGCCCAGATTTAAAATTTTTAACAGAACAACGACTAGCTGATCAGATCCGTGTAATAATCAGAATTAGAAAACATCAAACAACGAGAACAACAAATACTGGAACAAAATAATGCCCAATCAGAAGAAGAAGAAAATAATACAGTAATGGACTCACACATCCCAGAGCAAACAAACAAAGAACAACACGCATCAATTAAACAATCAGAGGAAAACGAAATCTTAAGACTGCCACCAGAACAAGTACAAATAGAACACGAAGTGACACACATGTTAGATATAAAAGAAAAATTTCAGCTGACATATATAGAATACAAAGACACAAATACAGACATTAGACCATTCTTGCATACACCGCCAAATAACCCACAAGTCGAAACAACAATAAAAACTATCAACACAATCATACACAACAAAATAAATGGAAACACAACTATGGGAGAGTTACAACTACTGGTTTAAATAGGAGCACTCTCTACACTAAATTTACACACTAGACAGACATCAGAACCAACCAACACACAGAAGAAACCCACAAAACCTGCATGGCAACACAGGCTACAGATCGGAATAGAAAAACTGAGAGAAGACATCAGACAGCTAACACAATTTCTAAGAAAAGAAATATCATATAAAAAACCAAAAAGTTTAGGTAAAATCTCACAACAAGAAGCGATAGAGCAATTAGATGAAAAGAAGCAGAAATTAGAAGCATTGGCCAAACGACTTAGAACATACAAAAAAAGTGAAAATAGAAGGAAACAAAACCAAACATTCAACACAAACCAAAAGAAATTTTACCAGACAATAGATAACACACGCATTAAAATAGACAATCCACCAAACATAACAGACATGGAACACTTCTGGAACAACATATGGTCAAACCCGGTACAACATAAAAGACATGCACGGTGGATACAAGCGAAAACAGAGACATAAAAGATGATACCACAAATGCCTGAAGTGATAATTTTGCAACATGAAGCGACCAAAGCATTTAGTTCTACACACAATTGGAAAACCACTGGAAAAGATAAAATAGCAAATTTCTGCCTAAAGAAGTTCACGTCAACACATTCACATCTAACTAAATAATTTAACAGTTACATTGCAGACCCATACACATTCCCTGATACACATACACAAGGAATAACTTGTCTGAAACCTAAAGATCAAGCACACACAGCAAACCCAGCAAATTATTGCCCCATGACATGCCTACCAACAATATACTAAATATTAACTTCAGTCATTACACAGAAAATAACGATACATACAACACAGAACAAAATTATAAATGAAGAACAAAAAGGCTGTTGCAAAGGAGCACGAGTATGTAAAGAGCACCTGATAATAGATGCAGAGGTAACATATCAAGCTAAAACTAAACAAAGGACGCTGCACTACACATACATTGATTACTGAAAAGGTTTTGATAGTGTAACCCACTCATGGTTACTATAAATATTGGAAATATACAAAGTAGATCCTAAATTGATACAGTTCCTAAACATAGTAATGAAAAACGACACTTAATATCCAAACAAATTCAAATAATATCACATCACAGCCAATACAGATTAAGCATCGAATATACTAAGGAGACTCATTAAGTCCTCTCTGGTTCTGCCTTGCTCTGAACCCACTATCCAACATGCTAAATAATACAAATTATGGATACAATATTACTGGAACATACCCACACATGGATGATCTAAAACTACTGGCAGCAACAAATCAACAACTCAACCAATTACTAAAGATAACATAAGTATTCAGCAATTATATAAATATGGCTTTTGGAACAGACAAATGTAAGAAAAATAGCATAGACAAGGGAAAACACACTAAACAAGAAGATTACATATTGGATAACCACAGCGACTGCATAGAAGCGCTGGAATAATCAGATGCCTATAAATATCTAGGATGCAGACAAAAAATAGGAATACATAAGACAAATATTAAATTTAGGAGAGTATATTGTATGTTGTACAACTTCATGTGGTTGTCCCGTACCTCATATTGTCACATTATGACAGTTCACCTCTCCATGTAAATGGAGTGTTGCCTCGTCACTAAACACTAACTGTGGGAGAAAACAGCCATGCTCCACCTTGCCAAGAGTGAAATTACGGAACTTCACACGATGTTAGCACCCTCACGAACAGCTCGCAGTACCTGAATTTAATATTGTTTGATGCAGAAACGTCGACGCATAGACGCCAGACGGACATCGGGGGCGTGCTGAGCTGTCGAGCTGCATGGCGAACGGATTTCTGCGGACCCCTCGTGAAACTGTGGCGGATGCGTTCGACGTCTGTATCATTCACTCGGGGACAGCCCGGCGGTTTGCCTTTATGCAAACATTCTGTTTCTCTTAACGCTAGGATGCATGGTGCCGAAAACACACGTGAATGCATATGCAGGGCCTCCAAGGCCCTGACCTAATTTAAAATTTTCCTCTTTCCACATATTCATTCTTTGGAGTTAAATTTCGTTCTGTCAAATTTTTTGTCATATCGCAAGATTCCTAAGATACAGTGACAGGATCTGGTGGGCCTGATTAACATTTCTTATATATAAAACTCTAAGAGTGAATTTTTATTAGTTACTTTCCTTTACAAACAACATATACAAATTATTTTATTAATTTACTTATAACTTGCAGTTTACATTTTAAAACACTTATTACAACCAATTTCTTCAATTAAAACATGCTCATTATTCACAGTATTATGTGTATAGGCAATATTTTTATAAAAAGTTATTATTCATTGTTCACATAAAATTGCATCTTTCTTAGTTTTCAACATGTGACAAACAAGAAGCACAAAGAACGCCACTATGTTCCTTACAAAAGTTGGGTTTGCACTTAATGCATGTCATAGCACTTTTCCTGTGTTTCTTATATGGACAATAATTGCATCTTCTTCTTTTTCCTGAAACATGTAGTTGGTTTCGCAATATGACATCTTCGCATATCATCAACGATTTTCTTTGGAAGATTAGGGATCTGAATATGAAGTTCCATTAGAGGTCTTACCATTTCCTCTGCTAAACCTCTTAGGAACAAACGCCTTTTATTACTTCTTCCACTATGGTATGTCAGATGTTGGGCGGAAAATAAAATTTCAGTGGTCATTGCTGCGATGTCCATCATATTCATCCATAATGCAAATGGACATCTTCTCGTTCGTCTCTTGCAAGTGTAATAACGAATATTCTGGTCCATTTATCTACTCCACCCTTCGTAGAGTTATAGAAGTTTATTGCATCTGGTTTCTTTTTTGCATGAGTTTCATCAATGTTTCTGTCGTATTGCATTGTGCTAATGAGAACTATAGACTTCTTCTTATTGGGAAGATAACTCACCATTGTAATGACACCTATAAATGCAAACAAAGAGGAATGAATTGCTCTTGAGACAGATGGTTTCATCTCATTAGGAATTTCTGGTTTATTTTGTTTGATTGTTCCCACCACTGTAATTTGCTTCTGAAGCACACTAGTAAAGAAGTTGTCAACGGTAATATTTTTTGATGATCATTGAATGCTTTTAGCAAGATCTTTCACTACATTCAATCCAAGATTTTTCTGAATAAATTCATGGGGCTTCCTTCTCGTGTAAACAGTTCCCTCTAAAGCATATGATCACATAACAAAAATATTTTTATGCCACACTTGGCTGGTTCAGAGGGCATATACTGGGTGAAGCTGCATCTTCCACGGATTAGGACTAACTGTTCGTCAACTGTGAGCGAATGATTGGGATTCATTCTATTTCTACACTTGTCAAGAAATAGTTCCCATACATAGCGAACTGCTGCATCATCTGCAGATCGAGCTTCACAGGTACGCCTGTCATCAAATCTAATCATTCTCCTTATATCCTCGAATCTATTTACTGACAAGGTAGCCTTCTATGTAGGATTTTCCTTTTCATCCTAGAATAATTCTCTAATAAGGACATCCCAAGTCTTCTCATCACCAGAAAGCAGTAAAAGACCAAGAAAACCCACCAATCCAGGAAGCAAAACGTTTTTCCTCGTAAAGCAGCCACTCTTCTGCCTTCAATATTTGTGCAGATGATCATTTCCTTGGAGATGAAATAGTCCCAGGCATCCTTAGGTTTACAGGTATTCAAACCAAGGGCTGGACTAGGTGCCTTCTTTACGATGTTATGGACAGGCGTACGAAAAGTTGCAGGAGGATCTAATTTCCAAATCGCTCCATTCCGACTAATGTATGTGTGGTCTTCTATACCTTTTTGTGGTGGTGCTCCATTTTCAGACTCTGATGAAGTAATATTATCGGAAGGACTGCCATCTGCCTCAATATTCACATCTGCAGGTTCATTGGCTAATTCTTCACTACTTGCATCTTCAAATATATTTCCTTCCTCGCAAGAATCATCTTCTTCAGACCACTGAGCCACAACACTTCTAGAGCTTGCAGTTTTACTTAGAAACTCATGCCTGCGAACGTCACCCACCGACGCTGTGGAGCATCAAAGTCACAGGCGCCAGCTCCGGTAAATGTATGTATATGCAAGATGATCCGTGATTGTGTTACAAACTTCCTAGTATGATGGAAACAGACAAATGTATCGATTTGAGGTAAGGGCCCCTGTACCGGAAACAAACGTGTCGAAAGTTGTAAGTGAAAATCTTTATCCTGCCTCTGACAGTGGAATACGTGTACTGGTACTGTTGTTGCTAGGATTGTAGGGTAGGCAACGTTCAGAGGCGGCAGTATAGACCGAAACAAGAAAAAAAGTGCAGTAAACATGGACTCTAACCTGCATAATTCTGGAGCTGTAAGCACTTGTTCAATAGTGGAGATGGCTTTCACGCAAGCGATGATGAACAAGTGCTCATGGTTCATGATGTATGCATCTTACAGCCTATGTGTACTGCACATTGTTTTCTTCTTTCGTTCCATACCACCGCCTCTGCAAGTTTCCTGTCCTACATCCTAGCAACAACGATAACGTTACATGCTGTCAGAGGTAACAGAAAGGTTTTCTGTTATAATTTTCCGGTGCAAGGACATAATCACAAATGTACGCATTTATCCATCTGCATCATCTTAGAAAGTTTGTAACATCTTCGTGGGATCCATCTATTTTTGTAGATGCCGGTTCCTATAACTTTGACGTTCTGTAGCATCGCAAGATGACGTTTTCAGAAGTAGATTCCTATGTAAAACTTGATCAGTTAAATCGCCTGTACAGTCCCGAGTAGTGTGAAACACCCTGCATATAGAATGAATAACATCAGGCAATGGACTAGAACGCTGTCTCACTCACTTCTCACGTATTGCCTTACTTTTATGTCCTTCGACTTGTACAGCCTCTGTCTCATTTCTGGTGGAGTTCTAAGTAATGTTTCTCTCGCTATATTTTATTCCTGGTTGCATCTTAAATTCAAACTGCATATTCTGGTCAACATTGTCAAAAGTTTCTGTATCTAAAGATGTTATAGATATGGGTTCTGTTCATTCCAAATGGATTTTCCTCTAGATCGGCTTCGGTAAGGTGCTCCCTTCCGCTCTAAATAGTTTGTAGCAGTATTTTCAGCAAGCAGTTATAATAGTGGTGGTTTCGCTGATCACGATTTGCCTTATGTAGCATTGGTGCTATTACGCTTCTCGTTTAGTGTGAGGATTTAGCGGGTATCTCAGCTGGCGTACTCGTTCAGGAGTGGAGCAGCAAATCCCAGCAGAGTGAGTCGTCGCCAGCTCCGCTAGAGCCCTCTGGTAGCGAAGCCCTGCGCTACAGACAACTGACTGTGTGAGGGACCAGTAGCGACACCTAGCAGCGATGTGGTGAAAAGGAAATAGTATTGCTAAAAGTTTATCCACGCCTTTTAGCATTTAGAATGGAGATATGGCACGGAATTTAATAGCAAAAGAAAACAGCTATAGTAGCAGTCTCTCTCTCGCAATGCAACAATAGTACAACAACAATAGACCAACTGAATCTGTAGAGGTAGTAATAAAATTTCTTTTCTGACCTGCAAGATACTTTTATATAAAGCTGAGCCTGAGAGGTTGTCATGAAACTACCAACAGAAATATTATATGAGACATGTAGACCTGTCAGTAAAATTCGTTTTTTTAAATGTTAACTGTTTAATTTAGCATTCAGCTGACATAAGACCAGGAGAATTATCCTGTATCATACAAACAAAGAGTTTATCTCATTAGTGACCTGTATCCTATCTTAATCTCATTTAGACACTTGAATAATTTGAAAAAAAGGCCTGTGTTCGTTTTGAAACTACAATTGCTGACAATATACACTTATAAATGGCACTGAGTGTGAACGGTTACGAAACGATTTCTGATACAGAATTTATTTATTATCGTATAATCAATCAGGATAATAAAAAGAAAAGGCAGACTGAGACACCTGAAAATATCTTGTGTGATGGTATTGATATAATATTTTGCATTTCTTTGACATTGAGATAATTTATTCAGTATTATAGCCAAACTTACTTTCATAATTACCTACAAGAAAATGAAAGCTGTTTTGGTATTTATCTTAGCAGCATTTAGCACAAAAAGGAAAATAAAACTTATTAGTTTTTTTAGTGAGGATTTCATTTCATTGTTGCAATCCTACAAATGTTCATGATACTATGCAGTTTCTTGCGACAGTGAGATGTCTTATGTAGAAAGTACCTGGAAAATATATGTAGATGTGGTCTGGTGAAGAAAGTGTGCGTATTAAAATTTAAAATAAGTGATTGCAGCAGCATAATGAGGTATATTTTGTAGTGAGGGAGTGAGCTCCACGTGGGATCCGAAGCACGGACCCCACGGGGGTGCCCGGCATGCGCCACATGCCAGGGCAGAGGTGGAGGCTAGTGTTCGGAAATCTGAAAATTCCAGCGCTGGCCGGGGATTGAACCCCGGCCCGGCTGGGGCGAATAGCCCCAGCCGAGGCGCTGGAACGTTCCAGACCCCCTTACCACTAGACCACCGGGGACCCCGGCCGTTTCCTGCTCTGAACTTGGTCTGGTAGTCCTGTCACACTTCCTGTTGTCGGCTGTGTTTACATTGGACGCTGAGTGGCATAGTGTAGCCGGCAACATTAGAACGCTGTGAGGGGGAAGTGTTTACCTCCGACTAGTAGCTGTCCCCCCTACCCAGGTGAAGTAGCTTTACAGTTACCAAAGACATTTGAAATCAGCCTTTGCGACTGTATGCAGTCGACGGTTGTTAATCGTTTGTTTCAACCTGTTCCCAAATGCCTCGAGAAAACCGAAGCAACTTCTTCACTAATCGAGGCGACTGTCATATGAAAACGACCCGCAGACATTCTATAATTACAAGTCAACGCCTAGCTTACACCAGATAATTCTGTCTGTTTCATCAGTTGTTTTAACAGTGCACGAAATACCACAGCATATTATTAATCCGTTGCAAATAAATTTCTGTGTGTCCAGTTCAGGTCTGGGCCGTAGAGTTTTCGTGAAAACGTCGGGATAAAATCGTAACATGTGTTTCATATTAATATGAAATTTAGTTAACAATATCTTTATTACAGTGGTCACACTCACAATTTTGGACTTTTCAGTGGCTGGGGTACGATATAGCCTTTGAGTACGTTATCGCGTTGCGCAATTTCTTCCTTTTTTTCCGACTCTGAGGGAGCTGTCACCTTCTCTCAGCGCTGCCCTATTTAGGCTTCTGGGAGGGCTTTTCTCACGTTTTCTGTAATTTAGAGCATATTTACAAGTCCTGCGACGAACTCTTCCTATGTGTCGTAGGTTTAAACTCAATATAGATTTTCGTTTATATTCCAGCGAATATTTTTATTTTCTGTTACTCCTAGCGGCGCTCCCTAAGCTGTTCATCGCAATGACACACAAATGAGAATCCTAGCTAACAGCTTCACCAGTTTATAATTTTACATAAAGATGATTCCTATCAATGACCCGCATATGCCAATACAGGCAATAAGTGACAACCACGTGGACTTAACCTTTGTTTGCGCACTGTCAGTCTCGTAATTAATAGTGATTCAAATCTGACGCCATTTTGTCACACAAGGAACTTCGACCACGGAGAAAGTAGACGTTTTTCACTTTAGGATATTTTCCAGGAAGTTTCCGACATTCGTAAAACAGAAACGAGTTTCGACGCTGTGGAATGCAACGAGAAGTAGCAGGTAACGAATTGTTTCGGGATTCCACCATCCAAGCTGCAAACGATCATCGAGCGGAAAGATAATGTTGCTCATAAGTATTAAAAAGCGGGAGCAAGCAGACCGGGCGAGGCGAAAGTTTATAGTATTGCCTTACTCAATGCAGGGTACAAAAGGTATTTGTCGGAACGCTAAGACATTTACGGTTAGTCTGGGAACAGAAGTCTCAGATACAAATAAGGAGTGACACGCTAGCTCCAAAGACATAAGGTTCTTTATGAGAAACTTAATTGACAAAAAGCAACCATTCGTGACAGTTGGTTCAGCATTGAAAAATGAATGAAGCTGAATTTATGTATTTTCGAACATTTGTGTGTACCTTCCGTTTCAAATACTAAAGCAAAAAAACATGTAAGAAAACTGGAAATACGTTAGTAAAAAAAAATCAAAATTTTATTTCGATTTTTCCTGATTTCATCTAGAGTAAAGTCGAGTTAATTATTCGAACTTCGAATTGTGCAGACTCGATTGTAACGGTCATTTGCGCTTCGAATTTTCTACTCAGGAGTAATGTCTAAAAAGTAAAAACAAATCTTTTCGTACTACTATCCACGTTGCAGTGGATGCTGGTTTGGTTGTCCTTTTTAGTATATCAGTATGATCATAGAGTCATAATCAACGTACACAACGCTGTTACGGTATAAAAGTACTTTGGTAAAAATAAAAGTCGCGTAAGAATGCGCTTTTGCCATGCATCCCAACTCCCTAAATCCGCCATCAGGCAAAAGAAAGTGAATACTCTTTCCTTTGCTTTCACCCTTCATCAATGACAGTTGATAATGACTTGGCAGCAGAGACCTGTTTAGCTTGAGTGAGTGCTTAAACGGAAGGCATTGACGAATAAAAATACAAAACATATATACGTAACGTCACGTAACCATGAAGAAAAGCAGACTTGGTTTATTTTACCATATAAGTTAATTCTTTTAAAACATCGTAAGTAGAATTAACAATTTCGGTCGCTTTCTACATCTAGGAATGTTCTTTATAATAGATAAGTTTCTGATATTTACTTATAGCATTCTTGTGTCTTTTCCCCTTGCATTTGGAGTTGTCTTCTCTGACTGCAGATTTTTGAGCAGCAGTGATGTCATTATCCTACATTTATGTTGGTCTGCAGCGCTGAGGTTGATCCCTCACCTGTGGTCGAGTGAGAGATCATTCCAAAGTATGGCAGGCAGCGAAAGACTTTGCGAGGGGCCGATCGTAGGGCCTCCAGAGGAACCTTCTTGGAACGCAAATTCGTGGTGTTCACAGAAGGTGAGTTTGCTGGTGGTTCGGAACTCCAATAATAGGCGCGTAATTGGGCCCCCTTAGTAACATGGCTGCCAAGGTGTGGAAGGATGGCAGTGTACACAAGGTGGGGGAGTCAGTCCTGATTTCTAAAGAGTGCTTCCGGATGCCATGAAGAGTACAGGGTGCACCCAACTGCAGGTGGTGGCCCCAATCGGTGCCAATGGCTTGTGTCGCTTTGGATTGGAGGAGATTGTCTCTCCTTTTGTTTAGCGGATATGGTTAAGCGAGTTTAAGGCGGAGCTCATAACCTGCACCATCATCGACAGAACCGACTGTGGTCCTTCGGTGCAGAGCCGAGTGGAAGGTATGAATCATAGGCTCAGGCGGTTATGTGACTGTGTAGGCCTCAGATTCCTTGACTTGAGCCATAGTGTGGTGGGTTTCCGGATTCCGCTTAATAGGTCAGGAGTCCACTACACGGGTAGTGGGGGCGGATTTTTAGGTTAGAGGGTCTCAGGAAAACATAGAAATGGCGTCTGTCTAAAAGGGGGCAGGTAACACACAGTAAGGTGGTTGTAGAAACGATCGGTGTTGTAAATTATCGTAGCTGTGTTGGGAAAGAACCAGAGCTCCAGGCCCTAATAGAAAGCACTGAAGCTCAAACAGTTATAGGTACGGAAACCTGGCTAAAGCCGGAAATATGTTAAGCCGAAATTTTTTCAAACGATCTAACAACGTTCAGAAGGGATAGATTAAACATAGTTGGTGCTGGAGTATTTATTGCTGTCAGAAGTAGTTTACCTTGTAGTGAAACTGAAGTAGATAGTTCCTGCGAAATAGTTTGGGTAGAGGCTGTACTTGTCAATCGGACTAAACTGGATCGTTTTACCGACCCCGACTGAGAGGATATAGTTGCTGAACAGTTCAAAGAAAACGTGAGTCTCATTTCAAATCGGTACCCCACTCCCACAATTATAGTCGGTGTTGATTTCGATCTATCCTCGATATGCTGGAAAATTTATACCTTTAAAGGCGGCGGTACGCATAAAACGTCAGCCGAAATTGTACTGAATGCTTTCTAAAAAAATTATTTTGAACAATTAGTTCGTGAGCCCACTCGAAGCATAAATGGTTACGAAAGCGTACTTGATCTCATAGCAGCAAATATTCCTGGATGAATAGGTAGTATCATGACGAATACAGGGATTAGCGACCACAAGTCAGTTGCCCGTACACTGAATAGTGTAACACCTACAACCATCAAAAAGAAACTTAAAGTACATCTGTTTAAAAAAAGCTGACAATGCTCTTAACGATTTTTAAGGAAACAGCCTCCACTCCTTCCGATCTGATCATGTAAGCGTAGAAAAGATGTGGAATGATTTCAGAGAAATAGTATCGATTGCAATTGAGAGATATATATACCACATAGATTAATAAGTGATGGTACTGATCCCCCATGGACAAAACGGGTGAAATCGCTGTTGCAGAAGTAACGAAAAAGCATGCCAAAACTAAAAGAATCCAAAATCCGCAAGACTAGCAATGTTTTGCAGAAGTTCTAAATATAGCGGTTACTACAGCGAGATGCTCTTGATAATTTCCGCAACAAAACTCTGTTTCGAAATCTGGCGAAAAACCCAAAGAGATTCTGGTCATGCATGAAGTACACCAGTGTCAAGACGCAATCAGTACCTTCACTGCGCGAAAGTAACGGTGGAGTCACTGATGACAGTGCTACTAAAGTAGAGTTAAGAAACGTGGTTTTCCGAAACTCCTTCAGCAAAGAATACGAAGCAAGTATTCCCGAAGCTCAGTCAACAGAAAGTGCCAAAATGAGAAGCATATATCCTCGGTGTAGCAAAGCAGCTTAAATCACTTATTAAAGGCAAGGTTTCCGTTCCAGATTGTATACCAGTCAATTTCCTCTGAGTGTGCTGATACAATAGCTCCATGTTTAGTAATTATATACAACCGCTCACAGAAAGATCCGTAACTAAAGACTGGAAAATTGCTCAGGTCACACCAATTTCTTAAAGTACTGCCTTTTGTGATGTTTAACAAAACTGTTGGCAAGCGTACTTGTTATACAAATGGGCACGGCAAAGGCTAAAGGTCGTAAAAAAAATTTCAGCGTTAAACTGGAAATAGTTGTAGGAGAGTATCAGAAGTAATAACCTAATGACATCTTTAATTTCTTGTACATTAGGTTTTTGTGTTGGAGAAGATTCTCATCAGTAATTTTAATAGTCTCATAAATGTGAATGTTAACAAGTAAATTAACTACGTTAAAGGATACGGAATTACCATCATCAGAAATGGAAAAGTTTTTAATTTTAGCTGTTAGTTAAAGGGAATTTTTGACAGTGTAGTTTTCTTCAAAAACATAATATTCTTTAAATGGTGTATATAATTTTTTGCCGATTTCGTAGAAGCGCCGTCTGTATAGTTAACACTGTGGACAGGAAGCGAAGGCGGCGTGCAGTCGGAGTCGATGCTGGGCACCAATTGTCGGCTACGACGGGACTGCCCGGGAGGCACACTTACACTCCAGAGGCCGCACGAGTCACGGTGGATGCAGCGAAAGGTCCGCAGCAGCAGTGATACTGTCGCGGTTGTGTGCACCACCTGTTCTAGTGTCTCGTGTGCACCAAGGACCTCTGCAGACCGAGTTGCAACTTTCTTAGCTCGCTGGACTGTGCAGTTGCTAATTTACAGGGGCTGTGCCCGATGCAGCCCGCCTGGCAGTAGTGTGTTGCAGCGTGGCGTCAGCGCCTGACAGCTTCCGCTACTGGACGAATGAACTGGCGGTAAAAAAAAGTCACAACTACTTTCGTTTTCTGACAAAGGCTATAGCCAAAAATTTAGTTATAGAGTTTGATGGTCTTTTCTATGTGCCTGAGCGATCATCCTTACGGTGAGTTGCTGACTACTCTCAGAGTATTTGCTCGAGTTACCCGTTGCGTGTGTTATCGCCGCGGTCTCATTTCATCGACATGGTGACTGTGACATGTGAATGGCTGGCCACATGAATGGACTTTCGTGGCGGGCCAAAATTGCAGGCCATTTCTGTGGGTCTCTCTAACGGATCGGGCCTGCCGATCCAAAGCCCATAGTTTGCCACTAACGTGCGGGTACTACCATGGACCTAGGACTGTGGTGCCCCTCCTCGGCCCCAGGCGATGTATTTCGGGCATCGTGACTGTCTCACAGCAAGTACATTGTACAGTGCGGCGTTTGATACAAAATTTATTTATTATAGTATATTTTGGCACTTCGAAAGTAGTTTATATATTTGAAAGAATGGACGATAAGAAAAAAAAATTTGTGGCAATCGCAGGCAGTTTGTACACTATGAAGTCATGTATTTATTGAAAGAAAAAGAATCACACAATACCTGTAGATAATAGACATAACTCAGTGAGTAATAACCGACAATTACGAACATAGAAGCATAATTTTATTAGCAGTCACCTACAGTGTTGGTTGACACACCTCTTCCCCACCTTGTACATTTATTTCGAGAGGCCTACTTTTTTTCTGAGATTATTTTAAATACCATCACTGCTTTCAGGAATGTGTCTCGCAACTCCAAGAAAATGCATATTTTCGTCACCAAATAGGTTTCGCTTTATGAAAATAAAATCAGTGATCTTAATTAAACATATCTACCATTGGGCTTCCTTTCTCCATCTACAAGCAGTTCATTACACAACATTTTGATGTTAGTACTTAAGATTTTTGTTCACACGTTCAGAAACACAGAGGTCATTACTTTTTTTTTACAATTTAGGTCTTTCACTTGGGGGAAAGTTGTGGCAACCCTGTAATAGGTTTCAATTTTCAGTCTCATTGCAGCATTGTTATTTAATACAAGGCATAAGAATGTAATGGGTTTGAATCATTGCATGTCAGTCATCCATGAACTGCCAAATCTTACACGTCATTAAGACACATTTTCAAAAGAGAAAAAAGGTACATTGCATAATATACAAAAAAAAACCGAAAAAATGGACTCGCTCGGTGAGGATGTTATACAAACTTAATTATGTATGTAGACAGTTCATACGTTCCGGGAGTAGAGAATCTCGACTATTTTCACCCGTTATCGACATTGATCCTGGCAAGATACCGATCCCACGGATTAAAAGATTTTCGAGAATGTTTTCATTTTAATAGTATAAATGTGACAAAGTCATGCAGGAAGCAGGCGACCAGTATTATTATTTTAATAATGAACAGCCTCTGTTGCACCGCTTACCTAGACTTTACCCAGGTTTCAGTAGGGATAACTCAACCTTCTTCAGAATAACAGTGTTTACTGTGTGTTCATAGTGGAGATCCAGTACAGCACTCGTGGCTGCCGTATCGCGGTCGCGAAGTGGGGCCGAGGCAGTGCCAGATAAGTTTTACAGTCTGGCGATAGTTTATGAATTAGTAGTATTAACTTGGCGATGTCCACTATGGACAGACTGTAGATATGTTATTGTGAAGAAGGTTGGGTTATCCCGACTGAAACACAGGTAAATTCTAGATAAACGGTGCAACTGAGACTGTTCATTATTAAAATTAATGTTTATACAGTTGGTGACAGGACCGCGAAATGTTGAAGATATTTAAGTATTACTGTTATTAGAGTAATTAGAAGTTTTGCATTGAGGCTAACTGCGTCTATTCTGCGAAATTTTGCTTCACATGCAACTTTGAACGACATATGCATATGGATATCTGATGACGGCTACATTCCGAAACACAATACTGCCATTCCTTGCGCGATATTTGACGTTTAGTATTGGGACCCAGTCAACATGAACGCAGAACTACTGATGTTGTAATTTGAAGTTCGATGTTGGATAACAATTTCCGTGTGATATAATAACAAATTGCCAGTTTTCGGATTTTTCCTTTACGTGTACTGTAAAACCTTGCTCCTTGCTAATTTTCATTAGTGTAGGTCAACAGAAAGTGCCCTCTAGGTCTGTATATTTTACACCGTGAAGGGAACACGACCTCTGTATGTGAAAAAAATTTCAACTTGATACATCTCCCCGTTCCCGAAGCAAAGGATCTGCAACAGACAGACGAAAACAAGGGTAAAAGATTAAGTGGTATATTTAGCCAAAAACATGGCACACTGCACTTAAAAATACGAAAAAGAAAGGCACCGAGATTCGAACTAGCGACTTCTACTGTTCCTGCACGCTCATTATCGCTAGACTACCAAGCCCGACATTTGCTTTTTTATGCTTATGGGGGGGGGGGGGGAAGGATTTATTTTAATTGGTTGTGATGCCCAGATAACATACACGTAAACGCGATCCTGTTGCCAGTTACAGAGCAGTAAAACGCCCAACTCGCATCAGTATATTGCTTTATTTGTATCACATATTCGAGCACAATTTCCATCTGTACTTGTGTAAACTTTTAAGAAGCGAATCGCCATAACTACGCTTACGTCTTTGGTCACGAGATATTTTTTGTACGCCTACTGTCAAACTCTGTATTACCTTTTGCGTCGGTAATCACGTGCTGATTACCAAGTAGCAGCCGACAGTTAATAAATGTTTTACTTTTTATCAGCGCACCTTGTATTCACGCGTACGACTGTGTACAGTTCTCAGAGATTATCAGCATTAACTTCCAAGCTATCCACAAGGAATCAAGAGTGGCATTAGAGCCACCCTGAAGTCTAGGCTGGTCTTCACGGTGGCACGAAATCTTGGTCAAGCAGAAAATTTATAATTCTGAACTCAGGCGTAACGAGTTACCTCAGACTGAATGAGCTCCCCCCTGCTAAGCAGCATGGATTCCGTAAACATCGACTACGTGCAACCCGACTCGAACGACAGTCTGAAAACCAGAGATCAAGGCAGACAGGGGAAAACGGTGTTTACTGATTTCCGAAACGCATTTCACTCACCAGGACAACTGTGCTTTTTAAGTGAATTGGGTTTTGCATGATCTATATTCTCGAAATTCATGCTGGCTCGCGTTGAGGTCGTTCTGTTTGACCTCAGAATATGTTCTAAGGTACTACAGCAAATCGATAGCGAAAAATAAAACTGTGCAGTTAAACAGGCGAAAAAATGCCGTACCCTATTACCGTGGTGCCAAAGAGTTGCAGTTGTAACAGCTGAAATCATACAAATACATTGTTGCAACACTTAACAGGTACAAGAAATGTCACGACCACAATAGTCTGAGTTGTAGGTAAAGCAGCAAAACAGTGCAGCTGACAATCCCCGCGAATTTCCGCTAGCCCCTTGTAACTCAGGGCAGGCTGCTGCTTCTTGTGGTCGAACAGCCAACCCCTTACTGCATTCCACGGTTACGCCGATGGCGAAGGCTGTGGTACTGAGATGAGAAGAATTTAGTGCACGAAGGCTGAGGGCTTACACATCCACACTATGTTCGTTTAGGACTTAAGCTCACGTTCTCTAAACACTTCCATAGTGGAAAATGATGAAAGGTTTCTGTTCCAGTAGTGTGCTGCAGCGTTGGCTCTTGCTATACCGTGCCCAGTTGGCTGTGTTTTGCCTTGCAATGCATAACACACTCATCCACTCGCCACTTTTATTTATCATCATCCCAATGAACCATGAACCATGGACCTTGCCGTTGGTGGGGAGGCTTGCTTGCCTCAGTGATACAGATAGACGTACCATAGGGCAACCAAAACGGAGGAGTATCTGTTGAGAGGCCAGACAAAGGTGTGATTCCTAAAGAGGGGCAGCAGCCTTTTTAGTAGTTGCAGGGCAACATTATGGATGATTGACTGATCTGCCCTTGTAACACGAACCGAAACGGCCCTGCTGTGCTGGGACTGCGAATGGCTGAAAGCGAGGGGAAACTATGGCAGAAATTTTTCCCGAGGGCATGCACATTTACTGTATGGTTAAATGATGATGGCGTCCTCTTCGGTAAAACATTTCGGGGGTAAAATAATCCCCCATTCGGATCTTTGGGCGAGCTCTACTCAGTAGGATGTCGTTATCAGGAGAAAGAAAACTGACGTTCTACGGAACGGAGCGTGGAATTTCAGATCCCTTAATCGGGCAGGTAGGTTAGAAAATTTAAAAAGGGAAATGGATAAGTTAAAGTAAGATATAGCGGGAATTGGTGAAGTTCGGTGGCAGGAGGAACAAGACTTTTGGTCAGGTGACTACAGGGTTATAAACACAAAATCAATGAGGGGTAACCAGGAGTAGGTTAAATAATGAATAAAAAAAATAGGAGTGTGGGTAAGCTACTACAAACAGCATAGTAAACGCATTATTGTGGCCAAGATAGACACGAAGCCCACGCCTACCACAGTAGTAGAACTTTATATGCCAACTAGCTCTGCAGATGACGAAGAAATGTATGATGAAGTAAAAGAAATTATTCAGATAGTGAAAGGAGACGAAAATTTAATAGTCATTGGTGACTGCAATTCGGTAGCAGGAAAAGGGAAATAAGGAAACGTGGTAGGTGAATATGGATTTGGGGGGGGGGGGGGGGGAGAAATGAAAGAGGAAGCCATCTGGTAGAATTTTGCTCAGAGCATAATTTAGCTATGATTAACACTGGGTTCAAGAATCATGAAAGAAGGTTGTATATGTGGAAGAGACCTGGAGATACTGCAATATTTCACATTATATAATGGTAAGACAGAGATTTAGGAAACAGGTTTTAAATTGTAAGACATTTCCAGGGGCGAATGTGGACTCTGGCCACAATCTATTGGTTATGACCTGTAGAAACTGCAAAAAGGTGGGAATTTAAGGAGATGGGACCTGGATAAACTGAAAGAACCAGTGGTTGTACAGAGCTTCAAGGAGACCGTAAGGGAACAAATGACAGGAATGGGGGAAAGTAATACAGTAGAAGAAGAATGGGTAGCTTTGAGAAATGAAGTAGTGAAGGCAGCAGAGGATAAAGTAGGAAAAAAGATGAGGGCTGCTAGAAATCCTTGGGTAACAGAAGAGTTATTGAACCTAACTGATGAAAGGAGAAAATATAAAAATGCAGTAAATGAAGAAGGCAAAAAGGTATACAAATGTCTCAAAAATGAGATCGACCGGATGTGCAAAATGGCTAAGCAGAGATGGGTAGAGGGCAAATGTAAGGATGTAGAGGCTTGTCTCACCAGGGGTAATATAGATACTGCCTACAGGAAAATTAAAGAGAACCACTTGTATGAATATCAAGAGCTCAGATGGAAACTCAGTTCTAAGCAAAGAAGGGAAAGCTGAAAGTTGGAAGGAGTATATAGAGGATCTATACAAGGGTGATGTACTTGAGGACAATATTGTGGAAATGGAAGAGGATGTAGATGAAGATGAAATGGGAGATATGATACTGCATGAAGAGTTTGACAGAGCAGTGAAAGACCTGAGTCGAAAACCTTCCATTAGAACTACTGACAGCCTTGGGAGAGCCAGTCCTGACAAAACTCTACCATCTGGTGAGCAAGGTGTATGAGACAGGCGAAATACCCTCAGACCTCAAGAAGAGTATAATAATTCCAATCCCAAAGAGAGCAAGCGTTGACAGATGAGAAAATTACCAAACTATAAGTTTAATAACTCACAGCTGCAAAGTACTAACGCAAATTCTTTACAGATGAATGGAAAAAACTAGAAGCCAACCTCGGGGAAGATCAGTTTGGATTCCGTAGAAATATTGGAACACATGAGGCAATACTGACCCTACAACTTACCTTATAAAGTAGATTAAGGAAAGGCAAACCTACGTTTCTAACATTTGTAGACTTAGAGAAAGCTTTTGACAATGTTGACTGGAATACTTGCTTTGAAATTCTAAGGGTGGCAGGGGTAAAATACAGGGAGCGAAAGGCTATTTACAATTTGTACAGAAACAAGATGGCAGTTATAAGATTCGAGGGACATGAAAGGGAAGCAGTGGTTGGGAAGGGAATGAGACAGGGTTGTAGCCTCTCCTCGATGTTATTCAATCTGTATATTGTGCAAGCAGTAAAGGAAAACAAAGAAAAGTTCGGAGTAGGTATTAAAAACCATGGAGAAGAAATAAAAACTTTGAGGTTCGCCAGTGACATTGTAATTCTGTCAGAGACAGCAAATGACCTGGAAGAGCAGTTGAACGGAATGAATAGTGTCTTGAAAGGAGGATATAAGGTGAACATCAACAAAAGCAAAACAAGGATAATGGAATGTAGTCGAATTAAGTCAGGTGATACTGAGGGAATTATATTAGGAAATGAGACACTTAAAGTAGTAAATGAGTTTTGCTATTTGGGGAGCAAAATAACTGAGAGAAGTAGAGAGGGTATAAAATGTAGACTGGCAAGGAAAGCGTTTCTGAAGAAGAGAAATTTGTTCACATCGAGTATAGATTTATGTGTCAGGAAGTCGTTTCTGAAAGTATTTGTATGGAGTGTAGCCTGGTATGGAAGTGAAACATGGACAATAAGAGAATAGAAGCTTTCGAAATGTGGTGCTACAGAAGAATGCTGAAGATTAGATGGGTAGATCATATAACTAATGAGGAGGTATTGGATACGATTCGGGAGAAGGCGAGTTTGTGGCACAACTTGAGTAGAAGAAGGGATCGGTTGGTAGGACATGTTCTCAGACATCACCAATTTAGTATTGGAGGGCAGCAGGGAAGGTAAAAACGTAGAGGAAGACCAAGAGAGGAATACAGTAAACAGATTCAGAAGGATGTAGGTTGCAGTAGGTACTGGGAGAGGAAGCAGCTTGCACAGGATAGAGTAGCATGGAGAGCTGCATCAAACCAGTATCAGGACTTAAGACCACAACATCCCAATGATCAAATTTGTGCTGTATTCATATTAATTTATCTCATTTTTATTACAATATACAACAAATAACTGTTTTTATGACACAAGAAATTATGTGCTGGACAGACCTATTCCTTGAAGTTGTGATTTCATTTGCCACATCATATATTTTTCTACAGTTGAGCAGAGCTATTCACTTATACTTTAGTGACATTTTTTAAGCATGTGGTTATTGATCTTCTTATGGGCTTGCCAGACACATTCACTGATGAAATTTTGTTCATCACATGAAATTAAATCCTTATACATTTGTGCACAGCTATTCACTTATGCTGTAATAACATTTGTCAAGCATGTGGTTCTTTATAAGGGTTTTAAATTTATCCTAATTTTCCAGCTCTTTGATATGTTTTGGTAGTGCATTAAAAATTTTGATTCCTTGATTACATACATGTTTCTGACTTTGGGTCCTTATTACAGCCTGTAAGTGGAGATTTTTACATTGCCGTGTATGGTAACCTGTATTGGTTTTTCATTGTGTCGCGATTTTGTTTGATCACCGACAGACATTTCAGAATGTATAATGATGGAATTGCAAAAATTTCCAATGCTTTAAAAAGTGGCCTACAACGTGTTTGATGTGGGCTCTGGGTCATTATCTGAATAGGGTGTTTTTGTAATTTGAAAATCTCATTTAAACAACAATTTGTTTTTCCTCAAGGATACTATCCCATAGGCCTCAATTGACTGGAAATAGCCAAAATATACTAATCTGGTACAGTCATTACTACAAACTCTTGAAATTATTCCAAGTACAAAACATGCTGAATTGGGTTTTAGTGCTAAGCTCACCACATGGTCCTTCCAGTTTATCTTCTCATCAATGTGCATACCCAGGAATTTTGCTCACTGAACTCTTTCAAGTTGTTTCCCTCCATAGTGAGATGTAGGTCGTCATGTTCACTTATTCTTACATATTGCACATAATTAGTTTTTTTTTTGCATTCAGTGTTAGCACTGAGCCATTTTTGTGTATCTTGTAGGACATGGTCCACAATAGTGTGCAATGACTGCTTCATAAAACAAACAATTAAACTAGTATCTTCAGCAAAACAACTTGATTCTAGCTTTTCTCTCTGGCACATGAATATAATTAATGTAAATGGGGAACAGCAAGGGGCCTAATAGACTTCTTTTGGTGCTGTAATTCCAACCACCTGCATCCTCTTTTCCAGATACCACTCAAGCCACTTTTTGCTCCGGTCCTCTGATACCTATAGCTTCAAGCTTTCCAAACATATGCTGTGGTCAACAGTGTCAAAGGCTTTTGAAAGCTCTAGATTTATCCTGACAACACTTTTTCCCTCTCCCAATTTACTAATTATTTCCTTTGGGTTTTTTCCAGTACAGCTGTTTCGCTACTACTCCCAGCTAGAAATCCATGCTGATTACTGTTTATCAGATTCCATAATTAAGATAATGTGTCACTCTATATTTGATTAGTATCGCCAAAACCTTAGAGAAAGTTGGGAGAAGTGAGACAGGTCTGCAGTTTTCTGTTTCAAGATTATCACTCTTTTTCAACAGGGGAACGAATTTAGAAATTTTCCGTTTCTGTGGAAAAAACTTGCATATTTTTTGACAAAATACAGTTGATATGCTACACTGGGTTTTTTTCTTTATTGTGTAGATACATGGTCTGGTCCATAATATTAATGTGACCACTGCCTGCAATCAAAATCGACATGCAGTAACCACTCACAGACAACACCACTAGCAGTGAAGGGTATACAAAGCATGTTGGGAGCCACAGAAAACAGTGCAGTTGTCACTGTAAGGAGGAGACAAAATGTGCACTGTCATTGGCTTTTGGGGAAAGGGTGGAAGCATTTGGGAATGACTAAGTCTGTAAACTGTTTGCATGTCAGTGAGGTTAAAGTATACTGTGCTCAGCAAAATTGCGCTATTCAGAATTGGTGCCGAGGATACTGTGGTGTAGTCGTGGGCCACAGATGACAGGGGTGAATGTCAGCTGCAGAGGCGTGCATCTGTTAAACAACTGACCACCCAAATGAACTGAGAGGCATTTCAAATGACAGATGGCTATTGGAATGCACATTGTTAAATGTCTGAAAGCAAAACACACTGCAACAACTGTCAGAATGGGGCACGACAGGGGAGGGAGTCTGTGGCATTCCCTGGGTGGTGATGATATTCTGGGAGGCACAAAGGATCAACAGATGTATCCGTCTGTCCTCGAGGGCCGTGTCCACCCGTACACACCGTTTGTTTTTATTCAGCATAATGACATTTACCAGCAGTACAATGCAACACAGCTCGCAGCTCATGTGTGGTTCAAACAGCAACAGGACGAGTTTATCACATGCCTCTAACCACCAAAGTCCTCAGATATAAACCAACTGAGAATCTGTGGGAACCCCCCTGCCAGGGTGTATTGTCCGTGGATCCTCACATGAGAAACCTAGAACACCTGGACTTGGCAATGAAATCATAATGGCTCCACACCCCTGTTAATACAGAACCTCACAGCCACGTGGGGGAGCCCAGTTTGATACGGGATTTTTGTGTCCTTGGAAAGTGGGCATTGTGTTGTTCTTGTCATCAACAAGCATGTCTCAAAAGCAGCATAAAATGAAAAGAATTGCAGTAGGCAACTGATCGAGCCTGGATGGGGTCTGCCAGTCATTAATGCCATATGATCATTTCCATGAATCTCCTCCTGCATGTCTCGCAACGGTGTGCACTGCAAAAAGAGGTTATTCGAGGTCTTGACGGGTAGTCACATTAACGTGTCTGCTGGACAGTGTATTTTCAGAAGAAATGAAGGTAACAAACTAAATAAATCATAATTACATTATTACTTTGCAGTGAGCCACAGGAGACCAAGATCCATTGTACCAAAATACTCATAAAACATCTTTGAACCACCAATTGAATTTTATCAGTGGAGTTCATCTCACCCTTTATGTAGGAGAAAGTAAAAAACCTCCATAGACAATTTCAGAGGAGCCTCATATCTGATAGTACACTGATAAGATATCTTTTTTCGGTTGCTACTTTGGACTTCCGATCACTGTATGTTTCTGAGGAAAGGCCATAATGTTCAGACTTTGGTGACCAAGGTAGACAAAAGCTTTTAAATAGTATCCTTGTTTGTCTATAGCCCAACACATTTAGCATATTTGGTCACTGTTCCTCTTTGGTACGTTTCCCTTTCTAATGCTCTAGGTGGAATGAAGTGGTCATATGGACATTGATACCTGGGAGTCACTTGCTGGGTAAGTTTCGCTGACAAGTTGCAGGTCTTTTCTGTTGACACCACGGTGGGTGACTTTCATGCTGGTGATGATGAATCAATAATAAGGACAACATATCACCCACTCCCTGAGCAGAGAGAAGGTGTGACATGACTGGAAATGAACTGCATGGCAGTCAGATATGCTGACCACTCAGTGAAGTGAGTCGATAGATGCTACTCCATGTTATTTTCCTCCCCTCATCACATATTTTATAATGTGCCTTTTACATGCTCTTTCCTCAACCCTCCTCGTATGGGATTATTCTCTCCCAAATGCTTGTCTACAAGGAATGTTGTACCACACAATGTGGCCACATTAAGATCCTAACTCGTAGTTAGTCATCGAGATGAACATTGTAAGTTGCCATTGACAGTCAGTCTCAAACACAACAGGAATCACTGCAGACCCTTGTCTACTAGTTTTCAACCAAATAATGTGATGGCAAGTTGCATGCAGTGGGACCCTTGCAGAAGACTATTAAGGCATAAAAATGTATATGTTGTCAGTGGAGCAAACACCACATAAACTGGACAGCAGGTGACTTGAAATGTGTGGTGGTTTAGCCTCTTTCTGAGAACATATCAAGGGCTCTGACAGCACAATAAGGTTTTTAACCTGCCATGGGCAGAGGATAAACAGAGTGTCTCAAAAGTTACAGAACACTTATGTTGTGTAACAGCATGCAAACAAATTAGACCTAAGGTATTGTCACAAAGTTTTATGCAGTTTAATCAATTTCAACATGTGTGCACCAGTGGTGGTGGGCACAATTTCCAGTCTGTTATCAGGATCGATCCACATTGAGCACATTATATCTGCATCACCTGTGGCAAGGACAGAAATGATTTTGTTCATTAAATTTTTGATGTGGTTGACAGCTGCTTGTTAGACTCTGTCCTTGGTATGTGCTCACAGAAACAAGCCCACGTTTCTAATGCCTGTTGGCCTAGAACACCAGGGAATAGGACCACCCCTGCCATTTCAGCATACCTCGTAACACCTGGTCCGCAACATCTGCCACAGTGCACCATATTGCTGGAAAAAGACTGTGTCTCGGGAGTCAGCCAGTCATAGTAACAGCCTGAGCATATCTAGGTAAATGTTTTTTTTTTTTTTTCTGAGGATAAAATGGTCCCAGAATACCACCAACCAGAACACATTCCCTGCCATGTACCTCTTCCATCACAGTATGTGTATTGGTAACATATCATTATCTTCTCACTGGATATGTATATACTCTGAATTGCCAACAAAACTGGCTTAGGCATGCGTATTCAAATACAGGGATTTGTAAACATACAGATTATGGCACTGCAGTCGGAAATGCCTATATAAGACAACATTTTTCTGGCACAGATGCTAGATTGCTTAGTGCTGCTACAATGGCAGCTTATCAAGATTTATGTGAATTTGAATGTGGTGTTATAGTTGGCATATGAGCAATGGGACAAAGCATCCCCAACGTAAGAATGAAGTGGTTATTTTCACGAGCATTCAGTGAATATCCGGAATCTAGTAAAACATAAGATCTCCGACATCATTGCAGCCGAAGAAAGATCCTGCAAAAACAGGACCAACAACTGAAGAGAATCATTCAAAGTGACAGAAGTGCAACCCTTCTGCATATTTCAATGCTGGGCCATGGACAAGTGTCAGAGTGTGAACCATCACCGATATGAACTTTTGTAGCGGAAGGTCCACTTGTGTACCCTTGATGACTGAACGACACAAAGCTTTATGCCTCACCTGGGTCCATCAACACCGATATTTGACTGTTGATGAGTGGAAACGCATTGCCTGGTCGGACAAGTCTCATTTCAAACTGTGTCGTGCAGTTGGACACGTACAGGCATGGAGACAACCTCTTGAATCTATGGACACTGCATGTCAGTAGGGGACAGTTGTAGCTGGTGGAGGCTCTGTAATGATGTAGGAGGCATGCAGTTGGAGTATATGGCTAGGTATGACCCTGAAAGGTGACACATACATAAGCATCCTGTCCATTGGGAATTCTGATGGACTCGGTCAATTCCAGCAGGACAATGATACAGTTGGCAGGTCCAGAATTGCTACAAAGTGGTTCCTGGAACACTCTTCTAAATTTAAACACTTCCACTGGCCACTAAACTCCCCAGATTTGAACATTGAGCTTATCTGGTATGATTTGCAATGTGCTGCTCAGAAAAGACACTCACATAGCCCTCTATGCAGCATTCAAAGTGTCAATTCCTTCCATCACTACTTCAGACAATAGTCATGCCCATGAGGCACAATTGATTACTAAACTTAGCCAGCACTGTACAACTGATGCGTGTTATGAAGATATAACATACTTTGCTCAGAGACAATAAAAGTGTGTGGGTAAATACTTTTATCAAAACTGAACATGAATGCCCAAAAATAGAGTTAAGTTCCAATATTTGCAGCTCTTGCTATGTAGATGAAGTTTACTTTTAAAAACAAGAGTAGAAGGCTTAGATATATCATGCAAGATTATTTATAGTGATAATAATGTAGGTAAGATGTAAAGAGAGATAGGGGGGCAGGTTTTTTTTTTTAATTTAATTATTTTTGAAATATAAAGCCTTCATAGTTGTGAAGGCAAGATTTGTCATTGAGCAAGTAGACTGGTGCTGTATCTCTGTTGAAAGATATTTCAGTTCCTTCAAGAAAGTCAGATTTCTTGCCTGGTTCTTTTCTACACTGATTGCCACAATTCTTGCCCAGTAACTCATTCTGCAAAGTCAGATTTGTTTTGGATGTTAAGACAGAGTGCATCCCTGTGCTTCTACCAGTTTGTTTATTGCAGAAGTTTGGACATACCTGACTTGTGATATTCTTGCTTAGTGCTTTCAGTATTGTGTTGCTTGTGAAGAAGCTTATTTTTATGTCATACAACTTCAAGAGGTTGGCATGAAATCTTCCTTGAGGAAGGTCAGCTTATTACAAAGATGGTCTTCCTGTTTGTGGGTGGTTGGTTTAATTTATGTATTACAGCGGGAATGTATTCATAACTGGAGGCAGCTGATTTTACAATTTGTGTTTCTTTTTATATTTCACTTGTATCCATTGGATCATTATGCATGTGATTAAACATTCTTCTGAAGAACACATTTTTATATTGATATGGATGGTAACCCTGGTAATTGTTGGCTTCCTGGAAATTTCAGAATTTTATATAAAAAGTTTTGTTAATGTTTCATTCCTACAGTGACATGAAATGAATTGAATTTTGTGGTGTAATTTATTAATTTCTTCAGCTAGATTTTCCATTTCCTTTGGTTGTTCTGTTGAAAATAACGAAATGAGAGTGTCGCAATTTTCTGTATTCTCAATGAATAAACTTATTCTAGGTCCCTACAGCTGTTGTGTGATAATCTAGTGTAAATTCCTGCAGATAAGAAAGGGATTTTGAACTCATGTCCATATAGTTTCCATAAGCTGCACTCATATGCGATACTTATAGAAATGATTCTGGTTGTTATTGAGTACAGTGGTTCTACCTGACAGCAGTTTCTAGTGATTTAATGCATTTGCTGTCCCAATAGTAATTTTTGCCAGGACCTGCCAAGAATAACACTGCTGCCTTCCGACAGTTCTCTCAAAACCCGGTGATGTAAGCACGGGCATTAGAATGCTTTTGAGTCTCGCAGCGAGACCACTAACAAGGTTTTGCCCCCTGCTGAACACCAAACCCACAGACAGTCTGGTTTTCTTTTTGTGAAAGTGAAAATTGAACCATTGTGGGTGCTATGATTGTCAGTTTCCATTAACATGACACAAGCAGAGTGGCAGGTATTATAAAAAACGGTGCCATAACTTGGCGAACTTCTTTGATTTGTTAAGCACTGCCCTAAAAACAGCAGAATGCCAAAGTTATGAGGTGATGTGAGATATTATGCTTGATATCATTACAGCCCACTATAAACTAGAGATTGCTTCTGCCAAGTAATCAAAATGTGGTCCATAAAGAAACTTTGTTATTCCAGTAGGCAGCGGGTCATTGATGTTTAGTATGCTTGAGAGCTGTTCTTTGTTCACACAGTGTTACTCATGAAAAATGACATCTTAGGCATGTATTGACCTAACCAATGACAACTGGCTTTGGCGAAACTTATTACTAGTCAATACCTGTTATGTGTTCAGTTAATGAATTTACACATTTGTCTATCTGGCATAGCAGTTCACAATATTTTTCCCTTTCTTCTGTGGTGGTTTGTTCTCTCACACCCCTAGTCAAGAGGACCAACTGTCATGGTCTTAAATAGTCCTTGATTGGCATACATAATCCTTCCTAGTGTCTCTAGATCTTTCAAAGGAACATAAACATCTCACTTCATTTTTCTGTCTCTTCTCAGCCTTGAGAACCCAGTTCTGTGCACCACCAAGATTATATAGCCACTGGCCTAATTGGAGTGATTCTCACACATTCTAATTTCTCATTTCATCGCCTTTTAGTTTTTTCTTTGCTTTCTACTAAATCACAAGTTCTAGAAAACTTGTCTATTAAGTAAAACATATGCTCCCAACATAAAGGAACTTGCAGACCACACAGAAGACCTGAAAATTTAGTTTGATTTTGGAGCAGAACAACTGGTGTTGGCAGTAAAAAATTTTATAATTTTGGTGTGGAGCAACCTTACTTACCTTCTATTGTTGTGACAGAAATACTAATAAACATTTAACATGTATTTGGTCCAAAGAAGTTTATTTCTACAGTGTCTGCTAGGATGCCATTGTTTATCAGTGAACAATGTAAACCACAAAAAAGTAAATGAGAACAATATGGTTTAGGAGCATACTTGTCACAACCATTGTAGTGGAAGTGCTTCTGCTGTGACTAACATTGTGTGAATGTTTCTAACTGGATGATAGTAAGACCATGGTCAGTACTGGAACCTGAAAGTACCTTATCTTGCTCCTGCCCTTCTGCAGTAATATAAAAATGAAACAGAGTGTCTTCCAGTGTAGAATTTTAACATTTTAAAGTAGTTCCTAGAACATGTTTCAGTATTCAGGTTGCAAAAGAAATTTTTGGAGCATCTGTCAACGTTTTCAATTGTATAACTGTGTCAAAATGTACGTACGTCTTGTTCAGCAGTATTCAGTTTGTAAATATTTCAAGAGAGATGCTCTTTTTAATTTATTAAATGCCACATCAGTAAAGTGGCAATCTATGGGATCAAATTGAGGCAGTTTTAATATTGGACCTGGTATGGCCTACAGATGCACCATTGGTTATTTATACTAAACACAAGCCTTAGAACAAAATGAATAGCACTGAATGTAAACAAAATTTGAAAGAGGTAAGTGCTGGCACAGATTGCATTGACTTGTTTATCAAGTTTTGTATTGTCATCAGAGCTAATAAAGTTATTGCCAATAACAATGAACATGAAGGAGTTATAAGTCTGTCTTGTATCAATTGGCCAAAATTGAAAACTAATCGGTTAATGTGAGAACAAGGGGACATAAGTGACAACATAATCTGGATCTTGGTGAAACAAACTCAAATGAATACAGATATTATTTAGTTACATTTACTAGCTGTTCTAGTTCCCCTCAACAATGTACAACTGCCCTTGGCTATGAGATTTAGATTTATTGCAGCAAGAGAGAATGGATGCAAGGTATTTCAGTGTGTACTACAAGTATTTTGATGAATTTTCATTTCCAACAAGTAGTACATTCTGGCTGTAGGCATACAATTTTAAATGTATTGGGCCTAATTATTGTTTCTATTGTAAACATGACTAGCATTAGTGGTCATGTAAAAACAGTAGCACATATTATGTAGCTCTATTTGCTGAAGAGCTACTCAGGTCAGAATATTACAACCTATTTGTAGCCCACCTTATTGGTGAAATTACTGTAGCTGTGAAGTTGTCATTTGGAACAGAAGCGCACAATAAAGTATTTTGAGACCAGCAGAAGTGCTTTTTACCAATGTATGTAGGTAGTTCTAACAATTTTTCGTCCAGTGAGTCTTCCACCTAGCTTATGGTTTAACACTATGTAGCAGTGAGATAACAGGTGACCATCGGCATGATTAAATGTTTCTTAAACTAACTGTTTCTGTAAGTTGATAAAATTAACCCTTAAGTAATAAAAATGGTCATGTATATAGTTGCACACTGAAGTCCCAAATTATATTTATAATGCAGTGTTTGTTAATGTTGTAATGTGCCTACGAAACATTTATGGTTGAAATTTACTGTAAAAGATAGATGAATTTAAAAAAAATGCTAATGGTCTTCTTAATTTTGTTGGTTCCATTGTTCCCATCACCTATTACGTATGTGAGAAATATTAGCAGTGAGGCTGTTTTGTTTTTTCGTATGGCATCGAGTAATTACTTCGTAGCTTATCCCAGAGGTTAAAAATGTTGTACTGCATGAAAGGCTTGGTAATTCTACAGAGTTGGAGTTGCACTACCTTTGAGCTGTGTACATTTTTTAAAATACAAGCAGGTATCAGTTTTATGCTGTAAATGTCTTGGTAAGCTTTCCAGTGGAACAACCAGAAATCTGTGTGCAAATTAACACCATGCAAGCAGTGTAGGTAATGGTGACAGCTCTTTTAATACACCCTGTATATGAAAACAAACTACATACACACAATTTTCGAGTGTTTAGGAGAGGAAAAGAAGCTTTTTTTTATGTGACTGCCTCTAAATTTCTTTTTTTATAGGGGGAGACGATGTTGGTATATGAAGCACTGGTTACCAGTTCAGGTGAATGCATTGTCACTATTTGAGCAAGCATATTCCAGTTGTGCCATAATGTAGACAGGTGATATTTTCTGAATTGCCCCTATACCAATAGTCACACCATATCTTGAGCATTACTAACATGTCTGGCCCCACAAATTCTTTGTAAATGTAGATTTTTGTACACAATGTATGCAACTTTTTTAGGAGCACCTGCTGACCAGAGAGTAACAACCTCAGGATAAAAGCAAGTAGCTGTACAGGACAGAAGGGTTGGAGCTTGACTAAGGTAACTCAGAAAGTACCTTTGTCCTTGATTCACATTACCTGTCATGACTAGAGAGAGATAAACAAAACAAAGATAGTTCAACTGTTAATTACCCCCTTGCCACATACACACACACACACACACACACACACACACTGCTTAAACATAGTTACCATCATAAGCAAAAATTTACATTAAAAGGCGACAGGCACTTCCATTGAAGTCCTAAGTATGAGGTGCATCCTGAAAGTAATTGCCAAATCATTCTACTGCCACTGCAGCACTTGTGTTGTAGGTTCACACATTTCTCTGGTTCATTGTCTTGACACTGCAGCTCAATTTTGTGGTATTTATATTTGTTAGTGATCAGTCAAAATCTTTAGGACAACCTCTGAGCCCAGTGACTGTGAAGTGTGCTCTGTTATGTTTAGTTCCAACACACAGAACATTAAGCCACCTGAAATTCATCAACTTGTAGACATTTACGGTGAGAAAGTGGATGAGACAGTTGAAGAAACACTCATGACGAAGCATGTGTTGGACAGCCTTCTGTTGTCACTGATGGTATGGGTGAGAAAACACATGGTTCACAATAAGAATGTATTTCAAAAACTGTTTTGCATGACTCAGTCATAAATTGCTTAAATTTTTGTGAATTGCGTTTGAAAAATGCTTTCAAAATTATGTACCTTGGCAGAGTTTTGACATTTCAGCACTGAATACAGTGATAAGGAAGATGAGTTCTTAAATAGAATCGTGACTGGTGATGAAACTTGGGGTCTTCATGACACTCCAAAATAAAATCAACAATCTATGGAGTGAAGGAACTGACAGTCCGACAATCCTCCACCACCCCCAAAAAAGAAATCATAATGAAGTTGCAAGTGCAAAAAGTCAGGTGAAACGGATTCTGCGACCAACAAGGCATTCTGCTTGTTGAGTTCCTTCTCAGAGCTGAAACCATGAAAGCGGTATGATACTGCAAAACACCGAGAGAACTCCATCACACTATTCAAAACAAAAGATGCAAAACTCTCAATCGAATCATTATGATGCTTCATTTCTGCTGGTGGCACTGAAATCCTTACTAAACAATTCACTTGGGAACAGTGAGACCACCTGCCAATCAGTGCTGATCTCACATCTTCGGACTACCACTTTTACTTCATCATCAGTCAGGATGAAGGTGCTTGAACACCTATGATGATGTAAGCAAGTGTGATCAGTATTGGAGGTCTTAACTGGTATTATCTTTCTATGAAAAGGGCATAGAAAAGTTGGATTACTGCTATGACAAATGTCTGAACAGTGGTGGCTGTTACGGTCTGAAGAAATGTTTTCATGAGTCCTTTCCCACAATGGTACTTACTTTTCTGGCATGCCTTGTATATTTTAATGCCTTTTGGCATACCAGTGTGGGTATAAAAGCTGACGGAGAACACCCCACATCCTCTTCTTTACAGCAGTCACATAATGGGGATACTCAAGCCAATATGAACCACCTATTTTCTATCAGCAGCCATGTTTGACCATGAGGTTTGATCAGCATGTTGTTGAATCTTGTGGATCATACACAGGGTTATTCAGCTGCCCCTGCCATAAAGTTTTATGGAACCTGCAACATCTTCAAGAACCACACCCATGATTTTAATCTTCTCTCCTCCCTACATGCTCACTGTTAGTCCTGCAAAAACAATGAACAGAACCTTTTTGTATCAAAATTAACACTAGATCGCGTGTTACTTTGTTGGACACCACACTTTCTGTGGCATTCAAGAAAAAAGGCATTTGAATGCCTGTCTTGTACTTTTTGTTAAATAATTCAAAAACTATGGCTTCTAGTAAAAATGTATCCCCTCCCCTCCCAAAAAGAAATGACTACATTAAATTTCAAACAAAAAGATCCTGTTCATTTTTTTATGTAGGACTAGTAATTTGCATGTAGTGGGTGAGAGAAATGAAAATCTTGCCCATGACATTTGTAGGCATTGCAAGTTGCATAAAACCCATGGGTAGGTGTAGTTTAATCATCGTGTACAGGTTTATCATGCCAAAAGAACTAATATAAGATTTCTCTGGCTTCATAAACAGCTCAAGAAACATTTTACACCACATTAATGTATAGTGTTTGCACTTTTCTTAATCAGAAAATCATTTCTCATTGCTTTCCTGACCACAGAAAATTCCTACACACAGCCAACTGTTTTTGTTGTTGTGGTCTTCAGTCCAAAGACTGGTTTGATGCAGCTCTCTATGCAAGCCTACATCTATTTGAACCTGCTTACTGTATTTCCCCTTCAACAGTTTTTCCTCCTCTCACTCAAATCCCACCAACACCAAATTGATGATTCCTCGATGCATCAGCGTATGTCTTATCAACCAGTTCCTTCTTTTACTCATGTTGTGCTGAAAATTTCTTTCAATACTATGTCCCTGGTAATTTGATTTGCAACTGCATAATTATTCCATTAGCCACCTCTAGGTGCAGTGCAGAGGGTGTCGAGTGCCAGTAGTAGTCATCTATCCGCTTATTGACTACCTCTGTAACTTAGTGTTCACTGCTGCTGCCTATCATGGCGAGGACGCAGGTTTAGATTCCCTGTACTGCCAGGGATTTTTCTGGGTGAGAGGATTGGGAAAGTGTACATTCACCCTTGTGATGCCAACTGAGGAACTCGAGGACAAGAAAACTGACACAGGCAGGATAGTGGTGTGCTGGACGTCATTGGTAAACGATGACACGGTGGTCGGCCAGTACCGATGGACAGAGTTTACCTTATGTTTTATCCACAAAATCATCAAAATTTCTTCCTAGAAACACATTTTTAAAGATACCATCCTTTTCTAGCTTCAACTGCTTGTTGTTCACATCTCGTTTCGGAGCAAGGCTACACTTCACGCAGATACCTCCAGAAAAGACTCCGTAACATTTACATCCACTCCTAACATATTCCTCTTTCTCAGATATACAGTGAAGCCTGCATTTTATATCCTCTCTGTGTCAGCCAAAATCAATTATTTTGTTACCCAAATAACAAAACACTTCTATTATCTTCAGTGTCTCATTTCCTAATCTGCGAGGTTTGTCCGAAAAATACATATAAAAGTTGCATAGTAACTTTATTTTACAATTATTCAGGTATTACAATATGGTCTCCTTCAAAGTGCTCACCCTGAGACGTGATACACTTCTGCCAACGCCATTTCCACTGTTGATAACATTGCTGAAAGTCTTCAGTTGTGATGTTGTTTAGTTGCCATGTCGTTTCCACATCTCCCAATGCCACACCATTACGCATTTTTGGGAACATGAAGAACTCACACGGGATTAAATCCAGTGGTGATTGAGCTTCGGGCCAAAAACACAACGAGCGACATGTGTGCGGGCGCATTCTTGTGATGAAGGGTCAAACTCTTGCCACAAGAGCTCCGAGACGTGTCAGAACTTCAACGTAAAAATTTCCGTTCACTCTCTTGCTGGGAGGGACAAATTCCTTGTGAACAATGCTCCAAGAATCAACACTGTCATCACATTGGACCTTGATTTTGGCGACTCTTTTGTTCTCGGTTCTCCTGCTAGTTTCCATTCCTTGCTTTGAGCTCCACATCGAATTTCTAATACCAGGACACGTCTTCAGTGATGACTCGGTTGAGAAAGTCACCTCATTCCTCTGCTTCCAACCAATCCCTACAGCACTCAACCCTCTTTGCTTTCTGTTCTGGTGTCAAGAGCTTCGGTACAATTTCTTCATTTCAAGTTTTTGTGAACAATTGTTTTGAGGGTTGACAGCTTGTCAGCAATCATTCTGTCAATCCACGGTCTTTAAGAACACAATCTGCTGCACACTCCCACCTTCACGCAGAGTGCTCTGACTCGAACTGAGCATTGATTTGATTGATTACAGCAGTAGTCTCACCTGATGGTGACTGCAACCTGTAACATAAAGACATTATTCAACCTTTATACGTATTTTCCGGACAAACCTCGTATAATGGACAATGAAAAACTTCCAATTCTAGTTAGTTATATTAGTTGTTCCATGGATCATGAACACGATTCTTTCGTAATGATGTGGAATGTGTCACCTGCCATATTCTCCAGATCTGACTGGGTCAGACTTTTTCCTTGTCCCAAACCGAAAAAAAATACCTCAAAGGATGATGATGATGCAGTGACTGATGCTTTGTTGCAATTGAAATCAAAGATCTTTTCTTTGAATGGTTTGCAGAAGTTATCTGAGCATACCTCCAAGTGTATTGGTGTACACAGGTATTATATATACAAATAAATTTATATTATGAAATTTCTTTCACTCTTTATTTGTTAGGGTAGAAGCTTTTTCACCCCTCCTCGTACAGCTTTCAAATGCAAACTCGCTGATCATCCCTCGTTATTCATTCCGCATCTCCTGATTCAACTTGACTACATTCCATTATTCTTGTCTTATGTTCATCTTAGAACTGCTCTTTAACACACTACCCATTCCACTGTCTGCCTCCTTAGCTGTGCCATTCGACTAACTGCCAGCGATTTTTCCTCGGGGGGGGGGGGGGGGGGGGGGGGACTGTGACTGGTACAAAATGCAGTCAGTCTTGTGAGGAGCTGCTTGACCGAGTAGTAGTGGTTTCACAGTAAAAAAAATCCTAGGACAGAGGTGTGCTGACCAGCTGCCCCTCCATGTTGCATCACATCACATCACACCACACCACTGGCAGGGGGCAATATGTCGGTTGGTGGAATTTTAGCATTTTTAAAACAACCAACGGAAATTCCAGGTAGGAATGTCAAAAATTTCTGATTTTTATCCCTTCCATTCCATTCAATTTATCTTCCAAGACCCTTCCTGCCTCTGATATCAAGAGCTTTATTTCTTCTCTCTTCCTGTGTATTATAAGAGTCCCGTTACTCACTCCAAACAACAAGAAAATATTGAAACGATGTAACACTTGTTTGTCAGAACTGTCTGAAGTGTAATGTTGGGATATGACACTGTAGGATAGAGTTCCAATGACATTTGTTGCATAACCTAGAAAACAGTATCAACAATCATCGACATGATTTGAAGTATTTTGTGGCTCAGCTCACCATCCAAATTTATTTAGAAGTACAATTCATGTGGGCTCTAGGTCATATAGTTTCAGTTAATATCTTGACTTGCTGACGAAACAACATTGTAGCTTTTGATAAGCCCAATTCTCCAAATGTAATCAACAGCTAAACCACATTTCTAAAGCTTTGGCAACTGGCTAAAAAAGAGTCACTGATTTCAAAGTTGCAGAAGTATAAAAGCAAATTACAGTTCATGATATACACTGAGTTCACATTACTCAGTCCAACAGATAAAACTGCACTTGGTTCCATGTGACATCAAGTCCAAGACAACTACTCTCATTCAGTAACCTCACTAAAACTATTGAGAAAGTTAACAACGATAGCACAACTCAACTCACGGGTGCAAAGCATCAAAGGTACATTTTTATAATATTAACTTCAGGAACTGTTCTAGTGGTTATGAAAAATTATAACAGTTTCTATTTGACACAGAAGTGCTATGAGGCATTTTCATAACCAAATAATTTGAAACACATGAAATTTATAATCTCAAACATCAAAGAAACAGAAAGAAATTTCAAACAAAATATCAATCCAAAAGGCTTCCATTTTTGAACAGCAGATTTGCAATTATTGAAAAAACATAGCTGAAAATTTAATGGAATCAGATACTTTGTTGGCCAGAATATTTATCATAATCTACTATTGAACAGAAGTGTCTGTGAGACAGATTCATTAAAATCTTCAACTGTGTTGTCTGTAAACATGCTCTGAAGGATCATTTCAGGCTTATCTACATTGTGAGTGTATAGCAGCATGATAAGTTGCCTGTCAATTTGTCATACACCACAGTGACATCATTCAAACAGAGAACCACTACTGTGAGACAAACCATCTTCCAGTGGTAGCCTGGAGTCGACAACCTGTTTAGAGCATAAGAGTTGTGGCTCATAGGCACCCACAAGAAAATGCAAAAGAGCTGTGCACTGCCCATTTAGAAGGCAGCTGTATTAGTACAGACCAGACACCAAGTTTTTTCTGAACTAAATCGGGATATTTTTTAAAAAACCAAGACTAAACACACACAGGCTACAATTCAATGTTTTTTTTTTTTTACCTTATTGAGATTTTTGCTCACTTTTCAATCTCCTTCATAGAATCTTCTCTTCTTCCTCAATAAAACTGGAGACATGTAAATCACTAAACCATCTTCATTATTATTATTATTTCAGCTTCTAATGTTGCTGCTGGGAAAAGGTTCCTCTCAGCTCACCAAGTGTTCACCATCATCTGAAACAAAACGGAAAAGTTTTAAGAAGTTGTCATAGTTTTCATAACAATGAAAAAAAATTCCTTCCACTAATCAGATTTCAGCTTGAAAAGTTCTTCTCTTCATCCTTGAGAAAGTTCTTTAACTGCACACATTCTTCAAACATAAAATCCCCATCTGCAAGAAATAACTTCTAGATATTCTGAAACTGAGCTCTGTTTCACTGTCAGTGAAAATGGTTTGAAAGTCCTGTAGACACTTTCTTCAAAGTCAAATCATTTTTCAACATAGTTTAGACTGTGCTGCAAGTAAACTGCCATTTTGTTGTGGTTTGCCTACTTTGTTGTCCTCGGTGTCTACATACTGGCTGAAAACATAGGGGTGTGCAGTACTGTCTACTGTAAATGATGTAGCCGACAGATGCACACTTGCGTTTCACAGTCTTCTACTTTCACTTTTCACATCCTCCCAATAATACACAGTTATGTATGGCCAGTGCACAACTTCCCATTTATATTTGTTTATAAGTCCACATCAGAATTAAAGTTACATAAAAATGACTGATTTTGCCCTATAATAAAAGATACTAGCTAGGAATACTCAATATAAATTAGAAAATGAATTACACAGACAAAATTCAACCTGAGTGGGCTGCCTTTCTCTTTTATGAAAATGCAGATTACAATTCACATATGTTAATGGTAATTAGTTGAAAGCGAAGAAACAAATTTGAAGGAGGCATATTGCAAAACAAGGGGGAAGTAAAAATTAAAAAATTATCCCAGCTTCCTTCGTCACAATTTCTCTTTCGAATGTTTTGATAAGATCATCATGACGACTAAGGCTGCCACAGGGGAAGGAAACTGCACAACCCTATTCAATTTTTTCAGCAGAGAATTACAAAGCACTGTCACGATTGACCTCTGATGCACTACTCGAAAACAATGGCTATTTAGTCAAGTATGGCCACTTAGCGCTGTTAATAAAAGGAGGAGTTTAAGTCAGTAACTCATACAAGACTGCCCCTCATTAGAAATTGGTAATGAGCAATTTGAAGTGAAGACCACATCATTTTATATAATGTTGTCCATTTTTATGTAACCAGGAATTTTATCTATCCCAACAAAGTACAGTTGGGAGTTGGGTTTCCAACCAGATATCTGGGATATCAGGCAACTATGGTCAAGACAGAATCCAAGTCTCCACATTATCAATGTGGCCTCAGATAGCACTAGCATCCCTCCCCCAAAGCATTGGTCTGTGGAGTTGGGTATGGGAAAACACAGAATGGGTACTCAGTCAGCAGAGTAGGATTCCATTCACTGATGCATCCAGGAGTAACCTGACATCTGATGATTGTCAAAGAAAGGTGTGAAAGCAGCAGGAAACTATGAGACTTCAGAAAGAAAGTTACCTGTTACTATGGCAGACTGAGTAACTTTTACTGTATGCTGCAATACAATTCAAAGTGATGCAGATACTACTTTTCACTACAGTCACTAAAACCTGTAAACAACAATTGTAACATCCCACAAACTGTTCAGTTTCTTGAAAATATAAACGTGTGCCTCAGTCATGGAACAATTTGAGGATTGCTGTGTGAATTTCCTCTTTGATGGAAAATCTCTTTCCTGTCAAATATCCACTGAGCTTGCTGGAAAGACTGAATGGTCTTCATCAAATTGTTGGCACTGTTTCACTACGACTGGATGCTACATTGCATTGCACCATACACTGCAAGAATTCCATGGCGAATTTGTGTTCAATTTGTATGTTTGGCTAACAAGAAACTTACTGTTCCTTGTACCTCAACTTTGGAGAGCCATTTCACTCCCACAATGTGATGAACCTGTTGTCCGTACTGCAGCAGAATTGTCTCTCAGGAAATTGGTAACATGCCCACTCTTCTGAAAGGGTGCCGTGTCTGTTGCGTAACTTAATTTCAGAAGTCCCTATACCTCAAGTATGTCTCTTGAATGAATCAATAACCATCCAAGACCATTTCTTCAGCAATTCCTTTGGATCAGTGCTCATTGTGTAGAAGCAGAAGAAGATACATTCATGTGTGTGAGTCATGAGGCAACGGTTCAAATCTGTGTTCTGTAACTAGTGCAACATTATTTAATAATTCTCCTGATACTGTGTTACTATCACATTTTTACTGTTAAATGTTTGTTTGCTGATGGGGTGGCAGGGTCAACCAATAACCCTCTGGAAATTTATACAGTGAGATAATCACAAGCCTATTTGGGGCCCACCCAAACAGAACCCTGCTTGCCCCAGTACAGCATATTCCATAGCAGTTACTCAGTAATGATTGTTTCACTCCCCTCAACCCTTATTGACAAATGGTGCATTTTCAAAATTATTTTTCTCCTACAATGTTCACAGTTCAGCCAATAAGATCAAAATCCCATGCACTATGACGTACAATGTTCCATTACTGTGTCATTGGATGGTAGGCAAAAGTATGTCCAGAGCTTAGAGTAGCAATCGACTGTTCGTGTTAACAAGTCCCCAGCTCATGAAATCCATGTTTGACAAATGTGCACCCAGTCAATGAGACTGATCTCATCAGGATGGTCAACATTTGTCATGACCCAAAAATCAAAAGTAGCGTGTTTTCTGGAAGATGAGGAAGGCAATTGTAAACTGAGAGCTTTTATCATCTGCTTTTCTGGGGTTCCCATTGCACAGAATTAGTTCATGCTGACTATTTACTGAACTTTGTTGCTGCCTTAATCCTCAACAAAATTTTATATGACGAGCTTACACACAAAAGCAAACATGTCAGGAATTTAAAATAAATGAGACACAGAATGGAACAAAACAAACAGGATAAGCAGAACCTAGATAATCATACAATTTAAGTGAAATCAAACATTTGCCAAGATACAAGCCTAGGAAAATACATCTGTGTCCACATACACATTTTGTGTGAAGGATAACTAATCCATTACATCCAGTCGAGTGATTTCCATTCCAGTCACACTGTTTCTCTAATGCAGAGCAACTGTTTGTGCTTCCGTGCTCCCTCATAATATGATGCATAGCACTACTTTTTATTATTATTAAAAGGACACAGTTACTTATGCACTGACTCCACTTTTGATAGAATAGGAAAACTTCTAAGAAAAAGGCCAACAATTGTAACAAAAGAGGAATACAATGAGATCTACAATCAGTGACTCAGCTAAGAAACCTTGCTCGCCGATGTACATCTTGTAGGTCCTTAGATAGGGATTTCACATTAAATATGTGAAATAAAATGCATTTCCATACACAAGTACAAAGCTATGGGAAACACTCATACTGATGTTGAGACAAATGCATTCTAGAAGTCCCAACTAGATGTAAAAGAGCAGATGAACCACTACAAAACCCTTTCCTTGGACAAAAGCCCAAGTACTTTTCAGCCATCCAGTCTAAGATAATAGGAAAAAAGATGTTGATGGTTTACAGTAAACTAATTTTTAAGAAGCCTGCCAAAATCACTAGTACTTAAGTTGGAACACAACCATCACCGATGATATTTCCATGTTGCTTGTGACTGTTAAGAAAATTATTCTTTTTTGCATGTAACACCTACGTCAAAGAATACTTCTAAAGATAGTTAATGCCACAGTTACGTCATTTTATTCTGGCATGGTGATCTGAAACATTTTAAATAATTGTGAAGTAATAATAAACCTGAAATTTGAATAAAATATTGAAAACGAATATTAGTACTATAGTGGCCACTTTACAGTTTTTTCTATGGTATCACATACTACACTATAAAAATGTGTGAAATGATATGGTATAACAAGCATTATACAATAAGAGGTAAGTTATTTTGAAAGAAAGAAGAGCGATTTTCAAAACCAAAAATCTTCATGGTTCATGTAATGAATATTTAAATGCTGTTTTTAAAGGAATATTTTCATTCTTGATTTGATTTACAGATATGAACTGCCTTTTGGCCTAAAAGTAAAAGGCATTCACACTGCAGTATGCTATTTTCTTTCTTATGTATGCCCAAAATAAGTTTCATGTTGACTGTGATAAATTGCATTTAGTAGATATGTTCATTTTTGGATGTCACCTTCTCATAATTTGCTTGGGCCTTTGCCCCGCTTCAACACGGGGTTGACCCTGTTACTATAGAGTTGGCAATGTTAGTGTCACAGAGTGTTGTTGCCAGATGCCCTTCTTGTCACCATCATGTACCCCCCAGGACAGAAGTAATGTACCCTAGCTGTCTGCGTCTAGTGTAAGCCATGAAATAGTGCCAATGTTTTTCAGATGTCTGTAAGTTGTGTAACTGAGGTGGTACATGGGGACCAGCCCAGTATTTACCATGTGGGATGTGGAAAACTGCCTAAAAACCACATTCAGGCATGCCGTCCCTCGTTGTTAACCTGCTGGGCTGATTCAGTCCGGGGCCGGCGCGCCTACCCAAGTCCAGGAAGCAGCACATCAGTGCTCGTGGGTAACCTGTTGTTTCCTTCTCAGAAATTCATCTATGGAATAGCACTTGTCAACTTTCATTATCAGCCAGCACCTTGTTAATTAAAGGGAGGTTGTCAAATATTTTTATGGCTGCATGATATGCTTCTTTCTGTGCTACAACAAGATTAAGTCCCACTGTTTTCCTCCTAGTATTGTATTTATGAATGCTAGTATTATTTTCAAATTGTGCTGATCCTTCAAAACAAACTTTGTAAGAGTGTATGTGTTGTGAGGCTACCTAATTTCTTTATCTATGTGAAGTTTGAGGATAGGCACTGTGCGTGTGTGTAGGGGGATGGGGAGGGGGAGGGGTCAGAGGCCCCCATTCTAAATATGACATCAATGAAAGAAGGAAGTTAAATTTTCTAGTGATGTCATTGCCACTTATGGCAATCAAATTTAGAGCAAATGTTGCTGCACTCAGTTTTATAATTCTTGTTCTCATCACTATGTACCCCCAAGTATTTTTAACAATCAGTCTTCACATATTTCTTTTCCGTAATGCTTCATTATTAGTGATGATTTGTCTTTCCTTGTACAAAACTGAATAAGATGCCTTTTCTTTGTAAATGATGTGCTAGACCATTTATTGAGAACCAATGAATGACACTTTCGAATATTTCATTTATTGCTCCATCTGATATCGAGGTCGGTTATCGTGCTTTTGAGGTGAATTAAGAGAACTATTTTGCCTTTATCAGTAAAGTTTCAGGCAATTACCCTTCATCAAATTCATGTTGAGACCTAGAGAAGACAATTCTGGTCTATAAAGTGTGTCACAATTCAGAAATGTTAACTGTGTTCTTTAATGCTTCAACAGATTGTTATCCATAATAAAGGCCTGCAAGTAAGTGCATTTGCCTTGCAACCATTCCAGAAAATGGGAATGGTGTGTCCTTTTTAGTCACAATGCCTTGTTGCTCCAGTGATATACAATTAACTGCCACAAGAGGAGGGGATCTCAGACTAGATTACATTAATTATTTATTCCACAGACCCACAAAAGAGGGTATCCTCCTGGGTGTGGAACATGTCCAACAGTATTGGAATAGTACCTCAGAATCAAACGAAACAGGAGGTCCTGCCTGAGACCCAGGTATAGCTGCTTTCATTAAATGAAACTATATGGTTCCAGAGAGGAATCCCCATTTCATTCAAAACTGAGGTGCTATTCCATGACAGTTTGACATCCTCTGTGGTGCTCTTTGTGTTTTGGGGAAATAAGTGGACTGAGTTGTGAACAGGATTTTGGACTGAGGAGGGAGGCATGCTGGGGCAAACAGTGCAGAGCCACTGTGCCAGGGTGGTGTAGTGGTTCGTGCATCTGCCCAGTGAGCAGAGGATCTGGGTTCAAATTTTCATTCATCTCTTCAGTCTACATGTATACTGCATAGTTGGTTGAGTCTTGTAAAGGTCCATGGAACCATAAAGTTTCTTTTCTTTTTGATGATCATTCATATCAATGTTATTTTCAGTTTCAAGTGACAACTGAAAGAACAAACTAATAGTCTTATCTCCCTTAATAATACACTTTTTGGCGACAGAGAGAATACAGGCAAATGATTTAATAGTGATGCATCATCATCTAATCCAATTTAGTTAGTAGGATACATGTTCTATGGATCATAATGATGAGGAATGAGTCATTTTACATTCATTTGCAAATTAATTTATGCATATGGTTACATTATGAACATTTCTAATGTTGAGAATATCATGATTTTGCCATGTATAAAAAAGTATGAGGCGTACATAAAGACCACAAACACTTTCAATTATTTATTGCACAAGAAACAAACAGTGTGCACCTATCATACATGTGTCATTTCAAAGAGACACTGAAAGTTTTTTTTTAATGTATACCACCACAGTGTAGTTTCGTAACTTGAGGATAGTCACCAAAAGTCACAAACGTGGTGTGTTGGCGTCCAACAAAAACTAGTGTGGTAAGGAGCCACCAACAAGGAAGGCCATTTACCACTGGCACAACAAATTTGTTATGATGGGTTGCTTGTGCCCGGGAAAGAGAAGCAGACGTCCCAGTGTGAGTGAAGTGAATGAGGAGTGCATACGAGAGTCATCTATAAGGAGTCCGAGAAAATCTGTGCGTCGTGCATCCCATGATCTCAAAATAGCTCCAATGACATAGTGAAAAGTCCTGCTACAGAAGGTGTCAATGAAATCATTCAAACTGGAGCTAGTGCAGGAACTCAATGATGATGACAAAGAGAAGCATTCAGAGTTGCAAAAACTGAATGGGGATGGTAATGGCTTTGATTACATAATATTTAGCAGGGAAGCCACTTTTCACACTAATGGGAAAGTGAACAGGCATAATTGTCATATCTGGGGTACAAAGCATCCACACGAATGCATTGAATTTGAGCATGAGTCCCCAAAAGTAAATGTTTTTTGTGCCTTGTCGTACCAAAAACAGTACAGGCAATTCTTCTTCACTGAGAGCACTGTTACTGGATATTCCTACTTGGATGTGTTGCAGCAATGGCTGATACCTCAAATGCAACTGGACCCTTCATTCATTTTTCAGCAGGATGGAGCTCCAACCCATTTTCATCGTGAAGTTTGTGGGTGTCTGAACACAGAGCTGCTGCATCGATGGATCGGCCTTGCTACAGAAGAGGACAGGTGTTTCACTAAATGGTTCCCCAATCACCACATCTCACTCCATGTGACTTTTTTCTGTGGGGACGCATTAAAGATCTGGTGTATGTACTGCCTCTACCACATGATGAAGCAGTGCCCCGTTTGTTTGGAAGTTTTTTTACAGTTTCGCTTCAAATTGCAATATGTATGATATCTGTACAATGTTTAGTTCTTGTGCAGTAATTACTTGAAAGTGTTCCTGGACTTTATATAGGGTGTACATAAAGTATGATAGGAGTGGCAGGCTTGTTAACATGGTGCTGGAACATACAATGGTAGCTAACGAAAAGCTCTGTTTGATGTGTTGCAGACACTACTGGCTATAACAACTCCCAAATTTAGGTATTTAAATATTATTCTAATGTTATCGTAAGATAAGGCATAGTATTCATTATACTATTGATAAAAACAGCATTGTTTATTAAACATGTTATCTTCTATATGAACCGTAAAAATTGTATACATTTCATTTAAATTTGTTGCCAATTTGTTTCAGCTATTGCCACATGATGTACAGTCACTTCAACTTAAAAAATATACGAAAAAGGAGACATAAACATTTTTTTCAAGGCACTTTCTTGATCCTAAATTACCACAGCATTACATTTAAATGTTTAGCAGCCAATACCATTTTTCACAGCACCTGATAATTCTTGTAACTGTACCCAAGATGTAGTCTGAAACACCATTATCATTAGTTACCTTTATAATTCAGTCAATATATGTATTATTTTTTACTTTTAAACACATTTGGCAAAATAAAATGGATTTTTTCTTTAGCAACAGTCCTTCTCACACAGGCAAGCAAAGCCACAAACATTTCATCCTGGTTACTGTAAATGCACTCCAAGAACTAGCACCTCTACTTTGAGCAGTACTGTACTCTGTTTCACCCATAGCAGTTCACTATACCAGACTGCTGACAGAATGTTCACCACATCTTGTACTTTTTCTGTAAAATGTATGTGTTTCTGACCCTGCACAATTTGTCAGATACTCCAAGCAGTACACACTTTTAGTATTAATCAATTCCCAGGGTAGCTTGCTTGGAATCATTTCAGTTCAGACACTCATTCCATGTTCCATGTGATCTTCACTGTCTTGGGGTGATTTCCATGTTTCAATGTAGCAAGCTGTACAATGATAACTGTAACTGAATGCAGAAAATTAAGAATTGGAAATATAACAATAACAGACACAGTGTAATCCAATGAGCAATTGTACGTTCACTCACTCATTTATATATCAGCTTTGTATTCAATTGGAGGCTTTTTCCCCCTATCATTTGTAATGAATAACCATGTCTCTGAGCTGGCAATTATAATACCAACACTTCTAGGGATACGAGTTGTGACATTTCACACCTTCCAAAAGCACATGAAAATATTCTGAATTCAAATTTTGAAGATGGAACATTTTGGTGCTACATAGGCACTGTAATACACAGATGGAACACGATTCAACAGCAGAAACATATTACAAAATTAGATACTGTTATAAAGAGAAGATCCCTGATTTTGTTGTAGCAACTCAATATCAGTCCTGTGTTTAGTCACCTCTCTGCCAATTCAGTTACAGTTACCTTGACAGAGAGAACACTTAAAATAGCAGTATGTCTGTGCTAGTAGTAAGTGGCATACATTCTAATCTCTTACAAAGGTTGAATTTCAATCACAGAATTCCATTTCTGAGGTTTGGAAGCAGTTTATGTTGGGATCACTATAAAACCACGTACATGCTACTTGGGCCCTTGAGATGTGCCAATGACTCGGATGGCTTGCTGTCAGATGCATTTTGATCTTTTTGGGTGTCCAAGGGCTGTGGTCCAGATGATCACACACATTGTCTGCGAATTTTAGATGCTAAAGTGAAGAAAAGTTTTCAGTCACAGCTATTGATTTGCGTTAACACAGGGATTTAACTTTGAGTATTGCACCATAAACCTGTTTTGATAGTAAAACATGCAAAAACTAAGCTCATTCTTCACCCAGAGAGGTGCTGGTGAGTCTCCACAACACTGGTGGCCTTTACCTAAGAGGGTTCCATTTAAATAGGTCTCATTTCTTTTGCTGCCTTTGTACACTGTGTGTACCTAGAAGTGAGTTTCTATACTTGTTCAAGTTCATGCTGTATTGCATCCTAACAAGATGGAAGGAGGAGGTCGGAATTGAAAAAAGTGCTGTAATTGTAGCTCTGCATCACAAAGGCTATTCTAGCAAGGCAATAGTAACAAATTTTGGCCTAACCAAGCCTACAGTAGTGTATACATTGCTCTGGTGCCAGCTCAAGTGTTTGACAATCTGGAAGACCCTAAGTAACACGGTAAAGCAAAGATTAGTTCCTATGTGTACAGAGTAAATGTGAAGAATCCTCCTGCACCTATAATTAATAATAAAGTAAACAATATGTGAGAAGCTCCAACCTTTGTCTCAGCAGAGCAATGCCATTTGTGTGACCATGACTTACATGGATGGATAGAGAGAAGTTGAATTGATTGCAATGGTCCAAGGATTAATCGAGTTTTAAATTTGTAAGCCTTCACTGAATGTTTACTAATTGACATCGTGGAGAACGTATGAAGTCAGTACTGATCAACAATTCAGTTCAATCTGCCAAGAGGCATATTAGTTGTGGGTTGATCTGCAGCAAGACAATGATCTCAGACAGACTTCTAAATTGTGCCAATAGTAAGTCAATAGAGGAAAGAAATTTGGGAAACTGAAGAATATGGTCTGGTGAAGTCAGCCGCCTCACTTAAATCCCATCGAATACTTACGGGATGAACTTGAGGAAGGGAGATTAAACACTAATGTCCCATTGAAAACAAGGTTATTAGAGACGGAGCACAAGCTTGGATTAGGGAAGGATGGGGAGGGAAGTCCACTCTGCCCTTTCACAAGAACCATCACGGCATTGGCCTGAAGTGATTTAGGGATATCACAGAAAACCTAAATCAAGATGGCTGGACATGGGTTTGAACCGTTGTCCTCCCGAATGCAAGTCCAGTGTGCTAACCACTGCTCCACCTCACCCACTGGGATGAACATGGCAGAGAGATCAGAGAACTGGCATCATCTAATGTTGAAAATCTATGGATTACAGATGCATGGGACTGTAATCTCTGCAAAAATATTATCTCCATAATGCCAACAGTCTGCGCAGCTGTTCTTAGCACGAAGGGTACTTAATGACAGAGAGAGAGAAAATATTTGTATTGTTAGCCTATTTAGTTTGAAGAGTGTAGTTGTCTATTAAAATAAAGTGCACAGCTTTTTTCATAGGTGATCGAATAATTTTGACCTGTAGTATATACTTAGTAACAACAATAAACAGATATTGAGATCCTTGTCAAGGAAGGTGATTTATTTACTAAACTAGAAAGGTTACAATGAAATGCATACCATTTACTCTGCTGAAAGAAGAAACTGCAACACCCTCCAGGAAATGTCATTTTTGTCATACGATGTGACATCGCTGTAATTCAGGTCAAATGGAACACGTGTCACAGTGAAGGGTGTCCTGTCACATCACTACAATGCATACCACTCTCTGATGGCAATGCAGGTGTATATTCTGACACATAAAGGTGCCAAATGCCATCCTGTGATACATTGCCCCATAGCATCTTGGGCTGTTTGTTGGCACAATCTTTCATTAACTCACGATATATAGCGAAGTTTTGCTAAAGTTAAAAAGTGATTTTTACTGCTGAGTGTATATTTTTTGTTTTTTTCAAAGTACGACAACAATTACTGCAAAATGGCCGATACACAGCTCAGTGGAGACAACATGGCGTGTAGAGACATTGTCAATAATAGATCAACTCTATGCATTGTTTGAATAACATTACATACAAGCTAAACATTGTAGAGACGAGTTTAAAAAAAAAATCTTATTACTATTGATACGGTCATGACTCACAGAATGGATAACATAAACAGTTTGCCTACTGCAAGTTCTATATCCAATGAAGCAGCATAGAATTAAATTACACTTGCTCAAACAAGTGAAACAGTAAATGAAATACAGAACCTAAATAATCTAGCCGTAGGAACCGACAGCAACATAGAGTTGCAAGATATGGAAAGTGGATCACAAGCAGTAAATTCTCACGATTTACCGGGAGCAGATAATGTTCAAACAGTAAATTTCTCACAATTTATCAGTGCAGTCATGCAACAATTTCAGCAGATGAATACAAGTTTACAGAACAATGAGAAACTGTTTACGGAAAAATTTCAGGAAATAAAGAAAAAACTTGACAGTAATGACGCTAAATTAACCAAAATTGGTACTGACTTGAACAAAAGGATCACTCAAATGGCCACCTAGTTTTCAAAACTAACAGTTTTAGCAAAACATAATGAAATCAATGTCAAACCTTTAAGTAGCACATGATGACAAAAGTAGGAAAGTGCGTTACCCCTCATGATGACATCACGAGGCGTGTCACACAAGTAGAGGCAGATTTAGAAACCATGGCCAAGACAATCAAATCAGAGACAGACAGATGTTTTTCTAAAATGAATGAAAATAAACAAACTAATTAATTTCACACCACTTTGGCGAATTGTGCTTGGATGGGGATGAATAGGTGATTATCTGGACAACACAACACCCAGTCCCTGAGTGGAGAAAATCTCTTATCCAGCTGGGGATCAAATGCAGGCCCTTAAGATCGACAGTATGTCACACTCACCACTCAGCTAACGTGGGTGGACAATGATTTAATAGAAACAAGCAGACTGCAAACTGACTTATTCAACAACCTTGGACACTGGAGCCAATAATCAGTCTGTATTTATATGTCCAAAAGTATGTGATCCGTTTGTTTTGTTTACACAATCAATGAGAAACATCAGCTTAAAAAAGTAAAATTGCATCATAGTGTTGTCAGAATTTATTCTCAGTAACTATTCCTTTTCTTTGCTCCCCTTTCATTTTGCAGTCCGTCTATCCCCCCCCACACACACACATCTCCACCATCTTCCCCCTCCCCATATATGCCTGTCATGTACAATGCAGTTAGCTTTCAGCTCATATTGACTCCAAATGACCTTTTTTTTTCAGTAAATTGTGTCTTGGTGATTACCGCATCTTCCATCGTTAAGCTCTCAGGTTTTCAAATCTCATCCAGCGCAGGCACCAAGGATCAGTCTTTCCTTTTCATCCTGTCTGGTAAGTCTCCTCTGACCTATGGTTTCGGGCAACTTTTCCATAACTCTCTCCCTTTCTTAAGTCTTACCAGTCTTCTTTCTTTCCCTTCAAATCTTCTGCTAGAAGGAAGAGCCATTGGCTCTGAAAGCTTCCACATTTCTATATCCTTTGCATATAGTTTCTGCTGCCACCAGTGTGGTGAGTAGATCATCTTATTTATCCAATTATACTGCAGCCATCTTCATGATAGTGCTGGCAACATGGCTGTGGATGAGGTCGTGTTTGGTATGAGAGTCAGCTACCATCTGACATCGGTTTACGAGTACTCAACAAAAAGCTTGTGAGAATTCAATTCCATACAGCTGGAACCAAAAGAAAATTGGTAGTTCATACCAGCACAAGACCATAAATGAAAAAGTTGTTATTAATAATCTGTGTCCCTGACACTCTGTCTACAAGTATGTTAAGTAAGTTTCAATATACCATTTCACACTTAGCACTTATTCTGCTTTTAACACTATTTTACTCAACTCCAGTTGCTTGTGACAAATGGACTGATGCATCAAACAGGCTACAGTACATTTTATTACATGATCCATTATTCTCTTTTTCGCAGTTTTGGGAAAATGGTGTACACTGACACTTAAGTAAAATGCTAATCCGTGTGCATGCATAGAACTTTATTGCAGGTTTCCTAATACAAACTACTCTATCAATAATGTATTGGACTGAGTGTAATGGAGCAGCTTGTCTTTTATTGTTAGCCAAAATTAGCAGCAATGGCTTTGTGTACATGGTAGCTCCAAACTGTGACAAGCTTTGAGAGCACTTGCCTGCTAAAGGCAAAGGATCTGAGTTTGAGTCTCAGTTTTAATCTGCCAGGAAGTTTCACATCAGCACACATTCCACTGCAGAGTGAAAATTTCATTCTGTAAACATCCCCCACGCTGTGACAAGCCATGTCTTTGCTATATCCTTTCTTCCAGCATTGCAGGACAGCTTCTCTGAAGTTTGGATGGTAGGAGATGAGGTACTGGAGGAAGTAAAGCTGTGAGGATGGGTCATGAGTCATGCTTAGGTGGCTCAGTTGGTAGAGCACTTTCCCACAGAAGGCAAAGGTACTGAGATAGAGTCTCAGTACAGCACACAGTTTTAAATCTGTGTACACTTTACTGCAGAGAGAAAATTTCATTCTGGAAGCTTTGAGAGGTTGTGTGTTTGGGTGGGAAGGAGTGTTTTACGACTGTGGAACATGTATTGTGATTAGTTGGTTTATGAGCACAGAATAGAACTACTGAAACTAATAAGTTATTGGAGGTAATTTGTCACACATTTTGTGGATTTTAGAAGCAGAGTGTTCACGACTTTGCAATACAAATATTCCGAATGAATCTCTGAGATTGTATTTACAAGATGACTTGAAGTTCCCTTGATACCATTCAGTAGCAGCAGACCACTTCTGTGGCTGGCCAAATATTTGACAAGTCTCCTTACACATCAGTGTAGCAACTGTGAGGAGAGAAACCTCAAATTGCCAAATTTTTCTATATGTGCTTAATTTTACTGGCTGTGCTCTGGATCTTCCAAGCTCTGACTGGGAAAAATGCTCCTCAGAGAGCACAACTCCCCTTCCCTGGGCTATGTTTTACTCGGGCAACCATTGCTTCCATTTCTGCTATACCCCTTGGAAAAAGTCATGCCTCACTATTCGTATCTCTCTCCCGTGTCAGTGAGGCAGCTTCCTTTTAGCTCTCTGTCACTCTGAAAAACATCAAGATGAACCACTGTCCAAAGGTCTTAAATCCCTAAACAAAATTTTTGTAAGAGTTATGTGTTTGGTGGCATTTAAAAGGCCTAGCTGGGAGTTCACCTGTAAGACAGCAATCTCTGGCACACATCCCAAAGCCAGATTTTCTGCATTTGGCAGTCAATTGCATCTTTCACAAACATTACTTCTCACTCCAACACGTAAAATATTTGTGTGAGTGAACAATGCAGAATGTCTTGACTCTTGTCCATCCACACGGTGGTGCCATTAGGGATCACAAAGACACTTACTGGGCCAGGCTGCCACAGTGAAAGTTTCCCCTCACCGCCGCTTTCCAGACGAGCTCAGCCAGATCCCCTTATTCCAAGCTAATGTACAAATCTCTTTTAAATTACTCTCTAAACTGACTATCACTCAGACATTTAATATCAATACCGTGCTTCATTCGTAATTAATTGCACGGCTCAAGGTGGACCTCTACTATGAACTCACAAGAACTTGTGTATGTTGTATGACAGTGTTGAAAAGTTGTCCTGTAACGAATATAATAGCTTCATAGTTAGGTCTACATCATTTTATGGCCACAGAAAGAAAGTTCCTGTTTCAATTGAAATTTTAGCTTGGAATGTGAAATATTTTAAAATGTTGTGTAAATGCCCCATTCCATCACACGAGTCAGTTTAGGTGGTTGTTGGTCACAGTTTGGAAGAGTCCATTCAGGATAGCAGACAGCTGGTCATACGTCGTACCATGCACGAATAGAGTGTAAGGAGATTTGCTAGCTGATTCTCAAGGGAATGAAATATATGGTGGGAACTTGGTATCAGGATGACATACAAATGTACTAGCATATGGTTTAAGTTAAGTGATTAATAGCATACTGTTATTGGAAGCAAACACAAAATTTTGACCACAATATTCTTACTCCTCACATCAAGCTATGATGAAGTGGGCAAGTTCTGTTGAAAGATGTAGCCAATTTTCACAAAGCCTGTAAGTGAAGTATTCATTTGTTAGCGAGCAATTTAGTCAAATACATTGGGACTGTAATAAAAAAACTATGGTTGTGGGATTAGACATGTCTGTTATCCAGCTTGGCAGCAAAATTCTGAGCCCTGTAAGAAACCACGTGTGATATTAACCGACGCACATCTCGATGAAACATTGTGAGTGAAGCTCTCTGTACTGTGCTGTGTGGGCAAGGTTCAATAAGGGTGCACGCAGCCCTTGTAAGGCCAACTGAGGAGCTACTCGACTGAGAAGTAGCATCGCCGTTGCCAAAAACTGGCAAGGTCCGGGACAGAGGTGTGCTGACCACGTGCCCCTCCAATTAATTTGGTTAGCTGAGGATGACACAGTTGTCAGTCATCACTGTTGAGACGTCCGATGCCTCTTCGCATATATCTTTTTTGGGGGGGGGGGGGTTCTAGTCATGGCTGAAAAGTACTGATTGTTATTTAATTTTTTTTTATGGAAGAGTAAAATATATGATTATTAAGCTGTTGTTATAAAAGTGTGCTTGTAGTCCATCATATGTACAAAGACTCTCAAAAAGAAGGAGGCTAAAAGACTGACAGTATGCACAGGTTCCTAATATATCTAAACTTCAGCTAATGCTCAGTATTGCTGCATTATTCAGCTTTTCCGTAAATTCACAATGGGGCACTGACTGGCTTGTAAATAAAGTTCAAAATTTCATAACGACAAAAATAAATATAGATCAACCCAGAGCACAATCTTTTTTAAATCTTGTCTTGACAAGAAACAAGTAAAGCTGAGTTACACACTGGTTCCAGATGTGGACAACAGCTAGTTATGTCTTTAGATTTTTCTGTTTTCTTCATAGATTAATTCTTAAATTCCATGAGTTTTCTTGTATTTAAGAGGTGTAGTCTCACATTTTTGTAACTTTAAAGTGGAAATTCAAGTAGTGTGTAGCACAGTCATCATTTCTCTTGAACGACTAACTACACTACTAGGTTAGGCATGTGGAGGCTGGCTGTCCGGCCACGCCCACTCGTCTGTGAGTCACTCCTCCGACGGCATCTGAGCGAGCTCACTGGAGGAGGGGTTCACAAGTGTTGGACACATTAGGGAAATATTGTTCAGAGCCAGAAAGATAGCCAATATGCACTCAGTAGGTCTGTCAGGGAGCCTCATCCGAGATGGGGCATCTTTGCCTGTGGCTATCGAGCTTGCAGGGTGCAGTCATCTCCGAGGAGTGGCATCAGTTCTGACAGTGCCTTTTGCGAGGGTTCCGAGGTCATCCTCAGTTCATTCAGATGACTGGTGGAGGCTGCTGGCCTCTCATATCGAGTGCAAGAACAGCTCACGATTTGCAGCACAGTTTCCAGTGTTGACTGGGGTCCTAAGGTCTGGAGCCGAGTGGACAATCTCGGCCAGAGGCTTTGTTGAGTCTGACAGTCTTGGCTGGACCTCCATTATTGGGTGGATAATTGTAGGACTCTCCTAGACAGGTCAGGGTACACTACACAAAGGAAGCAGCTACTCAGTTAGGTAAGTACTTGCGGGGTGCACATGGTGGTTTTTAGCCTACATGGTAGTCTGAGATACTCTGATGAACACAAAGCAGTTGACATACAGATAACAAAATCAGACAGCATTCAGAGTGAAGAAACTTTGACAAATTTTATCAGTTAACTGTTGTAGTTTTTGCAACAAAATTCCCAAACTTATTTATTTATGGCTTATTTACCCTGACTAGATTAGATGCTTCAGGCGCTAACTTACACATGACCAGGAACAATATTACACAGAAAACAAAATAATAATAACACTAACATTAATAATGTATTATAATAATACGTTAAGACACAACAATATCAATGCTAATAATTTGGATTATTAATGAAAGTACACCCCCCCCCACCCCAAGAAACATGGACCTTGCCATTGGTGTGGATGCTTGCGTGCCTCAGCGATACAGATAGCCGTACTGTAGGAGCAACCACAACGGAGGGGTATCTGTTGAGAGGCCCGACAAACATGTGGTTCCTGAAGAGGGGCAGCAGCCTTTTCAGTAGTTGCAGGAGCAACAGTCTGGATGATTGAATGATCTGGTCTTGAAACACTAATCAAAATGGCCCTGCTGTGCTGGTACTGCAAACAGTTGAAAGCAAGGGGAAACTACAGCCATAATTTTTCCTGAGGGCATGCAGCTTTACTGTATGGTTAAATGATGGTGTCTTCTTGGGTAAAATAGTCCCCCATTATAATCTCCAGGAGGGGCCTACTCGAGGATGTCGTTATCAGGAGAAAGAAAACTGGCATTCTACGGATCGCAGCGTGTAATGTCAGATCCCTTAATCGGGCAGGTATGTAAGAAAATTTAAAAAGAGAAATGGATAGGTTAAAGTTAGATATAGTGAGAATTAGTAAAGTTTGGTGGCAAGAGGAACAAGACTTTGGTGAGTTGAATACAGGGTTATAAACACAAAATCAAATAGGGGTAATGCAGGAGTAGGTTTAATAATGAATAGGAATGCGGGTAAGCTACTACAAACAGCATAGTGAACGCTACTACAGTAGTACAAGTTTATATGCCAACTAGCTCTGCACATGATGAAGAAATTGATAAAATGTATGATGAGGTAAAAGAAATTATTCAGGTAGTGAAGGGAGACGAAAATTTAATAGTCATGGGTGAATGGAATTCGGTAGGGAGGAAAGGAAACATTTCCAGGGGCAGATGTGGACTCTGACCACAATCTATTGGTTAGGACCTGTAGATTGAAACTGCAAAAAGGTGGGAATTTAAGGAGATGGGACCTGGATAAACTGAAAGAACCAGAGGTGGTACAGAGTTTCAGGGAGAGCATAAGGGAACCAATGGGGGAAGGAAATACAGTAGAAGAAGAATGGGTAGCATTGAGGGATGAAACAGTAAAGGCAGCAGAAGATCAAATATGTAAAAAGAAGAGGTCTAGTAGAAACCGTTGGGTAACAGAAGAAATATTGAATTTAACTGATGAAAGGAAAAAACATAAAAATGCAGGCAAAAAGGAATACAAACGTCTCAAAAATGTGATTGTCAGGAAGTGCAAGAAGGCTAGAGGACAAATGTAAGGCTGTAGGGGCTGATCTCACTAGGGGTAAGATAGATACTGCCTACAGGAAAATTTGAGAAACCTTTGAAGAAAAGAGAACCACTTGTATGAACATCAAGAGCTCAGATGGAAACCCAGTTCTAAGCAGAAAGGTGGAAGGAGTATATAGAGGGTCTATACAAGGCCAATGTACTTGAGGACAATATTATGGAAATGGAAGAGAATGTAGATGAAAATGAAGTGGGAGATATGATACTGCGTGAAGAGTTTGACATAGCACTGAAAGACCTGAGTCGAACCAAAGCCCCAGGAGTAGACAACATTACATTAGAACTACTGACGGCCTTGGCAGAGCCAGTCCTGACAGAACTCTACCATCTGGTGAGCAAGGTGTATGAGACAGGCGAAATACCCTCAGACCTCAAGAAGAGTATAATAATTCCAATCCCAAAGAGAGCAAGCGTTGACAGATGAGAAAATTACCAAACTATCAGTTTAATAAGTCACTGCTGCAAAATACTAATGTGAATTCTTTACAGACAAATGGAAAAACTAGTTGAAGCCGACCTTGGGGAAGGTCAGTTTGGATCCCGTAGAAATATTGGAACACGTGAGGCAATACTGACAGTCTGTGGAGATTTCAATTTGAATTTTCAGTTGTCCACTATCTGTAACTCATATGCAAATAATTTATTAAATTCATTTGGTCTTTATATTACAACCACTGAAATAACAAGGCTTCATTATAAAGGTACTGGTACATGTATTGACAATATATTTGTATCAAATGAGTTAGTGCATCTGAAGTCAGACGTAATTAAGACCTGGGTATCTGGCCACTGACTCAGTGCACATGGCAGGAAAGAGTGTATGTGTGGTCAATTACGATAATCTAAATATGTTTAAGTCTAATATTGATAAAAGTTATTGGTTGCAAGTTTATTGAGAACATGCAATAGGTAGAAAGGTGGAAGAACTCATATCTACTCTTTCTGTATATGCTAAGATGTCGTTTCCCATTAACGTACCAAATAATAAAAAGGCACTAAGAGTAAATAAGGTCAAGGGTGAAAAGGTGTTGGAGATCAAGAGGGGTGTGATCAATATTATGCCTGTACAAAAGTACAGGTTCTCAAGTATTTAAAGACATGCTCACAGTGAAAAAGGAAAGATTAAGACAGGCCTTAAAGGAAGCTAGGTGTATGAAAAAATGAAGATATAATACTAACATCAGAAAATAATATCATTAACAGTCAATGCAACAGGAAAATGACTTCACAGGCTGAAGGCAGCAATCTGAATGCTGCACAGTTAAATACATCCTTCACTGAGAAGGTGATTGGCACTTACAATATAGTCACTGACCATAAATACTGCCTGAGAAACACCACAAAACCTGGAAGTACATTTAGCTTTAAATTGGTCAAGGTACAGGATGTTACCTATATACTGAGGAAAATGAAGAACAGTTTTACTGATGACGTTTATGGTTTAAGTTCAGCCATGTTAAATGTGATTCAGTTCAGCTGCCAGAATTGATAACACATGTAGTAAATACATGTATTTTGGAGGCTCAATTCCCCAGGGCAGTAAAGTCACTCGAAAACACAAAAAAGGCAGCCTCCAAAGTTGTGATAATTTTAGGCCTGTTTCAATTGTGCCAGTCTTGTCTAAAGTGATAGAAGCTATATTAAATAGTAAAATACTTTGAAGGAAACTATATCTTCAGTGATAGACAATTTGGCTTCAGATCAGGGTTAGGAACTGTTAAATCTGCCTTATCACTTTTAACACAGTGTGTGAAGCAACTAGAAAGCAAGCTCATGGTTCATAATAAACTCTGTGATTTATGAAAAGCTTTTGACACTGTGTCTCATGAAATCTTATTGAACAAAGTGCAATTCTATGGCTTTACACGAAGTGCTCGGGAATTGATAAAATCCTATCTAAGTAATAGAGTGCAGAAGGTGGTTTTTAATGGTACAGAATCAGATTACTTACTTGTGGGCATGTTCTGTACTTGGCCCAATTCTATTTATTATTTATATAAATGACTTATCATGTAACATAGTTGGGCCATCAGCTAGGAGTTACTTATTTGCAGATGATCTTGCAGTCTGTATAACTGCAGAAACAGCACAGAAGGTCAAATATTAAGCAGACCAGTGCACTGTCAAAGTTGAAAACTGGTGTAAAGCTAATTCCCTTTGTGTCAAAAAAAAAAAAAATCAAGACCTGTATGTATCGTGGAATAATAACACTGAACTTGAGCAGAGCTCAAATGCTGTTGATTTCCTAGGAATCTCAATTGATTCAAAAAGGAGGGAAGCAGCATTAGCAAAGGAATATTTTCTCCAAGGAAGCTGTGTCTTTGTCTAAATGTGCCAGTACTTAAAGCAAAAGAAAATACAGTCACATTTACTGTGGGGACATCAAAGCAAGGCAGCTAACGTCTTCAAACTACAAAATAAGGCAATAAGACTGATATGTAGCTTGGCACCCAGAGCTCACTGTAGACCAAGCTTTAAAAAATTACAGATTATGACCCTGCTGTCAATATTTATACCATAGTGTGTAATGCATACCAAGGAAAACTATCCGAAGTATCAACAGTATGACATGCGGCATAATTATAACACAAGAAACAAGCAAGACCTAGTTTCTTTCTGATGTAACTATAAGAAAACACAAAAGTGCTCTTTATACAAGCCTATAAAATTTTTTTATGCCATGCCCCAACATATCAGAGATCTTCCAATGGAAAAAAAAAGTAAAAGAATTTCTTCTTGAACTCAACATTTATGGAACAGATGAATTTTCAAAGGAAGCAAAGAATATGGTATGACTACACTTTGTGATCAGTTTTTACATGCTTCTATATATGAGTAAGTCTGTAATTGGCTAAAATTACTATGCAATATCAATTTGTACCAAAAGTTTCTCTGTTTTGTAATGCCTCTGAGGTCTCTACAACAACAAAAATCAATCAATTGTAGACTTCCTTGAGAGTTTCATTTGCTTTCTCTTAGAGGAGTTCTCTTGTTTTCTCACCGACTATAATATTGCTGTCATCAGTGAAAAGAATTTTTTCACCTTGAGTAACACTACTGGGAAAGTCATTGATGTACATCAGGAATACTATTGGTCCTCATTTGATACCTTGCGGAAACCCCATATTAATGTATTTTTCGCCGGCCGTGGTGGCCGAGCAGTTCAGTCCAGAACCGCACGACTGCTACGGTCGCAGGTTGAAATCCTGCCTCGGGCATGGATGTGTGTAATGTGCTTACATTTGTTCGGGTAAGTGTTTTACTAAATGTTAAGCTCTATTTGAAGTATGTGTTATCACTATTCTTTGTACCCTATCTGCTAGGTATGATCAAAACCAGTCCTTAGCTACCACTCTTTCTCCTAATGCTTCTAATTGATTTAATTGAATCTTGTGGTCGACTGCATCAAAGGGCTTAGAAAGATCATAAAGGAACCCTCTGACAGACTCTTCTTTATCAAGAGCATCAAGTACAACTTTTGTGCATTCTACGACAGCTGACTCCGTATTTTTGCCACATCACAAACAAAACTGTGATTCACTTAAAAGATTGTATTTATTCAGGTAATTCATTAATCTGTTTTTCATAATTGCTTCTAGTATTTTTGAGAATGGTGACAGCTGGTAATTTTCTGCATTACCTTTCTTAAACGAAGGCACAACTCTTGCCTGTTTTAACTGCTGTGGAAATGTCCCTGGTGTACAGGATTCATTTATTATGTGTGTTAAGGGACCTTGTACAACCTCTATGCATTGTTTTAGTACACGCATTGGTACTTCATTTAAGCCTACTGACTTTAGTTTTTGAACAAAGTTTTACTGGCTTCATTATCTGTGATTTGAAGTAACATCATTGTATTTAGTGCAACATTTTTTACAGGGGTTATATTTGTTTTGGGGAATTCTTGCCGTAACTTCCCTAAAATACTTGAAAAATGCTCATTTACATACTTTGATAAGTGTTGTGGCTTATTTATTACCTTATCCTCCTCCCTTAGGAATATGTTATTCTGTCTGTCTGTCTTTCTTTGCCTCTCCCTGTTCCCGTTCCCATTTTTATAACATCCCAGACTGCTTTGCTTTTATTCCCTGCATTATATATTACTGTGTCATTAAACGATTTTGTTGCAGCTATCAGCACCTTCCTATGGATCATTGTGACTCTTTTCCATGGAAGTGAGGTATTTAATTGTTTGGGAGGACTTCTTAGTACCTGCTGTTATCCATCTACTTTTGTGTGACGTTGATACAGACATGCATACTTTTGGAAATGCCTTTTCAAAGTTCAATTTAAATAATGTGGATTCTTATTCACATTGGTTTCCCTATACACTTCATCCCAGCGTTTTTTTTTTTTTTGTTTTTTTTTGCTAGTTCCTTTGAAAAATCTTTTATTTTCATTTCCAATGGATGTCATTTGTAGGCTTGTAGTTTATGGGATGATTTCATGTCTCATATTACTGTTGTTGTTTGACAGAGATGGTCTGATAATCCGAGATCTTTTACAGCTACATCATATTTTTCCCTGCCCATATTTGTGGCAACATGGTCAATTACTGATGAAGTCATTGTAGCAACCCTTGTTGCACTATTGACCAATAGGGAGAGGCCAAAACTTTGAAGTATATTTATGAAGGTGCTGCTGGATTCATTTATGATATTCATGTTGATTTTAATGTCCCCACACAGAATTGTGCTGAGCTTTGTACTTGAGACTTTATATAGAAATTCTGTTAATTTATTGAAAAACAGTGTCCACACTATCTCTGGGAGATCCATAAAAACACAAAATTATTAATATCTTGGTGATATCAAGCCCTGTTAATTCAAACTGCTGGAGACACTCTTTAGGCAGGGGAACCTGTTGTCTGGATTTATCCTAAAAAAGACCTACTTCTCATACTGATGACAACAGGTATTTGACCATGTGTGGCCCGAGATCCACCCCCTATACTTTCACGAATCAGCTGTACCAATCTTCCTTTGCCAGTCCTGTTTAGGTATAGGCCACACCCAGTGAAACCCCATCTGTCGATAGTCCCGACGGGCATGTGAGCAAAGTTGGCTTCCCTAACCCCAAATTGATTCGCCTCACATCTCCATCAAGGTTTGGCCAATCGTGACACCGGAACAGCTCAACAAAGTGTACTGCCACAAGTCAGGGAAGCTATCTTGCCCAGGTCACCACCTATGTCATGTGCCCTATCCCTGTGCAAACTGTTTCCTGCCCCACCCACTATCACTACATGGTCTTCTTTTGTAAAGACCTTAAGTCCTCTATCACATGACTTTGCCCTGCATTTGGCTGGAACATACTGGTGGCCTGGTATGTTGCCCCTAAACATTCCTGTAACTCGGGGCCTACAACTCACCCATGCCTAATACCTAGCAGCAGCACTTTCTTCTTCCTAACATTTTGTATATTTCTAAGCTTCTTGGCCTCAGTTGAAGTGTGCTGCACATTTCTTGCTCCGTGTTCTACCAGATACTCTGGCAGTGGTAGACACACAGTTTTATCATCAACCCCAAAAACATCAGATCATGTTCTCTTTCTTCCTACCCTCCTACAAGCTGCCAGTTCACAACCTCCCTATCTCTCTTGATCCTTATCAGTTCCTTCAACTGTGCCCCAAGGGCACAGATTTTCCTTTCCTGTACCCCAACCAAAATGTTCCTACTGCATACTCTGCAGTTCCAGGAGAGAGCCTCTTCTGTTCTCCCAAGATTCTCCCCCCACCTCTCCCTCCCCCAGTGAAAATATTTCCTACAAGGTTAGCAACAAATCCCTCTACTCACAATGCTATAACAGCTTCCACATTTCCCACTCATGATCAGTTTCAAAAGAATAATTAAGTTTTAAATTTGTCCAGGACACGAGATTGGCTATATGTATGCAAAAATGACATGGAGGTCTTACATGCCATTGTTGTTGTTTTTGTACTGATTTAGAGATACAATGACAGGAGAGTGAATTAGTAATTACTTTGCTTTTAGAGAATTTACTTTAGTGTTTGGTCAGGTTTTAAATTTATGCCTAGATCGCCTCTAACTAGTGAACAATATGAAATGTGTTAGTTAAATACAATTTAAAAAACTTTTAATTATACTTTTATTGTAACAATAGGCACTGATGAAACTAGTAGCTGCCTTTCTTAAACGAATTTTCCGCTATCAAGAAAATTTTAATACAATTTTTTGTGTTTTGGAATGCAAAATTTCGCATTATGTCACAATTATCGTGACTTCAGATTACACAAAGTTTTTTTTTTTTTTTTTTTTCAAGAATAATCTCTATGGGGACGCAAATATTCAGTTTTGTGACAAGAATGGACACTACAGCAAATATACAAAACAAAGGAAATTTAAATTTGACACTATTTCCTCTCAAATAAGTTCTTTTAGTGGACGAAGAAAACACCTGTGATCTCACTCGCTGGACATCTTGTCTTCCTGTCTGTTTACTTACTGGGCGTGAAGGGTAAGCTTTTGGCTTAAAAAAGGTAGCTGGAGATTCCACACAGCACACCAGGTATGAGATTAATTATGTAATATGCACTATACTGAAATGCCTTGTGAGATGTCTATAAATTCAAATATGCTCAATGTTACTTTCCTGTTTCAATACACAATGCCTGCATTCTGATTTAGTGTTTACTTATTTGCTTACAGGACCTGTCATTGGGTGTGAGGGATAAGCTTTTGGCATACCATGGCAGCAAGAGCATCCAAACAGCACACCATATATGCAACTGATTGTGTGTAAGCACAATACTGAAATGCCTTGTGAGTCATCCCTATATTCATATGCCCAATGTTGCTTTCCTCTTCCGATACACAATGCCTTACAGGACTGTCAGTAAATGAGTGTGTTGGAGGCCAGCTCTGTCCATCACTGTGGCTGTCGGATAGAGAGACCAACAGCTATGCAGGGGCTCCAGGTGCAATTCCTGGCCAATTTGAGAATTTATCCTCTCAGAGTTTGGGTGTTGTGTTGTGCTTATCACCATTTTACCATTTCTTTAGATGCAAAAATAAGCAGTATCAACTGATGTAGACTTGCAGTAGGCAGCCGATTTCTCCTGCATACGATCTCCCGGCCAGAAATGCCATACTGTCATTTCATTTCACGCTACGTATGAAACTGATTCTCTGATATGCACATTATTGAATTGTGAGTCATCTCTTAATTTGTATATGCTCAGTCGGTTTAATATTAATTTGCAGGGCTCTAGAGTAAGCAGTGTGTAGTTGTGTGCACTATGGTGAGTTGTCGTGTCACCTAGCATGGCAATACAACATGTGACTGCAACAGTGCCAACAGCACTGGGTAGTGTTGTCTACTTCACTGCATGAGAAATAGAGCTGTCACGATGGCCAGTCTGACCTCAGTACTACATGTTTGCATGTTGGCCAGTGGATACTTGGAGCAAATCCAGTAATACTCACATATGAAGATTCGTTTATCTTTAACATCACAGAATCATGTTTCTATATCTGCTCCATCCCCATTCCCCAGTGGAAGGGGGTCACAATTATTTTGTGCACATGAGGCTGCTAGCAATTGGATCCTTTCTACTTTTCAAAATTGCATTAACTTTCCCGTGCTCATCCATCCCTGTCCTCAATCCTTTCCCTTGCTTACATTGGCCTGGCTATCTTTTTTTGTTGATATCCCTTACAGTATTATTCCTCTTGCTTTACAATTCCCTTTTTGGAAATTTTGGTCCCTCTTTGGGGATTGAACTACTCTAAATTTTGTCTCCATGGTGTGAGCCAGCTGTGGAACAACACCATACATGAAGTCTTTGGCATGTGGGCTTACCATCTCTTCCATTTTTTACCGGAAGCCATTGCCCTTTTTGTGCTGTACAGCTAGCACAGTAGTCATTTCGTGTGCTTGGGGTGTTATGTACTCTTTTGATGGAGTCCTCTGAAAACAGGGATTACAGTTCTGATACACGAGCTGCTACCTCCCTGTGTATGCCTTGGAGTAGTGGCTTGTCATTCTGAAGCATTGGAACTCCCAGCAACAGCCCCTATGGCATTGGCCCTTGGTGTGGCTGAGTAGTGCACAAGGGGAGAGCCCCTGATTGGTTTTGGTGCTATTAGGGTCTACACTTTGTATCAAACATATCAGACTTAAAAAACCGGCCATCTTTGGCTGACCTTTAGTCAGGAACGACTTTTCATGGTACCCCTTTTCAACTTACAACTATCCCCTCATGGGAGGAGGGTCAGACTCGCTTGCTTGGGGTCAAATCTTTTTCCCATTACCTGGTCTGCATCAAGACTGACAAGGACACCTTCCCACCATGAACCCATTATTTTGGTAGAAACTATCAAAGACAAGTTTGGCAAACCATTACTCCTCACTAGCCTTTGAATATGCTTCAGGGTGTCTTTTTCATAGAGACCTCATCTTCCAAACTGGTGAAGCGTGGGCCAGTCTGGAGTGGCAAGGCATTCTTTTTGTTCAGCATATTCAGAAAGGCACTAAGGACAACCACACTGATAATGACCACTTTATTCTGGTCTTTGAAGGGGATACCCCCAAGACAAGGTCAAGGTTATGGCTTATCACTGTGCACTGTGATGTATGTCCTGCCACTGCTAAAATGTTTTTGGTGTTTATGATTTGTACACATGTATTAATCCTGTATGCAATGAATGAGGATGCCCAGGTGTGCCTTTGTTCTACTGACCACATGTATTCATTGTCACAACTGTCGCTGGTTTGTAAGAAGGAAAGAATATATTAGGGTTTACGATCAGCTTCGCCTTGTGTCTACAAAAATCTACTATTGACTCTGTTACATCCTTTCCCCCACCTTATCCCAGTGATGCCTCACTCTTCTCTCCCTCTCCCCTGAACTTACATCTTCCTCCCCTCCAACTGTTGCTCCTTTCATCCACCAGAGAAGTGCCTCTTCTCTGGTGTCTGCTGCCATTAGGGCCTCCTCTCAGTCCAAGAGTCTGCTGGTACACATTGGCCATGGAACCGTCAGCTCTAGCATCCCCAAGGTTGCCTGGTCTCTCTTTATAGAACTAGCAAAAGCCTCTCTCCCCCCTTACCTCTCTGGCATCTAGCGTGTGTCCTCCTCTACTTATGAAAGAGAAGAAGGAACATAAGTCCTGGGATGAGGACACTCCATTGCTGAGGAGGATGGCATTCCATAGGGTTCAGTGAAGTATCCTTTTCCTCATCACTATTAAAGGACTTGTGACCTCCGTCAAACTGTTGGTCACCCCTGCTCTGCATGTGGATGACTTCTGTGTTAAATAACTCAAACACTTGGTGGCTTTTGTGAAGTGACAGTTCCAGGGTGCCATGTGGTATGCTTCTGCATGGACCTTCTCACACAGTTTTCAGTTTTCTCCTCTTAAATTGTGGGTGGTGCATTTCTGTCACCATATTGTGTACGATACCTACTGGAGCTCTATCTCGAGACCCAATTTCTGATTGTGGTCCACCACTTCCATTTCTTGGGTCGTCTTATGACATTTACTTGTGTGTGTGTGTGTGGGGAGGGGGAGGGGGGCATGGTAGCCAAATTTAGGGCTCAGTTGCTCCTTCCATACTGATCCTCTTGGAGCAGGTCCACCATTGTGGTATCTATCTGATCATCAGTACCTTTTGCACTAGCCGTATTGTTTCCTGGTTGAAGCTGGGGTTGTCCCCCACTCACTGCCCTTTTGGTACAACAGTCTAAGCTTCCTGTTTCCTATGCCATCACCATCTTCTCTTTCCCCACACATCCCTTATATTTTATACTTTAGCAGCAGGAAATTGCTCGCTCTTCAGGTGAGTTTAACAGTTGGGCTCCAGCTTGCAGTCCTTTGCCATGATTTTTATCTTCCCTCTTTGTCCTGTTCCCCGTTCTCTCCAAAAACCTCCTCCCCCTTGGTTAGTTCCTTGATCCCAGATTCAGAGGGGTCTGTGTTTCATTGTTTGTTCTGCCAGCTTTTATGGGAGTTTCAGGCTGCTGTTGTGTTTTAATGGAATGGCTCTAGGCTCTAGGCTCTAAATCTGCTAATTAGAAGGAATGTGCCTTCTGCTGGCAAGTAACACCATCTCTTACCTGCCCCATGTAGCATGTGTACTGCATAGCTAATGGCCATTTACCAGGTTCTTTAGTATGTTTAACAGTCCTCTCCCACCCACGTTATGTGCAGACTCGATAACTGCCCTTGAGGCTATCAGGCAGTGGTTTTCCCTCCCTCTTCTTGGTCTATGACATCTAAGACCACCTTACCAATCTTGACCATGCTGGTTGTTCAGTTGACTTTCTTTGGGTTCCCACTCATGTGGGTATCCCAGGTAATGAACTGCTGATCCTGTGGCTGGAGGGTGTGCCCCTTTTGTGTGACCTCTCTGGTGCTGGGTTTGCAGCCTCATGTCCAATTCCTTTTTGCTCAGCCTTGAGCTGACTCTTGGAGGCCAACCCCCTGCCTAATAAACTTATTGCGATAAGGGGACTCTTGCCACATGGCCCACTGGGGATCTACCATCCTCTGCGAACTTCGTATTGGTCATACAAGGTTGAATCTAAGCCTCTTACTCCATAATGATCTGTAACCCCCACATTTTATGAGACTCCCCTACCATTTGGCCTTTTGCACTAAACACACTCTTCCATTCTCCATTATCACAGATGGTAGCATACAACCTTACATAGTTACATCTGTCCTTGGTTTTCATCATAAAAGTGGTTTGTTCCATGGATTTAAGTACCTGAATTGTCTTCCACAATTGGAGGCCGTCAGTTTGGAAGGCCTGCATCATTGCTTTCATGCTGGTCAGGTTTTCCTCTCCATTTTGTGCTGTTTCATCACCACCCCCTCTTCTTGTGTCATCCCCCATTGTGTCGCAATCATGGTATGAAGTGGGAACTGGGGTGGGTTAGCAGTGATTCCAGCACCATGTCACACATAGCACCATTGGGGTGTCTTATGATCTCCCCCTTCCTCCCTCCAGTTCTTTAATCTTCCTGCCACCCCAGTGTTCCATCTCCATTTGCCTGTTTTGCTTCGCCATCAAATAGATTGTGCTGTTGGTTTGCTGCTCCCACAGTCTCTGCCACTTTGGATCTTGGGACAAATGATGTCACTGTTTCGTTCCTCTCCTCATTCAGACAATCAATCAACATCTGCAGCCAGCAGGCAAGCAGTGAGACTTGGTATCTGCTCTCTTAGCATCTGTGTCAGGGTGTTACTAGCATTAATGACAAGTTTATTACTTGTTTCCAAATAAAAACAGCCACTTTTGTGCCCTGGTAAATTAGAACTACAAAATTATATGCTTAAATTTAGGAAATAATGGCCCGCTAAAAACAGAAAATTCTGGAATATGAGTTATTTGGTTACAGATAACTTTTCAAAAAGGGGGATTTTTTTAAAAAGTAAAATTATACTGCAAATTGGAACGTGAAAGGCTTTCAGTTGGGTTATATTGCTAATTCATAATTACTCATTCCTAATTCCAACTGCATGTGTTTGTACTGATATTGAAATTATTATTTATTCACCAAATTTATTTTTTGGTAAATGAGTTACATTATCAGGAAAATTGATTGTGAACAATCAGATGTTAGTGTATTCTTTGCTAGAATATGAAAATATTTAATCTGTTTAACAGTTGCACTAGTGTTACCCATCTAGCTAGATCAAAAATAAATATATATTACAAGTTGACGATTGCAACTCACTCTGTTGTCACGTTGGGACAGTTGTCAAATGTGTGGCCATCACCAGCAGTGCACTGAGCCTCAGTCACAGTCATCACAGCCCAGCACGGCTTGGGAGGGGGCTGACCCAGTGATGCCAGCATTCTAGGCTGCTGGCACAAGCCGCAGCAGTTTCTGGTGGTCCCACGTGTCAGCAGAACTGCCGCACCAGAGGCCAGTGAAGAAGGAAGGAATATCGACATCTGACATTCTGTCAACAGTGAGGCCGTCAGAGACAGAGCATAAGCTCTGACTGTTTCAAGGATGGGGGAGAAAATTGGCCTTGGCCTTTCAAAGGAACCATCCCAGAATTTGCCTTAATTGATCTAGGGAAATAATGGAAAACCTAAAACTGGATGGCAGGACACGGAATAAAGCCATCATGTTCCTGAATGTGAGATCAACACACTAACTAATGTGGTGTAAACCTTCATCCAGAAGTGTTCACAGTTCCTTCTGTATCAGGAACTGCCATGAGTATGCAGCTTGAGGAATTTGCTTTCTTTGCTCAAAACAGTCTCCTCTGTACTGCAAGTTTTCTCTTGTGACTCCTTTGTGGGCTATTGAAAGAGACGCCACTACTGGCATGAACAGCACCTACACTAGCCTTCAGTGAAGTTACCATTTTGTTGGCCAGCTAAACTTCAGTAACTGAAATACCAGAAACAATTTCTGCCAGTACCTCTGTGTCACAGGAACAAACTGGCTTCAGAATTTTCCTCTCCAACATTCATAAGTAGTACATCTGGTAATTCAGAGATTTCAAACGGTTTTTCTTCTATACTCTCTACTTCATAAACATTATGTATATGCTTGCACGTATTTAACTTAATGCTATAACCAATACATGCATAGTAATATCTATTAATTCTTACTTTACAGTCAGTGCACACTAATTTGGAGTTACAGTGGATAATATTTTCTTCCACAAGGTAAACTTCAAGTGATTTTGTGGCTGGTACTTTCCAACCTCTGCCTACCTTTCTAGTTGAGTCCTTATTCATCAAAATACTGGATTCGTGCTTATGGTGGATGTTTTCATTTTGCTTGTTAGTTTTTCTTTCACAATGACAATGAGCCTGTCAAACAGATTTGCTGTTACAAGCAACGTGAATGCAAGTACACCTTTATCCAAATGTTTCACCTGCTTTGCATTACCATGTAGAGCAAGTGGTGGTAATATGCACCCCCCCCCCACTTAATATCTTAATAATATTTAGCTGAACTCTAGTAGTGTATTAACATACCATTATTGGTTAATACTTAGTAGGTTGCATCTAAGTATTGGCAACAGTTTCAAATAGATTAAAAGTATGGTATTATTGCATTTTTAAGCTGTCTACACTAGTTTACAAGGTGTAAGTGTAATGTGGACCTCAGGGTCCATATTATAAGCAGACCGTAAAATGTTTTTATTTCTGTTTTCAGATGCCTAGGACTAATCTGGCACCTAAATGAACCCGTAAAAGGCAGGTGTGGGATAAAAACAAAATGCGAGAGGCAGTGTCTGCTGTTGTAGTAAAAATCATGGGAGTTAAAAAAGCAAACATTGCACTGTCCCAAAAACAACTCTGTGCCAGTATGTGTATGAGGCTAATACCTGACAGATGTTGAAACTAAAAAGTTTGGAACAAAACCAGCTGCCCTAGAAAGAGAACTAGTGGTTTACATACACTATATGGAGGCCAAATTCTATGCTTTTACTAGTATGGATGTTAGAAAAATGGCCTACCAACTTGCAGTTGTGAATGGAAGGGCTTGTCTTGGCCATTTTCTTCGACGTCATCAAGATAAGCTTTCGATTAGAAAGCCAACTGGAACATCATATGCTCGAGCAAAACGCTTTTCGCATGAGAGAGTTAACTCATTCTACGACTTGCTATAAGCTGAATTCTGGAAACATAAATATCCAGAAGATCGTGTATGGAACGTTGAGGAAACAGGCCTTAGTGTAGTTCAGACTGATACTGCAAGCAGAGGTAAACGCCAAATTTGTTCTCTGACTGCTGCTGAGTGTGGGTCTCTAGTAATGGTCGTCTGTTTGCTGAGTGCAGGAGGTTCTTATGTTGCCCTGATGTTCGTATTCCCGAGAATGGATGAGGGGAAAGACCATTGTTTCAACTGATTTGCTGTACAAAAAGGAGTTAGAAGTCATTATTAAAGAAAAGAGAGGAAAAGAACTTTGCCAAAGACCCCCTAGTGAGATAAGCTTCTACATCCTTACATTTGTCCTCTAGCCATCCATGTCTGCTTAGCCATTTTGCGCTTCCTGTCGATCTCATTTTTGAGACGTCTGTGTACCTTGTTGGCTGCTTCATTTATTGCATTTTTATATTTTCTCCCTTCATCAATTAAATTCAATATCTCTTCTGTTATCCAAGGATTTCTAATAGCCCTCGTCTTTTTACCTATTTGATCCTCTGCTGCCTTCACTACTTCATCCTTCTACTGTATTTCCTTCCCTTGCCAAAGAAACACACTATATCATAGGATCCAACAAGTTTGCTTTCATGGAGCATCCACTGCCAAATATTCTCGCTGTAGTGAGTCTTAAGTGCACCCATAAATGTACGATCTAGCAGTTGCAGGACTAGAACAATTAGCCTCAATAACTTCGTCATTCTTAGGCGGCAGTTCATAGTTACAATTCGCTGAAACCTGCCAGCTTGATCACCCAACCTGTTGGCGTCGTCTTTTTTACCTGGTGTGCTAGGTGAAGGCAACTCCAATCGTTCAGCTCCAGATACAATAACCTCTTTATCTGACGGCCTCTCAAGTCCGATGTCAGTTTTGTCTTCCGGGAGGAAATCTGCATCGGTGAATACGGACTGGTCCGTGGGCCATACTCCAGTAGCTTTCAAACCTTTAATAGCAAATAGCATTGTTGCACTTTTGATGAAAAAAGCGTTGAAATTTGAAAGACCACCGCGGCCTGCACATCCCTCGGTCCATACGCGGAGTCCATACGGAGGGGAGAGGCGACAGGTATATATACCACACCGCCCGCCGGCATTGGACGTCAGTCAACAGGAGTAATCTGATGATGATGGCACGCTACGCCGTGACTGGAACACGATAGTGGGAAAAGGAAGAGAAGGAAACGTAGTAGGTGAATATGGATTGGGGTTAAGAAATGAAAGAGGAAGCTGCCTGGTAGAATTTTGCACACAGCACAACTTAATCGTAGCTAACACTTGGTTTCAGAATCATGAAAGGAGGTTGTATACATGGAAGAACCCTGGAGATACTAAAAGGTATCAGATAGATTATATAATGATAAGGCAGAGATTAAGGAACCAGGTTTTAAATTGTAAGACATTTCCAGGGGCAAATGTGGACTCTGACCACAATCTATTGGTTATGTCCTGTAGATTAAAACTGCAAACAGGTGGGAATTTAAGGAGATGGGACCTCGATAAAGAGAAAGAACAAGAGGTTGTACAGAGTTTCAGTGAGAGCATAAAGGAACAATTGATAGTAATGGGGGAAAGAAATACAGTAGAAGAAGAATGGGTAGCTTTCAGAGATGAAATAGTGAAGGCAGCAGAGGATCAAGTAGGAAAAAAGATGAGGGCTGCTAGAAATCCTTGGGTAACAGAAGAGATATTGAATCTAACTGATGAAAGGAGAAAATATGAAAATACAGTAAGTGAAGCAGGCAAAAAGGAATACAAACGTCTCAAAAATGAAATCGACAGGAAGTGCAAAATGTCTAAGCAGGGATGGATAGAGGACAAATGTAAGGATGTAGAGGCTTGTCTCACCAGGGGCACCCAAAATCAGTTGCCTGTTACCTGTCTAGCGGCGTAGAGTGGTGTACAATACGTCGTTTCTGTTCGTGAGATCCTTGTTGCCAGCATCAGTCACTGACATACTTCGGTATCTGGAAGTGCTGGATAACAGCGTTGCATTGCAAGAAAATTGCAGAAGACGAAGAGGAGCTATTTGCGGAGTACATTTCCCCATCATGTTCTAGTTCTGGGTGGAGATTTTAATTTGCCAGATACACCAGGTGACCAAGAAGTCAGTATAAATTTGAAAACTGAATAAATCACGGAATAATGTACATAGGGAGGTACAAATTGACACACATGCTTGGAATGACATGGGATTTGATTAGAACAAAAAAAAAAAAAAAATACAAAAGCTCAAAAAATGTCCGACAGGTGGCGCTTCATCAGATCAGAATAGCATGACAAAGCAAAAATGATGTTCTTTACAGGAAATGCTCAATATGTCCACCATCATTCCTCAACAGTAATTGTAATCGAGGAATAATGTTGTGAAAAGCACTGTAAAGCATGTCCGGAGTATGTGGTGAGGCATTGGCGTTGGATGTTGTCTTTCAGCATCCCTAGAGATGTCGCTCGATCACGATACACTTGCGACTTCAGGTAACCCCAAAGCCAACAATAGCACGGACTGAGGTCTGGGGACCTAGGAGGCCAAGTGTGACGAAAGTGGCGGCTCAGCACACGATCATCACCAAACGACGCGCATAAGAGATCTGTCAGACATTTTGTGAATTTGTTTTTTCTAATAAATCCCCATGTCATTCCAAGCATGTGTCTCAATTTTTAACTCTCTATCTACATTATTCCATGGTTTATCACTTTTTCCAATTTATACTGACTTTTTGATCACCCGTTAGACTGGGAGACTCAAACGTTTATAACGGGTGGCAGGGACAAAGAATCCAGTGAAATTTTTTTAAAGTGCTTTATCTGAAAAACTACCTTGAGCAGTTAAACAGAGAACCGACTCGTGGCGATAACATATTGGACATTCTGGCGACAAACAGACCCGAAACAGTTAACGCAGAACACGGAATCAGCGATCATAAAGCGGTTACTGCATCACTGATTTCAGCCATAAGTAGAAATATTAAAGAAGGTAGGAAGATTTTTCTGTTTAGCAAAAGTGACAAAAAGCAGATTACAGAGTACCTGACGGCTCAACACAAAAGTTTTGTCTCAAGTACAGATAGTGTTGAGGATCAGTGGACAAAGTTCAAAACCATCGTACAATATGCGTTAGATGAGTACGTGCCAAGCAAGATCGTAAGAAATGGAAAAGAGCCACCGTGGTACAACAACCGAGTTTGAAAACTGCTGCGGAAGCAAAGGGAACTTCACAGCAAACATGAACATAGCCAAAGCCTTGCAGACAAACAAAAATTACGCGAAGCGAAATGTAATGTGAGGAGGGCTATGCGAGAGGCATTCAATGAATTCGAAAGTAAAGCTCTATGTACTGATTGGCAGAAAACCCTAAGAAATTTTGGTCTTATGTCAAAGCAGTAGGTGGAGCAAAACGAAATGTTCAGACACTCTGTGACCAAAATGGTACTGAAACAGACTGAAGGCCGAACTACTAAATGGCTAATTCACAGAGGAAGACTGCACTGTAGTTCCTTCTCTACACTGTCGCACATATGACAAAATAGTAGATGTCGAAAGAGATGGCAGAGGGATAGAGAAACAATTAAAATCGCTCAAAAGAGGAAAGGCCGCTGGACCTTATGGGATACCAGTTCGATTTTACACAGAGTACGCGAAGGAACTTGCCCCCCTTCTTGCAGCGGTGTAGCGTTCCGAAAGATTGGAAAAGGGCACAGGTCATCCACGTTTTCAAGAAGGGACTTCAAACAAATGTGCAGAACTATAGACCTATATCTCTAACGTCAATCAGTTGTAGAATTTTGGAACACGTATTATGTTCGAGTATAATGACTTTTCTGGAGACTAGAAATCTACTCTGTAGGAATCAGCACGGGTTTCGGAAAAGACGGTCGTGTGATACCCAGCTCTCGCTATTCGTCCATGAGACTCAGAAGGGCATAGACACGGGTTCACAGGTAGATGCCGTGTTTCTTGACTTCCGCAAGGCTTTTGATACAGTTCCCCACAATCGTTTAATGAACAAAGTAAGAGCATACGGACTATCAGACCAATTGTGTGATTGGATTGAAGAGTTCCTACATGACAGAACGCAGCATGTCGTTCTCAATGGAGAGAAGTCTTCCGAAGTAAGAGTGATTTCAGGTGTGCCGCAGGGGAGTGTCATAGGACCGTTGCTATTGACAATATACATAAATGACCTTGAGGATATCATCGGAAGATCACTGAGGCTTTTTGCGGATGACGCTGTAGTATATCCAGAGGTTGTAACAATGGAAAATTGTACCGAAATGAAGAAGGATCTGCAACGAATTGACGCATGTTGCAGGGAATGGCAATTGAATCTCAATGTGGACAAGTGTAATGTGCTGCGAATACATAGAAAGATAAATCCCTTATCATTTAGCTACAATATAGCAGGTCAGCAACTGGGAGAACGCATTAGGAGTGATTTAAAATGGAATGATCATATGAAGTTGATCGTCGGTAAAGCAGATGCCAGACTGAAATTCATTGGAAGAATCCTAAGGAAATGCAATCCGACAACAAAGGAAGTAGGTTACAGTACCCTTGTTCGCCCACTGCTTCAATACTGCTCAGCAGTGTGGGATCCGCACCAGATAGGGTTGATAGAAGAGATAGAGATGATCCAACGGAGAGCCGCGCGCTTCGTTACAGGACGATTTAGTAATCGCGAAAGCGTTACAGAGATGACAGATAAACTCGAAGACTCTGCACGGAGACGCTCAGTAGCTCTGTATGGGCTTCTGTTGAAGTTTCTAGAACATACCTTCACCGAGGAGTCAAGCAGTATATTGCTCCCTCCTACGTAGGTCTCGCGAAGAGACATGAGGATAAAATCAGAGAGATTAGAGGTCACACAGAGGCATACCGACAATCCTTCTTTCCACGAACAATACGAGACTGGAATAGAAGGGACAACTGATAGAGATTCTCAAGGTACCCTCCGCCACACACCGTCAGGTAGCTTGCAGATAATGGATGTAGATGTAGATGTAACGAGCGTTCGATCGTCTGTTACGTTACAGCGTGTGTTAAGGAGGTGACACGAAAAGAACTGTTACCCGTTCCAAGCAAAGGGCTCCAATTTATGCAAACGTCTGTCACGCCTAAAGAAGGAACGCGTGGTTTACAGGGATCGCCACGAAGGAAAACTAGTAATTTTGGGAGGAAACCCGTCGTCGTAGACAATTTCATAAAATCGATCCTTCCACAAACGATGGAGGGCTTTTACATCAATCTAAAAATAGTGCCGACATTACGGAAACTACAAATTGTCGTGAAACAAAAAACTCCAGTTTTACTCGTAACAGGCTCGCCAAAAGGAATATTTAACTTTTCTAAAATTCCATACTCTTTATGTAAGAAAGATTCTCTAATCTGTTTTTACACAAAACAAATAATCGTTGTTGCTACCAAAACACATGTATCCTTTTTGACAGCTGACAATAGAGCAAATAGCCAATGGATATAACATTGTCCACATACTTTTCACGTACGTTTACGAAGGCAGTGACAAAAAATGTAGTGCAAATCGGACTAGTACAACACAAGAAATTGTAAATTTCTTGTTACTTTTTAAACACTCATCGTGTTGCAAGACCTGTTAAGTTTCAACGCAATCCTTCAAAGAAAACTTCTATCCTTTAGTAGAAACACAAAGTGAGAATAATTCTTAAATTCTACAGTTTCATTGCGCTTTATGGGGTAGAAGTAGAGGAACGTACATTCACATGAACAGGCATTCGGTTCCATGTTTGTAGTAAAATCCCGACTTACGTTCATATGTTAATATTATTTACTCTATAGCGTTATGTTTCGGAAGAAGCTATCGTCTTTTGTATTCTTTACGGTACTAAAACACTCGTCTAAAAATTAACGCTGCCGGGCCGTGTATGCAGACGGCGTCGCCGCCGACTTAAAGCGCGCGCCGCGGCAGGGCGGTACTGCGTCGTGAGACAGCCTGTGGAGGCGCCCGGTGACGTGGCTGGGTAGCCAGAGTGGGGACAGACTGTAAACGGGCACAGTGAGGATCCATAAGAAACGCATTGTCGTTGATACAATCTGTCATATTTCAGTGTCAGTTAATAACGTATCTACCATTAAAACTTTCAGTAGGTCAGATTCAATGTATGACCATTCGACAGTCACAGTCGGTAGAGCGAAATGATGAGGTAGCTGGTAATGTGATTCTTGTTTGCGCCTCAGTGGATCCGAATATTTTTATTACTAGTCTTCGCTTTTTCTGTTAGGATCTGATACTTTCTTTTCAGTGCAATAAAAGTATATTCTCTAATATTCGATGTTACATATGTACGTTCCATCTGAGGATGGAGTTTGTTCGAATGGTTTAATTTACAAGACAGATTGCACTACATGCAGTAAGATATAACAAGAAAGTGTAAAACAATTCTTTTTTATTTCACATGTTGTGAAGATTCTGCTGCTGAATAGGAACAAATATAAAGTAAGACTTTGAATCGCGCTATTTGTTACGGAGCTTCACTTTCTGCCTTATAACATGTCCGTGGACACTACACGCAGAACAACGTGACTCTCACGTGGACAAGAGAGGAAAGGCGCGTTTTAATAGCGCTAGCTTAAGAATTTTACGCCCATGCATTTTGTAAAGTGGGTGATAGAGAGAAACGCGTGACGAGGGCCTCCCGACCGCTCGCCTGGTGCAGGTCTTTCGACTTGACGCCACTTCGGTGACATGCGCGTAGTTGGAGATGAAATGATGACGATTAGGACAACACGACACCCAGTCCCTGAGCAGAGAAAATCTCCAACCCAGCCAGGAATCGAACCCGTCTGTCACGCTGACCACTCAGCTACCGGGGCGGACAACCGGGTGATGTGTGACCCAGATGCTGCCGCTGCGGTCGCGTGTACCACGTTGACACGCACATGCTGTATGCACAAGTCAGAGCGTTCGGCAGCACTTTCAACTTGGCACGCTCAAGACTGATGTTCACAACACCGTCCGTGTAGTGACGGCATTACACTTTCCTAAAACAGTGCACGGAGATCGGCGCAAATACTGTTGAGTGGTACTTAAGATAGGGAAATAAATTAGTGAAGTGAAGTAGAAATTTAAAATTAATGAGAAACTTCGTTTAGCTTAGAAGAGTTACACTCTGGCAAACAACGGGCAGAGCAGAAGAGGCAATGACCGCGAAGTCAGCACATTCAGGAGAAGCTATCGTCCTCCCCCACGTAAGCAGAAGCTGTCGATTCAGCCGTCAGGGCATCGCCCGTCCGGCTCACGTGTTTCTCAATTGTCACACGTGATCAAAGGCTCTCGCCTACATTCCGAGAGCCAATGACCGACGTTAAGAAGATTCTTCGCGAAGCTTTTCGACGTGACAGAAGAGGCAACGACAGCGATGTTGTTCACCTCCAGTGAAGTGAATAAGTACGCGAGACGCAGTGGGCCCGACAGGAGTAGCTTTCAGTTCAGTTCCGGTACAGTCGGTGCTCAAGACCGTCATGCAGGAAGATACTACATCGTACACAGAAGCACCGAGTCCGCCGCTGTAATGGAATAGCAAGCAGCCTCGGCGCCAGAAGACAGAAGGTATTTGAGGCCAGATTTTTATGTACCCGAGTGACTCGTGAGGACGGGAAGGAGACAGCGCACATCCGAGTCGTCACCGTCCGATTCACGACTTCTTCCTCAATAATTAAACGGACCACCTCGCGATGCGCGTCTCCAGTCAACTGGGCGAAACGGCGACACGAGATACACACCGCCGTGCGTAATCAGACGCCGCCGCTCACGCAAGCAGAAGGCTTCGCAAACGACACAGTTGCCAGTATCCCAGCCAGAAACCCTTGTACAAAACTTTCAATAAAAGTTATCTTATGTAAAACTGCTGTTTCATTCTACCTCATACCTGAGCCAAGGATGAACCCACCCTGCAAAAATGTTGTTAAGAGAGAAAAAGTAATTTATTTAGTGTTTTTCACCCTGACATAATGCTTTAGAATCAAATGCCCTTTGCAGTAGTGCTCATCCTGACAGATGACCATCACAAACAGAGAAAACCCAGTTACAGTACGGAGTAGAGAGGAGCGGAGAGTATTCGTTGTGAAGGGGTGCCGTCGAGAATAGATACGATGTGTCAGGGGACGAAAAGCAGTTCGCTACAAAATTAACGAAGAATGCCAACAAGTTAGGAATTACTACAATAATAGTGATTGCGATATTTCTCTCGGCAGTTTAAACCGAGTAGGTGAGCGAGTAAGGTAACCAGGAAAATAACAATAGCTACAGTTGTATGCTATAGCATACAATGTAAAGAATTTCAGGCAAATAGTTTCAGATCAAGTAATACTACAGTTAACGGTAACAGTCGAAGACACTAGCAGGAAGATAATTACGGAATTACAGTTACAAGAACAATAGGTAAAGGCACAGAAACAGAGATAGTTGGAGAGTAGATGCAATTTCAAGATAGCATTCAGAGAAGGAGAGATGTTGCAAAAGATTAGTATTAAATTAAGGTGAGAGGTGCTAGGTTTTCGCTTTGGCTCGCATAGTTTCTCTTGATGCTGTTCAGTTCTGACACGTTTCTAAACGCATTCTTTTCAGGGGGGGGGGGGGGCGGTCTTAATTATGCTGCCGCCCAGAGTACATACATTCTGAAGGCCGAAATGGGGTGTGGCGTTGTTTTAAATCCTTAGATGGTCCTTTGTACACTCCTGGAAATGGAAAAAAAAAACACATTGACACCGGTGTGTCAGACCCACCATACTTGCTCCGGACACAGCGAGAGGGTTGTACAAGCAATGATGACACGCACGGCACAGTGGACACACCAGGAACCGCGGTGTTGGCCATCGAATGGCGCTAGCTGCGCAGCATTTGTGCACCGCCGCCTTCAGTGTCAGTCAGTTTGCCGTGGGATACGGAGCTCCATCGCAGTCTTTAACACTGGTAGCATGCCGCGACAGCGTGGACGTGAACCGTATGTGCAGTTGACGGACTTTGAGCGAGGGCGTATAGTGGGCATGCGGGAGGCTGGGTGGACGTACCGCCGAATTGCTCAACACGTGGGGCGTGAGGTCTCCACAGTACATCGATGTTGTCGCCAGTGGTCGGCGGAAGGTGCACGTGCCCGTCGACCTTGGACCGGACCGCAGCGACGCACAGATGCACGCCAAGACCGTAGGATCCTACGCAGTGCCGTAGGGGACCGCACCGCCACTTCCCAGCAAATTAGGGACACTGTTGCTCCTGGGGTATCGGCGAGGACCATTCGCAACCGTCTCCATGAAGCTGGGCTACGGTCCCGCACACCGTTAGGCCGTCTTCCGCTCACGCCCCAACATCGTGCAGCCCGCCTCCAGTGGTGTCGCGACAGGCGTGAATGGAGGGACGAATGGAGACGTGTCGTCTTCAGCGATGAGAGTCGCTTCTGCCTTGGTGCCAATGATGGTCGTATGCGTGTTTGGCGCCGTGCAGGTGAGCGCCACAATTAGGTCTGCATACGACCGAGGCACACAGGGCCAACACCCGGCATCATGGTGTGGGGAGCGATCTCCTACACTCGTCTTACACCTCTGGTGATCGTCGAGGGGCCACTGAATAGTGCATGGTACATCCAAACCGTCATCGAACCCATCGTTCTACCATTCCTAGACCGGCAAGGGAACTTGCTGTTCCAACTGAACAATGCACGTCCGCATGTATCCCGTGCCACCCAACGTGCTCTAGAAGGTGTAAATCAACTACCCTGGCCAGCTGGATCTGTCCCCCATTGAGCATGTTTGAGACTGGATTAAGCGTCGTCTCACGCAGTCTGCACGTCCAGCACGAACGCTGGTCCAACTGAGGCGCCAGGTGGAAATGGCATGGCAAGCCGTTCCACAGGACTACATCCAGCATCTCTACGATCGTCTCCATGGGAGAATAGCAGCCTGCATTGCTGCGAAAGGTGGATATACACTGTACTAGTGCCGACATTGTGCATGCTCTGTTGCCTATGGTTCTGTCAGTGTGATCATGTGATGTATCTGACCCCAGGAATGTGTCAATAAAGTTTCCCCTTCCTGGGACAATGAATTCACGGTGTTCTTATTTCAATTTCCAGGAGTGTAAGATCTTGTCTTATTGTAAGCCCTGCCCTTGCTAACTATTTTTTCTCGTGGCTGAAGATCTGCGTCCTTTTTCGGTGTGAGACAAATTTGACAATTATTGGATGAGATTTCGAAGCACCTTATAATCCACGTACCGTCCAGTGTCTACCTTACCTATGTCAATGCCTAATATTTCTCGTGCAACCTGTATATTGAGGTCTTCCGGCTCATCTTCGCCGCCGGCTATTTTTCCTTTTTATGTAGACTGTAGCGAGGAGAAAGGAAACGGAAGGAACTATTAAGGTAAGCTGCACTGAGACCTTGCGCGGAATCAGCGGCAATGAGAAAAAATGTATGCAACCCTGGAACTCGAACCCGGGGTCCGCTGCTACATGATTCATTGCTCGTAGAGGCGAATCAGTTATATGAAAGCGTGCTGTCCGTTTATTCAAACATGTCACAAAGAACAGACATCGCGTATCCCTAATATTTCGCCTTTACTGCCCTCTCTGAAATTCGTCACACACAAATTATTCTCGGGACCGAGAGCTGTATAAAGCTCTGAAATGTTTAGCGATTCGTGAAACGTGTAACGAAAAGACATGTTAAACGCCACTGATGGGGAAGCGTTTACCGAGGGCGACAAAATTGTTGTTTCTACTCAAGTCGGATTTCAGTGTGGCTGTGAAGTTATCTGGTAACGCACAACAGGTCTAGGTGAAAAGAAGGTAATTGTTGGATGTTATTAACGGCCTCCCGATTCCGTCGAGACAGAGTTATTCAAAGAAAGTCTACGCTCAGTAGTGCGGAAGTACCCAAATCGTGCAGTATTAGTTCCGAGCATAGACAAGGACACCGATGGATTCATTACAAGGTTTCCACATAAGTAGCCTTGCAGAGTACTGTTGAACATGTTTTTTCGAAAACTGTCTTGAGCACCTAGTTCGAGAGAGCACATACAATGGAAATACACACATAAAAAAAAATTGCGTGACCCCGGTTACCATAACTCGGGAAGATAAACGTTGGCTGTGGATATCGTATCAGATACACAGTCCCTTTGACTTTTTAAACATGTCACTAAGCCCGACCACAGATGTGAGCAACCGTGTATGAGCAGCGCCTATTAGACAGACGGGGTCCGACAGCCGATCCGTTCCAGTCATTCCACCACGAAGGAGGTACACGGCTCGTGTTGTCTGTAGTTCAACCGTGCCTACACCGTCAATACAGCGGTCCGCATTGTTCGTTTGTGCCAGGAATGGCTCTCAACAAGTGAATTGTCAAGGCGAGTCGGAGTAAACGAAAGCGATGTCGATGACATGTCTCGCTCAGGATGCCCGGGGGCGACTACGGCAATCGATGACCGCTGCTTGCGGATTATGGCTCGGAGGTACCCCGACAGCAAAGCCAACATGTTGAATAATGCCTTTCGTGCAGCCACAGGACGTCGTGTTAAGACTCAAACAGTGCACAGTAACCTGCACGATGCACGTCTTCACTCCCGACGTCCGTGGCGAGGTCCATCTTCGCAACTACGACACAGTGCAGCGCGGTACCGATGGGCCCAACAACATGCCGGATGGACCTCTCAGCATTGGCATCACGTTCTCTGCACCGATGAGTCTCATATATACCTTCAACCAGACAATCGTCGGAGACGTGCTTGGAGGCAACCCGGTCAGGCTGAAAGCTTTAAATACACTGTGCAGCAACATAGAGGTTCCCTGCTGTTTTGGGGTGGCATTATGTGGGGCCGATGTACTCTCTCGTGGTCATGGAAGGCGCCGCAACGGCTGTACAATACGTGAATGCCATCCTCCGACCGATTTTTTAATTTCGTTTTTAGTGCAACGAGATCGGCAGTATACAGTATATGGCCGAGGCATTCGTCTTCATGGACGACAATTCGCGGCCCCATCGTGCACATCTTGTGGCTGACTTCCTTCAGGATAACGACATCGCCCGACTAGTGTGGCCAGCATATTCTCCAGACATGTGCCGGCCGGAGTGGCAGAGCGGTTCTAGGCGCTACAGTCTGGAGCCGGGCGACAGCTACGGTCTCAGGTTCGAATGCTGCCATGGGCATGGATGTGTGTGATGTCCTTAGGCTAGTTAGAACTAATTAAACCTAAGTTCTAGGCGACTCATGACCTCGTAAGTCAATTTGCATAGTGCTCAGAGCCATTTGAACCATTTTTCTCCAGACATGTACCCTATCGAACATACCTGGGACAGACTGAAGAGGGCTGTTTATGGCCGACGTGACCCTCCAACCACACTGAGTGATCTACGCCGAATCACCGTTAGGAATGGGACAATCTGCCTTGATGAACTTGTGGATAGTATTCCACGACGAATACAGGTGTGCATTAATTCAAGAGGACGTGGTAGTGGGTATTACAGGTTCCGGTGTGTACACCAATCTGGGCAACCGACTCTGAAGGTCTCGCTATACGGTGGTACAACATGCCATGTGCTATTTTTATGAGCAATAATAAGGGCGGAAACGATGTTTATATCGATCTCTGTACAAAAAATTGGAATAGTTTCTGAACCAACCGAAGTGATGCTAAACTTTTTTTGATGTAAGTATTTTAGAGCATGTAGCTACAAAGATGCCTGGACTCACCGAGGGTGTCGCTACAGAGACAGGCGTTAGTGATAATGACGTCGCCGTAGCGACGATGGTTACTTAAGTTATTAAATCAATCAAGAAAGCTAGGAGATTAGTTGAGCAGAAAAGCGGTTGTTAGAATCTCAAACAGTGAATGGACATTATTTAGTTCCAGTATGATGGGTGTAGAGTAATTATAAGCCAAGTCTGAACAGATTCTAAATCGTGCCGTGGAAAAGTATGTGCCTAGTAAGCGAATGAAGGCTGGAGAAGATACATTGCAGAAAATGATGAGGAAGCAGAGACTGTTGCACTCTCAGTTCAACAGGGAGCACGCTAACAACAATTCAAGGTTAGTAGAGATTCGTGATTCTGTGGAAAGATCGATGCTCGAGCATAAAGCTGCCACCGTCATACCTCAACAAATTATCTTGAAGAGATCGCGAGACTATTCTGGTCCTGCGTAAAACCGCTGAGTGGGGGGCGAAGCTTCAGCCTGGTGTGCTAGTAGAAAACAACAAAAGGAATGCTCAAGTTTTAAATTTCATGTTTAAGGAATATTTCACGCAGCAGAATCGTAGAAACATGCAGTCGTTACACTCTCGTGTCGACACCACGGTAATGGACATTCCTAGCCTAGAGAAGCAGCTGGAACATTTGGTAGCAAATAAGTCGCCAGGTCCTGACCGAATACCGATTCGGTTTCACAAACAGTACTCTACGGCATTGGCCCCTTACTTAGATTGCATTTATCGTGAATCTCTCGCATAACGCAAAGTCCCAAGTGACTGGAAAAAAGTGACTCCTATGTACACTAATGGCCATTAAGATTGCTATACTACGAAGATGACCTGCTACACGCGCGAAATATAACCGACAGGAAGAAGATGCTGTGATATGCAAATAATTAGCTTTCCAGAGCATTCACACAACATTGGCGACACCTACAACGTGCTGGCATGAGGAAAGTTTTCAACCGATTTCTCATACACAAACAGCAGTTGACCGGCGTTGTCTGGTGAAACGTTGTTGTCATGCCTCGTGTAAGGAGTAGAAATGCGTGCTATCACTTTTCCGACTTTGATAAATGTCGGATTCTAGCCTATCGCGATTGCGGTTTATCGGAGCGCGACATTGCAGCTTGGTCGAGATCCAATGACTGTTAGCAGAATATGGAATCGGTGGGTTCAGGAGCGTAATACGGAATGCCGTGCAGGATCCCAGCGACCTCGTATCACTAGCAGTCTAGGTGACAGACATCTTATCCGCATGGCTGTAACGGACCGTGCAGCCACGTCTCGATCCCTGAGTCAACAGGTGGGGACGTTTCCAAGACAACAACCATCTGCACGAACAGTTTGACGACGTTTGCAGCAGCATGGACTATGAGCTCTGTTACTCTTGACGCTGCATCACAGACAAGAGCGCCTGCGATGGTGTACTCAACGACGAACCTGGCTGCACGAATGGCAAAACGTCATTTTTTCGGATGAATGCAGGTTCTGTTTACAGCATCACGAAAGCGTGTATTCGTCATCGCCATACTGCTGTATCACCCCGCGTGATGGTATGGGGAGCAATTGGTTACAGGTCTCGGTCACCTCTTGTCCGCATTGGCGGCACTTTGAACAGTGGACGTTACATTGCAGATGTGCTACGACGGAAAAAATCGCAACACCACAAGCAGTTGTGAGAGATAAACGAAAGTTGTTTCTACAATTGAAAAATAGTGTCGATTTAAATTTCGCGCCAGTCGCATAAGAATGGCGTTAGTAGGGGGGGGGGGGGGCACTGTGAGGGTGCAGATCAGGTCTACTGTAAATACACGCCGTGGCGGTTGTGAGCGTTAGTTACCTTCTAGATTGGACGTGGTGGTTTGATCTTAGCCAAGAATGCCTTTGAGGAGACAGAGACGCCATTACGATCATCTTAACGAGTTTGAACGAGGTCGTGTAATAGGGACACGAGAAGCTGGATGTTCCTCCAGCGATTTCGCAGGAGACTTGGCAAAAATGTAGCACTGTATACTGGCAGCGGTGACCGCGAGAATGTACGGTTGCAAAAAGCTCGGGCTCCGACCGGTCACGTGGCGCTACCAAGAGGGAAGGCAGTCGTGTCTGGCGTACGTCTCTGGCACATCACATGGAGCTATTGTATCAGCACACTCAGAGGAAATTGACTGGTATACAATCTGGAACGGAAACCTTGCCTTTAATAAGTGATTTAAGCTGCTTTGCTACACCGAGGATATATGCTTCTCATTTTGGCACTTTCTGTTGACTGGGCTTAGGGAATGCTTAATTCGTATTCTTTGCTGAAGGAGTTTCGGAAAACCACGTTTCTTAACTCTACTTTAGTGGCACTGTCATCAGTGACTCCACTGTTACTTTCGCCCAGTGAAGGTACTGATTGCGTCTTGACACTGGTGTACTCTATGCATGACCAGAATCTCTTTGGGTTTTTCGAAACAGAGTTTTCTTGCGGAAATTATCAAGAGCATCTCGCACTGTAGTAACCGCTATATTTAGAACTTCTTCAAAACATTGCCAGTCTTGCGGATTTTGGATTCTTTTAGATTTGTCATGCTTTTTCGTTACTTCTGCAACAGCGATTTCATCCGTTTTGTCCATGGGCGATCAGTACCATCACTTATTAATCTATGTGGTATATATATCTCTCAATTGCAATCGATACTATTTCTCTGAAATCATTCCACACCTTTTCTACGCTTACATCATCAGATCGGAAGGAGTGGAGGCTGTTTCCTTAAAAATCGTTAAGAGCATTGTCAGCTTTTTTTAAACAGATGTACTTTAAGTTTCTTTTTGATGGTTGTAGGTATTACACTATTCAGTGTACGGGCAACTGACTTGGGGTCGCTAATCCCTGTATTCGTCAAGTACGCTTTCGTAACCATTTATGCTTCGAGTGGGCTCACGAACTAATAGTTCAAAATACTTTTTTTAGAAAGCATTCAGTACTATTTCAGGTGACGTTTTAAGCCTGCCGCCAGCTTTAAACGTGTAAATTTTCCAGCATATCGAGGATACATTGAAATCACCACCGACTATAATTGTGTGAGTGGGGTACCTTTTGAAATGAGACTCACGTTTTCTTTGAACTGTTCAGCAACTATATCCTCTCACTCGGGGGTCGGTAAAACGATCCAGTTTAGTCCGATTGACAAGTACAGCCTCTACCCAAACTATTTCGCAGGAACTATCTACTTCAGTTTCACTACAAGGTAAACTACTTCTGACAGCAATAAATACTCCAGCACCAACTATGTTTAATCTATCCCTTCTGAACGTTGTTAGGTCGTTTGAAAAAATTTCGGTTTAACTTATTTCCGGCTTTAGCCAGCTTTCCGTACCTATAACTGTTTGAGAGCTTCAGTTCTTTCTATTAGGGCCTGGAGCTCTGGTTCTTTCCCAACACAGTTACGATAATTTACAACACCGATCGTTTCTACAACCACCTTACTGTGTGTTACCTGCCCCCTTTTAGACAGACGCCATTTCTATGTTTTCCTGAGACCCTCTAACCTACAAATCCGCCCCCGCTACCCGTGTAGCCGCTTCCTGTGTGTAGTGGACTCCTGACCTATTAAGCGGAATCCAGAAACCCACTACCCTATGGCACAAGTCAAGGACTCTGAGGCCTACACAGTAAGATAACCACCCGAGCCTATGGTTCATACCTTTCACTCGGCTCTGCACCGAAGGATCACAGTCAGTTCTGTCGATGATGGTGCAGATTGTGAGCTCCGCCTTAAACTCGCTTAACCATATCCGCTAAACAAAACCAGAGAGAATCTCCTCCAATCCAAAGCGACACACGCCATTGGAACCGACTGGGGCCACCACCTGCTATTGGCTGCGCCCTGTACTCTTCATGGCGTCCGGAACACTCTTTACAAATCAGGAATGACTCCCTCACCTTGTGCACACTGCCGTCCTTCCCCTCCTTGGCAGCCATGTTATTAAGGGGGCCCAATTACTCGCCTATTATTGGAGTTCCGAACTACCAGCAAATTCACCTTCTGTGAACGCCCAGAATTTGCGTTCCAAGAAGCTTCCTCTGGAGGCCCTACGATCAGCCCCTCGCAAAGTCGTTCGCTGCCTGCCACACTTTGGAATGATCTCTCACTCGACCACAGGTGAGGGATCAACATCAGCGCTGTAGACCAACATAAATTTAGGCTAATGGCACCAGTGCTGCTCAGAAATCTGCAGTCTGAGAAGACAATTCACAAATGCAAGGGGAAAAGACACAACAATGCTGTAAGTGAATATCAGAGACTTATCTATTATAAAGAACGTTCCTAGATGTAGAAAGCGACCGAAATTGTTAATTCCACTTATGAGATTCTAAAAGAATTAACTTATATGGTAAAATAAACCAAGTCTGCTTTTCTTCATGGTTACGTGACGTTACGTATATATCTGTTTTGTATTTTTATTCGTCCATGCCTTTCGTTTAAGCACTCACTCAAGCTAAACAGGTCTCTGCTGCCAAGTCATTATCACTTGTCATCGATGAAGGGTGAAAAACAAAGGAAAGGGTATTCACTTTCTTTTGCCTGATGGCGGATTTAAGGAGTGGGTATGCATAGCAAAAGCGCATTCTTACGCAAATTTGTTAAAAATAAACGTACGTTTATACCGTAACAGCGTTGCGTACGTGGATTAGGACTCTAGAATCATATTGATATACTAAGAAGGACAACCAAATCAGCATCCGCTGAAAAGTGGATAGTAGCACGAGGAGATTTATTTTTACTTTGCAGACTCTAGAAAATTCGAAGCCCAAGGGCCAGTTACAATCGAGTCCGCACAATTCGAAGGATGTAAGAAAAAGTTAGAATTAATTATTCTATTTAACTCGCCTTTATTCCAGATGGAATCAGGAAAAATCGAAATAAAATTGCGACTTTTTTTCTATTGTATCCCCAGTTTTCTTACATGTTATTTCCTTTTGTATTTGAAACGGAAGGCACGCACAAATCTTCAAAAATACATAAATTCAGCTTCATTCATTTTTCAATATTGAACAAACTGTTACGAATGGATGCATTTTGTGAACTAAATTTCTTATAAACCACCTTATGTCTTTGGATTTAGCGTGTCACTTCTTATTTGTATCTGAGACTTCGGTTCCCAGACTAACCGTTAATGATTTAGCGTTCCGTTAAGCTATAACCTCAGACAAATACCCTTGCTACCCTGCATTGAGTAAGCCAATTCCATAAGCTTTCAGCAAGAGGCGGGAACTCGCCTCGCCGGTCTGCTTGCTCCCGCCTTTTAACAATTATCAGCAACATTATCTTTCTGCTCGATGATCGTTTGCAGCATGGATAGTAAAATCCCGAAACAATTCGTCACCTACTACTTCTCGAAGCATTCCACAGCGTCGAAACTCGTTTCTGTTTTACGAAAGTCGAAAACTTCCTGGAAGGTATTCTGACGTGAAAACGTCTAGTTTCTCCTTGGTCGGAGTTTCTTATATAACAAAATGGCGTCAGATTTGAATCACTATTAATTACGAGACCGACAGTGCGCAAACAAAGGTTAAGTCACGTGGTTGTCGCTTATTGCCTGTGTTGGCATATGCGGGTCATTGTTAGGAATCATCTTAGTGTAAAGTTGTAAGCTAGGATTCTCATTCGTGTGTCATTGCGATGAACAGCTTAGGGAGCGCCGCTAGGAGTAATAGAAAATAAAAGTATTTGCCGGAATATAAACGAAAATCTATATTGAGTTTAAACCTACGACACACAGGAAGAGTTCGTCTCAGGACTTGTAAATATGCTCTAAATTACAGAAAACGCGAGAAAAGCCTAAAAAGGGCAGCGCTGAGAGAAGGCGACAGCTCCCTCAGAGTCGGAAAAAAAGGAAGAAATTGCGCAACGCGATAACGTACTCAAAGGCTATATCGTACCCCAGCCACTGAAAAGTCCAAAATTGTGAGTGTGACCACTGTGATAAAGATATTGATAACTAAATTTCATATTAATATGAAACACATGTTACGATTTTATCCCGACGTTTTCACGAAAAATCTACGGCGCAGACCTGAACTGCACACACAGAAATTTATTTGCAACGGATTAATAATATGCTGTGGTATTTCGTGCACTGTTAAAACAACTGATGAAACAGACAGAATTATCTGGTGTAAGCTAGGCGTTGACTTGTAATTACAGAATGTCTGCGGGTCGCTCTGTTATGACAGTCGACTCGATTAGTGAAGAAGTTGCTTCGGTTTTCTCGAGGCATTTGGGAACAGGTTGAAACAAACGATTAACAACCGTCGACTGCATACAGTCGCAAAGGCTGATTTCAAATGTCTTTGGTAACTGTAAAGCTACTTCACCTGGGTAGGGGGGGACAGCTACCAGTCGGAGGTAAACACTTCCCCCTCACAGCGTTCTAATGTTGCCGGCTACACTATGCCACTCAGCGTCCGATGTAAACACAGCCGACAACAGGAAGTGTGACAGGACTACCAGACCGAGTTCAGAGCAGGAAACGGCCGGGGTCCCCGGTGGTCTAGTGGTAAGGGGGTCTGGAACGTTCCAGCGCCTCGGCTGGGGCTATTCGCCCCAGCTGGGCCGGGGTTCAATCCCCGGCCGGCGCTGGAATTTTCAGATTTCCGAACACTAGCCTCCACCTCTGCCCTGGCATGTGGCGCATACCGGGCACCCCCGTGGGGTCCGTGCTTCGGGTCCCACGTGGAGCTCACTCCCACACTACAAAATATATCTCATTATGCTGCTGCAATCACTTATTTTAAATTTTAATACGCACACTTTCTTCACCAGACCACATCTGCATATATTTTCCAGGTACTTTCTACATATTATATCTCACTGTCAAAAGAAACAGCATAGTATCATGAACATTTGTAGGATTACAACAATGAAATAATATCCTTACTAAAAAAACTAATACGTTTTATTTTCGTTTTTGTTCTAAATGCTGCTAAGATAACTACAAGAAATTGGAAGCTGTTTTGGTATTTAATAATCAGTAATTAGAAAAACAAATTTGGCTATAATACTGATACATATATTACATATTTACTTAGTGCATTCTCAGTGCAGGAACAGGATAAATTGTTTCAATGTCAAAAGAAATGCAAAATATTATATCAAATTGTTTTTAATTATTCAAGAGTCAAAATGAGATTATGATATGACACAGGTCACTAATGAGGTACTCTCTTTCTTTGTATGAAAGAGGATAATTATCCTGGTTTTATGTGAGCTGAATGTTAAATTAAACAGATAACATTTAACATTTAAAAAACGAATTTCTTGACGATTTTACTGACAGGTCTACATGTTTCATATTATATTTCTGACGGTAGTTAGCTGACATCCTCTCAGGCTCAGCTTTATATGAAAGTATCTTGCAGGTCAGAAAATAAATTTTATTACTACCTCTACAGATTCAGTTGGTCTATTGTTGTTGTACTATTGTTGCATTGCGAGAGAGAGACTGCTACTATAGCTGTTTTCTTTTTCTATGAAATTCCGTGCCATAACTCCATTCTAAATGCTAAAAATCGTGGATAAACTTTTAGCAATACTATTTCCTTTTCACCACATCGCTGCTAGGTGTCGCTACTGGTCCCTCACACAGTCAGTTGTCTGTAGCGCAGGGCTTCGCTACCAGTGGACTCTAGCGGAGCTGGCGACGACTCACTCTGCCGGGATTTGCTGCTTCATTCCTGAACGAGTACGCCGGCTGAAATACCCGCTAAATCCTCACACTAAACGAGAAGCGTAATAGCACCAATACCAAATAAGGCAACTCGTGGTCAGTGCGAATATTTTCAAACCACCACTATGATAACTCCTAGCTGAAAATACTGATACAAACTATTTGCAGAGGAATGGAGCACCTTACAGAAGCTGATTTAGAGGAAAATCAATTTGGAGGGTACAGCACCCATATTTATAACATCTTTCGATACAGAAAAAACTTTTGACGATGTTGACCAGAATATACAGTTAGAATTTAAGATGCAACCAGGAATAAAATATAGCGAGCGAAGCATTACTTAGAACTCCACCAGAAACGAGACAGCAGCTGTACGAGTTGAAGGACATGAAAGAAAGGAAATACGTGACAAGTGAGTGAGACAGGATTCTAGTCCATTCCCTGATGTTATTCATTCTTTATACAGGGTGTTTCACAAATCATGCTTCACACTACTCAGGGCTGTTCAGGGGACGTAACTGATGAAGTTTTACATAGGAATCTACTTCTGAAAACGTCAGCCAGCGACGCTACAGAGCGTCAAAGTTACAGATACCGGTGCCTACAAAAATAGAGGGATCCCACGAAGATGTTACAACCTTTCTAAGATGATGCAGATGGAAAAATGCATAAATTTGAGATTATGTCCTTGTACCGGAAAATTATAACAGAGAACCTTTCTGTTACCTCAGTATGTACCGTTATCGTTGTTGCTAAGATGTAGGACAGGAAACTTTCAGGTGTGGTGGTACGGAACGAGAGAAGAAAACAATGTGCCGTACACATAGGCTGTTACATGCATACATCAGGAACCATGAGCACTTGTTCATCTTCGCTAGCGTTCTTTGTAGGAACTATATCGCTTCTGTCCGATATTTTGAGAATGATACAATTATTTTTTCCTAAAACGTAGCAGCTGAATAGTGCTTGAAACGATATAAATGGTACTTATGATTTATGGTATGGAGACAGAAACGGTAGTTCACTTTAATGATAACAATATACAGCAAAATTCAGTAATGTTTCTGCAAAATGCCATAACACCCAAATCCTGAAACATAATCGGATATTTCGAATGTGGTACTACACCAGCTGTACAGTTTACTGGACAGATACAGAGTTTTCCGAAATTCTAGCACTTTTAGAGGGAACTAAGCGACAATATTTTTAATTTGAACCCCGTACGGAAACGTATACTTTCCGTGCTACAGCCGTTTGAATACATGTTTGCTAGGTGGGTATGCAACAGGGTAGCCATCGTGGGATGGCGGAAGGGGTGGGGGAAGATGCTTACGTCGGATGTCATTCACCGTCAGCCCTGCCACTCTGACAAGGCTCGTGCGTCACTCAAGTGTCTGTCAGTATTAGAGCAATATTGCGGAGTGCACTTTTGCCGAATACACCGATATGATCCTACTGTATGGCGAAGTTCGTCGCCTTTATCAAGCTCGTTCTCAGCAGCGTCCAACTTCACGGCATACGCTTTTCGCCACAACTGCGCAACGACTTTGAGATAATGGTGCGTTCACCGTCAGCACGGGTGACTGCAGTGCTACAAAGAGACGCAGCGCACCTAAGTTTCAAAAGGCCGTATTGTAAAGAAGAGTGTTTCTAAAAACTTATCAAGTTTCCTTTCAATGAGTGGAATTGTGGAACTATCGATGTACTGGGTCACAGCTAATGACTTACTTGTACAAGTGATCGCGTTACTAACATGTTTTCCGACGGCTGTAGCGAGGAAACGGTGCGTTACAGGAGATGGGTTCCAATTCAGAATACGAGTATTGTGTACTCATTCCCCATCTACACTAGGAGTTTGTAACGGAAATTTCGGAACATCGTGCATGTTTCCGGTATATTGTACAGTTGTTGTTCCACCATAATAGAAATTTCGAATACATTTCATAATTTCTGAGAGCTCATCAGGCGAAACTACCGTGTCCGCAGTATAAAACCCAGGGGGCCTCTTGCGTACGGGGTCTCCGACGCCCACGAGAACAACTGTAGGTAGAGAGCGCAACACAGCTTCTTTGATGGACATTTCACTCTAATGCTGCCAGATGTGTCTATTTTTAGAGGTATCTTGAACCGCCTCGCACCAGCTTTAAGCTCAAAGCCGAATGTCCCAAATTCTGGCCACTGCTAACATTCTGAAATACACTATCGGATCAAAAGTATCCAGACACCTGGTAGTGGACTTCAATATGCGGTATGACCACCTTTTGCCATTACGAGGGGTTAACCTCTGCTGGGAACGCTTTCAGTGTAGACGATATTTTATGCATCACACATGTTGAGAGTTTCATCTGTGTGTACGTACGTGACAATACACTGGCCAACAAGATCTCCACCTCTCTCCCCAATTTTGGAGCTATATGGGATTATCCTTGCAACCAGGTCGAGATTTTGACGATGTAACAAATCAATGGAACTGAATATGGTACGACATCCGTCAGGAGGACATCCACCAACTTTATCAATAAAGATCAAGTCGAATAGCTGCTTCCTTAAGGGCCAGAAGTGGCCCAACGCGTTATGACTTTCTCCTGAATGAGTCACCCAATTTAACAGCAATTGTTATCATTTGTTTGCCTTTACACGTACATCACATCTAACGATCTCCTTCACACTGGGATAATTTATTGGTGGTACTGCTTAGGGTGTAAATATGCAGGGTGTATCAAAAAGGATCAACCGATTTTTTTTAAAAAGTAACTATTATGTTATTCGACATATGTGCGTGAATAGCGTACTGCTGGAAAGAGCAAACCCTACGGCTTTACATGGTTACCGCTTGGCAGCAGCACTGTCCGACCATTTCAGTCCTAGTAAAAATGGTGTCGCGGCGACAGGAAGCGTTTTGTGTTCTGCATTTTGCGCAGTGTGGGCAGTAATAAGTGTTCGACGTGACTTTCGTACGAGGTACGATGATGATCCTCCTACAGCACAGAGCATTAGATGATGGCATCAACGATTAAGAGAAAGAGAAGGTTTGCGGAAAGGCGAATCGCCGGGCCGTCCCCGAATGCCTGACACAGACGTCAAACGCATCCGCCACAGTTTCACGAGGGGTCCGCAGAAATCCGTTCGCCGTGCAGCTCGAGAGCTCAGCACGTCCCCGATGTCCGTCTGGCGTCTCTGCGTCGACGTTTATGCATCAAACAATATTAAATTCAGCTAATGCGAGCTGTTCGTGAGGGCGATACATCGTGTGAAGTTCCATAATTTCACTCTTGTCAAGGTGGAGGATGGCCGTTTTCTCCCACAGTTAGTGTTTAGTGACGAGGCAACACTCCATTTACACAGAGAGGTGAACTGTCATAATGTGACAATATGAGGTACGGGACAACCACATGAAGGTGTACAACATAAAATAGACTCTCCTAAATTTAATGTATTTTATACAGTTTAGAGGGAAAATGTGTATGATTCATATTTCTTTGCCGGAAACACTGTTACAGTAAGCATATATCTCGATATGCCTGAAAACTTTCTCTTCCCACAGTTTGATTCGAACGACTTCATTTTCCAATGCGATGGGGCACCGCGACAGTGGCATCTGGATGTGTGGGAATTTCTAAATCAAACGATTGCTGAACGATGGATCGTTCACACTGGACTAAATCACTCACCCTTAGACTACTAGACTCCAAGGTCACCGCACCCGACTATATGTGATTATATATGTATGGTTTTGTAAGAGACTCTTTATGTACCTACATTACCAACAGCAATAAATGAACTGAGACATCGCATAACAGCACCTGTGGAAACTGTAACTCCAGACATGCTTGCTGCAGTGTTGGTACAATTTGAACACCGCATTGACATGTTCCGTGCATCTCAACGATGCATATTGAACACCAATGAAAAGGATGAAAATAACTTTTTTAGTTTTCGTACATCAAAGGACAAAATTCATTGTATTCATTGTATATGTTTCTTAGTTCCAGAAATATAGACGGCCCAGGTCGGATGATTGTTTTTGATACACCACGTATAGATAATGCACTTCAAAACCTCCCAATAATTAGGCCACTACCAAGATGGGAGACAACAAGTAGTCACACATGCGTCTTTGCATGTGTTGGATAAAAAGTGGTAGCACAATGCCATAATATGACGGATGTGAGTCATTCGGTACGCACACTTTCTGTTGCTGACAGATGGTGGGCTGAAGTAGTAAAGCCAGCAGCACAAGTCGTGTTTGAGTCAGTTGCAGTGTGTACTCTCTCAGAGATGGAGAGGCTAGCTCGAGTGCCTTAATAGTATGTTTGGGAAACACGAAAAACGTGCTTGGGTGCAGACTGGAAGGGCACGTGGTCGGAGCGCGAAACAATCTTTCCTTCCAGTGCTGCATTCTACCAACTTACACGACGCCAAACGACGAGCCCTGTGCAGGAGCACCGCATACGTGGCAGCGGGACATACTGGGACATCCACCGTATTCATCCGGTAGAGTCCCCCCAATTATGGCCTGATGACCCAAATGAACGAAGTATTTCGTGGCACGTCTTACAGCAAATGATAAGACACCATATGGCGGTCCTAGCGAGACATCATCACAGATGGATGCACAGACAGTGTATGAAATCTTTCATGTGGGTGTGGAAAGTGATCGAGACGCGAGACGGAAATGTGATAAAGTGAATTTTAGTGAATGAAGACTGACATGAATTATAGCCAAACTGCCACTACTTTTCATTCACCTCCATGTATATTACCATACCCGTTTATTTTTACTCATAAAAATTTGTCAGTAATCTTGTATGAAATGTTTTCACAATTTTTGTTTGTTTTCTAGATGTATAGCAATTCGGTAAGAAAAATGGAAGAGTTTGATTTTTACTTACAATACTGCTCTGGCTGCACATTTTTCTGGGATCGGAACTGATGCCCTTAGCGTGAATGTACTTTGGCTTGCACCACAGCACATTTACTTGACGCAAAATACGACGAAATACTCTGCCAATACAGTTCGATTACCGTCTCGTAACTGTTGGACCTGGTGGTCTACCGGCACAGCGCGTGCCTGCAAATCGAGAATCTCGGGATCGAATCCCAGATGAACAAATAAATTTTTCTGTCTGCTTTTAATACAGCCTTCACCTCTCAATGATATGAGGAGTCGGTAGAAACAACATGTGGTGCGGATTCCACGTTAAACTGCCGATTCCCTTTCCCCGGTTGGACAACTGGAGTACGTTAATGATAAGCATGTCTTCAAAGTGCCGTCCAATTGAAAGACTTAAACGAGGGCACTGAAATACGCGAAATTTATTATTATTATTACACTGTCCAGTCGCAGTAATCTGACCACGTGTTAAAATACGCAATAAACACCTTCTGCAGCACGAGACGCACAGGAATAGAGTCAATGATGTAACGACAGTCATAAGAAGCCATTCCTACCCCAGTACTTGTCATGCTGCGATAGAATTCTATCGATTGAGGATCCGTGGCACAAACTACTCGATCGAGGTGACCTTTCAGATTCTCGATTGGGTTTAAAGGCGGAAAATTTGGTGGTGAGGGCAGTACGGTAAATTCATCCTAGAGCTTTCAGAACCACGCACATACACTGCGAGCTATGTTACACGTGCATCTAGGGGTGTATTTGGTCCCCAAGGATAGGTGCGTACTAGGGTTGATCCATTGTGCCTTTCAGAACAACGAGATCACCCAGGGAGTGCCACGAAAACATTGCCCACACCATAACACTCCCTCAGGGTTGCAGGGCGTTTGCTTTCAATCTGTCCGATGGAGCACAAAATGTGACGAATATGGAGAGGCCACCTGTAGCACTCAGTGGACTTTCAGTTGTGGTACCGGCGTGCAAATGCAAGCTTTCAACGCCAATGAAGAGCAGTCAGCGTGGGTGCAGGGACCAGGTGCCCACTGCGGAAGCCCATAAGTTGTTGAGGAAACATTGGTGGCAGCCCTCGGTTCGCCTGGGCTGTCAGCTGCACAAAAGTTGCACGTCTTCTCGCCAGCACACACATCTGCAGCTATCGTTCACCTGTGTCGCCTACTGCCCGTAGTCCAACACACTTGCCTTGGAGCCGGATTAGAATACCGAGATTTTGCCACTCACGGTTTACTTTACATACAGTGGCATGTGAAAAAGATTACAGATTTTGCCGTTTCGGAAATGCTTCCACCTTTGGGAAGAAAGCCAACGATTATGCCCTGTTGGACGTCACATAAATCGCCCCTTTTACGCATTATGACAACGACTTCACTGTTTCCAGCCTCCTCCCCCCACCCCCATTCATCACCTACTAATGCTATCTCCTGGAGTCTATGGGTTATTACACGTTGACCTCGAAAATAGGAGTTGGTCATATTAATATGACTGGATCTATTATTATTATTATTGAAACTTCCTGGCAGATTGAAAATGGGTGCCGCACCGAGACTCGAACTCGGGACCCTTGCCTTTCGCTGGCAAGTGCTCTACCAACTGAGCCACCCTAGCACGACTCACGCCCTGTCCTCACAGCTTTACCAGTGCCTCGTCTCCTACCTTGCAAACTTTACAGAAGCTCCCCTGCGAACCTATTATTGTTATTATTTCGTTGTTGTTCAGTTGCCTACAGTAATTTACTTGCTACAGTAACATTTTCTTTGCCTTTGCTGGAGTTGTCTTTCAAGTTTGCAGGGTCCGGCGCTACTGGACTGCGATATTACTGTTATTTCAAAATGAGCCGTTTGTTACTCTTAAAACTAACAAGGAGAGCCCCCAGCGGTGGGATCGACTTTTTGATTCCAAATAAGCCGTAGTGCAACTTAAGATCCCTGCATCCAGGTGGCCCTCGGTTTGAAAGTAACTGACGGAAAAGATTTCAAAATTTTGCGTGATGCTACATAGCGTGAAGGAAGTCGTATTCCACAGTCTGGTTACGTGTCATAATGGTTACGATAGAAGCTTAACCATGCCTCGTCAGGTGCAGTAATTTTTTTTTAAAATCTTTATAGAAATGACTTTGATGTTTATTTGTACTCTATTTATTGGTTTAAATGTAATTTATTTCGTTCTATTCTTTTGTCACATCGTTTTAGTCACCGTATGAACTTTTCCATTTGTTTAATTTTTCTTCCAATCGGAATTTTTGTGAATGTGTAATTTAATATACCAATCTGTTTGACTATTGAATTACTTCAAAACTCCGATAAATGAATTAAAAAACAAAAGACGAAATAATCTATTTATATTGACTGTGCATTAATGTGAAAAACGTTTTTCTTTGGGAGACGTGCCTTTTTTGCATGGTAATCGATATACAAATATTTAAAACATAACATAAAATCTTTGTGCACTATGGAAATTATAGTGTAGATGAGGACATAAATGAGAGAATGTTTTCTAAGTAAAATAAAATTCAAGCAAAGTGAGAAATCGATATAATGTACACAATAACGTAGACGAAAATACAGGGTAATAAAAACAGGAGACATTAAATCGGAATTGATACATGAAGATAATTAAAAGTTCACAAACAAATATTTCCAGTGGAGAAGGGATGATAAGAAGAAAAACTAGACCAAATGAAGAAGTTCATATCACTATTGAATCACGTGACCCAGGAGTGGAACTAAAAAAATAAATATATATATTTACATCAGTTGAAGGAATATGATTATCAATGTCACTTCGATAAAGACCTAAAATAGATTTATTTCTCTGGTGAGATTCGAACCCACAACCTCATGCATGTGAAGCTATTATCGTTTCAATTATCCTCATAACCAACTTATGTCATTCGGCTTTCTTCATACTATCGAGTCTCACACAAAATTCCGAATTTCTTTTCTCGTCACTTCCTCGCTAACGTCGACTCACCAGGATGAATGGCTGCAGTGTGCGATACTTGGGTGCTTAACCTACATAACCGTATAGATGGTTCCAGAAAGTCGATCCTACCGCTGGAGATATCTCCTTGTAAGGCATGACGAAAGAGGGCCGCCGTTTCATTATATACCCTGATTTGGTGGTGGATACACATTTAGTAGTGTAGCAATACTAACACAATCGGTCTGAAACCTGCACGATCTAAGCAACAAGGAACGACTTCATACTTAGTCCAAAGGAAAATATCCAGAATTACTAGAAAACTTATGGCCAATGCATCGAGTCCCCTGCAGTCATTTAGTCCGCGGCGACTGCTGAGAACCTTCAGAGCAGTCGACTACTTCGATGTTACACGTTCGGTGTCCTACTCTATGGAGCTGAGTCATGGACTCTATTAGGCATTTGGAATGCGATCGTATCGAAAAATATTAAGGATACCATCGACAGAGGGGTAAAATACAGGGAACGAAAGGATATTTACAATTTGTACAGAAACCAGATGGCAATTATTAGAGTCGAGGGGCATGAAAGGGAAGCAGTGGTTGGAAAAGGAGTGAGACAGGGTTGTAGCCTCTCCCGATGTTATTCAATCTGTATATTGAGCAAGCAGTGAAGGAAACAAAAGAAAAATTTGGAGTAGGTATTAAAATTCATGGAGAAGAAGTAAAAACTTTGAGGTTCGCCGATGAAATAGTAATTCTGTCAGAGACGGCAAAGGACTTGGAAGAGCAGTTGAACGGAATGGACAGTGTCTTGAAAAGAGGATATAAGATGAACATCAACAAAAGCAAAACGAGGATAATGGAATGTAGTCAAATTAAATCGGGTGATGCTGAGGGGATTAGATTAGCAAATGAGACACTTAAAGTAGTAAAGGAGTTTTGCTATTTAGGAAGTAAAATAACTGATGATGGTCGAAGTAGAGGGGATATAAAATGTAGACTGGCAATGGCAAGGAAAGCGTTTCTGAAGAAGAGAAATTTGTTAATATCGAATATAGATTTATGTATCAGGAAGTCGTTTCTCCGAGTATTTGTTTGGAGTGTAACCATGTATGAAAGTGAAACGTGGACGATAACTAGTTTGGACAAGAAGAGAATAGAAGCTTTCGAAATGTGATGCTACAGAAGAATGCTGAAGATTAGATGGGTAGATCACGTAACTAATGAGGAGGTATTGAATAGGATTGGAGAGAAGTTTGTGGCACAACTTGACTAGAAGAAGGGATCGGTTGGTAGGACATGTTTTGAGGCATCAAGGGATCACAAATTTAGCATTGGAGGGCAGCGTGCAGGGTAAAAATCGTAGAGGGAGACCAAGAGATGAATACACTAAGCAGATTCAGAAGGATGTAGGTTGCAGTAGGTACTGGGAGATGAAGCAGCTTTCACAGTATAGAGTAGCATGGAGAGCTGCATTACACCAGTCTCAGGACTGAAGACAACAACAACACCATCGACAGATATAGTCAAAAATATAGCGGTACGAAAATGCAGAAATTCTCAACAGCATCCACATAGCAAAACTCGATTGTTTTGGTAGCGCAATTTCGCAACAATAAATAAAACTTGTTGAAATTAATAATTCAATGAAACATTAATGGCCGGCCATTGTGGACGAGCTGTTCTAGGCGCTTCAGTCTCGAACCGCGCGACCGCTACGGTCGCAGGTTCGAATCCAGACTCGGGTGTGTGTGTGTGTGTGTGTGTGTGTGTGTGTGTGTGTGTGTGTGTGTGTGTGATGTCCTTAGGTTAGTTAGAACTACTTAAACCTAAGTTCTAAGGGACTGATGACCTCAGATGTTAAGTCCCATAGTGCTCAGAGCCATTTGAACCATTTCTTTGAAAGATTAATGGCATACGTGACCCACGACGCACAGGATTATCCAGGCTAAATAACTCAAACCAGCAGTTTGGGTTCAGCACTGAATCAATGGTCTGAAAAACCATGGACGGACAACAGATCATGCTATCGATCGACAGTGTTACTGGAAGACGAGGCACTTAAGAGAGGAAGAATGACAAGGCAGAGAATGTTTAAAAATTACATAAATGCTCACCATTAAATCTAATAGTCCACTCATATAATCGCGCTAGCTGCCATTAAAATTAATCTGCAATTGGCATAGAGTTAAAATTTTTTGAACCTAGTGCTGTTAAAAGCATTCATGTTAACACTTATTTTGATCAATGTACGTATTTTTTGAGACATCCACTGTACGAGGACGTACAGAAAAGTAATGTTGAGAAGTTTTGAGTGAAAAGTCACAAAGATTTTTAAATAAAACAAACTTCATGAACATTCTGCATCGGTATTCTTCACGTCAATAAATTTAGTTTTCAACACACTCACCCTCGGAACCAGCACAATTTCCCCAACTAGATACTATTTTGTTGACACCGTCACAGTATATTGTTTGACTATGTTAACAAAGCCACAACCTTACCTCTGCTTGCACCGCTTGAAATAATTGAAGTGCTCGAAGGTTTTCTTAGTTTTGCACATAGACGAAAATCGAGACTGTGTGTAGGATGATCGACGGCAGTGAACCAAGGACGTCGGCTTGCTGCAGATGCCGCAGCGATCGTGTGTAGTTTGGCACTGCCGTGCTCAAGGAGAGTGTGCTCCACATGCGGACGAAGTCTTCGAATTCGTGCTTTTAGTATTGTGAGCTTTTTCTCACCCCTAACATAGTCACGTCACACACCGCTATGTAACGCGGTACGAAGCAGAGGGCTGCAGATATCCATAGTAAAGATGTAGAATGTTACTGACTTCAAATAAAACAGACCGAGTCATTATCTTCTCAGCACGCCGTCGTGTTATAAGCACAAAAATCCAAAAAATTGTTTCAGAGCAAAGTATGCTGTATTTTTAAGTGAAGATCCTTGTAACGTACATCTGTGGTAAACGTTATGCTTGTGATATATGGTGACAATTCGTATTTATATTTACAATGGAAAGAGATTGACCAGTGGCCAACAGACAACTAAAACGCAAGTTGCTAGATGGATATTAACTGCAATAGCGCCCACGCTGCCACGGTAAGTAGGTGTTTTGGTTTCGCGATACATGTCGCCGTTTAACTGCCGCTCGTGGCGATACATTAAAGAGTGCTCTGTCTTATTGTCAAAGAGCCAGTACCCAGATTCACTCTAAAGACATAAAGACGCGAATTCTGTGCGCCACATTTTCAGATGACCCTCAAACGGTTCCAAAACTAGTTAACCCGAATTAAAAAAAATATTCAAAAAGTGAGTTGTGTCAGTTTTCCACATTTATGTTCAGTATACATTCACAGGCAGTTGAACAGTGGTTCCCAGCCTTTCTTAGACCGTTGCTCCTGACTGTCATCAGACATTTGCCAGTACCCCCTGTCCTACCCCCCCCCCCCCCCCCTACCTGAGGTCTGTGGCCTTCCCTCCCCCTCCCCCACATTATCACTAACTTTGGCACATAAATAAACTGTACAGTGAACAACTTTTCTAGGAACACTTTTATTTTCAAAATCATGAGAGGTGGAGGGTATTGTGTGTGGGGGGGGGGGGGGGGGGGAAGGCGATATTAGACTGAACGACGAAGGAATTCGTGATGCATGTCAAGGGCTAGCCACAATTACTTCTCAGATAAGAAAGCTAACTATCCAAAATAAGGATAAACACATGTTCCAAACGCTTCTCTTGCTCAACCTCTCTACAGTACGGTACTTGCTTGATCTGCACGTTGCAACCTCAATTAAAATCAACCGAGCAAAAATGTGTGCACGTACTGTTCATAAATCACTTGATTGTTACGCTCCTTGCTTCTGAAATATAAGACTTCAGGCTTTTAAATCTTGGTATCCGAACACAACATGTGAAGCTATTATCCTTTCCATTACACCTCACAACCAACTAACGTCACTCAGCTTTCTTAATGCTACGGAGTGTCACACAAAATTCAGAATTTCTTTTCTCGTCAGTTACTCGCAAACGTGGAGCCACCATTTTGAGTGGCTGCAGTGTCTTAACCTACATAACCGTACAGATGGTTTCAGACCAAGTGTTACTTGCAGAGCAGTAGGATAACGAGCTATCGGCCTGGCAATTGAGTTTGAGTTTGGCCGAAGCAACTTTAGGCACGAAGGGGATAATGATGTGTCCCTCCGAAAATAATTTCGCGTGGGCTGTAAGCGGCGCACAGCTCAGCGTTTACATAGTTTTCCAATTACATCTCACACAGGGAATATTATTATTAAGCCCAGTCTCAACAGCAGCGAATGGAAGCGAACTCAAGCGTACGAACATTTGCAGACCACTTGCCTGTATTCATTACCTTTCGTCTAAGAGGTCTGTTTAAAAAATTCCGGAACTTTGTCCACAAAAATTTTCTACGCTTACCTTCACATATTTGTATATGATCACCCCCACGACTGATAAACCGTTTCCACTTCTGGGAGCAGACTTGGTTCGCCTTTCGCTGGACCGTGCGTCTATCGTTACAAATCTTCGTCCTCTCAACTTGGTTTTCAACTTTGAAAATAAATGTCTACAAGGGCCAAGCTGACCTGACAAGCTATTTTATATGTTGATCGTTCAGAACATTTCCCTACACATTGTGAAGATTGAACCTTCATGACAACGTCATAACTGCAGACACATCACCAGTTATAATTTTCTTAAGGAACATCTCGTTCTCATTTGGGTGATCCTAAGGCTCTTCTCAGATTGGGAGGTGGAGGTCTTTCTGCTCTTGACTCGTGAGCCGTGGCACAAACTTGGCGGCAACACGATACATTGCAAGATGCTGTATTAGGATTTCACGATCCAACTGCAATGTTACATTCTTCTGCAATCTCTCGGACAGTCAGTCTTCGTTCAGCACGCACAGGATCGTTGACGTTCCTGACACAAGCGTTGCTGGCAGAAGTCGGAGGACGAGCGTCGTCTTTAGCTTCCGTCCGGCCGTTCTTAAACCGTGTGAACCATCCGTAACACCGAGTGCGGCTTAAGCACTCATCACCGTAGGCTTCCTGCATCATTTGGCGTGTCTCTGTAGAGGTGTTCTTGAGTTTAGCTCTTATGTTCCTATGGGACCAACTGCTGATGTCATCAGTCCCTAGGCTTGCACCACTTACACACACCCACGCCCGAGGGAGGACTCTAACCTCCGACAGAGGGGAGCCACACGAACCGTGGCAAGGCCCCTAGACTGCGCAGCTACCCCGAGCGGCGGTTTTCTTGAGTTTCACGCAAAATTTATTGCAGGCGCATTGCTCCTCTAACTATACCCTCTCGAAGTTCGCCAACTGTGCGACACAACGTTCTAGTCAATACAGCACTGAACAATAAGCTAACAGACATACAACAGTGAAACTTCCCGCAGTTACACATTAAGCACACGCGCGTGCAGGGATGTCAACTGCATTTCGCCCCAACACGCCATTGGCGCGAAATTACGAACGTTCCCAATTTTTTTTAACACACCTCGTATATTCAAAATTTACGGTATGTTCTAGAAATTTGGCAAGTAAGCTTTCTCGGGATAGCTTATGTGTATCTTCAGGCATCTCCCAATTTCTTCAGCATCTCTGTTACATTCTCCTGTGAGCCAAACAAACCTGTGCTGTCTTTATTATGAACAGTTCAATATCCCCTGCTACTCGTATATGGGACAGGTCCCACACCATGGAGCAATATTAGAGTATGGGTCGCACCAATAGTTCAAAAAAGATCATCTTTGTGCACTGATTATATTTCTCTTTAATTCTAACAATAAATTACAGTTCGCCACCACCTTTATCTTTGACCGACACGATGTGATGGTTCCATTTCTTACTTCGTTATCACCAATGTTAAGACTCTCGCTTTTCCCGTTTATGCTTCATCTCATCACTATTGTCTTTGATTTACTCTGACCCCTAATTCTACACTCATTATATTGTATATTTCATTCATCAGATCCTGTAGTAATTCACTTTCACTGACAACGATAATATTATCAGCAAACACTGTCACTGATATCCTTTCAACCCGTATTTCAGTGCGAATCTTGAACCTCTCTCTTATTTTCTTCATTGCTTCTTTGATACAAACATTGAACAGTATAGGCGAATAACTACATCAAAGTCTTACTCTCTTTTTAATCCTTGCACTTCGTTCTTGGTCTTCCACTCTTATTTCCTCTTGGGTCTTGTACTAATATATACCCGTCTCTGCCTAGAGCTATTTTCTTCACAACTTCGATCTTGCACCATTTTACATTGTCGAACGCTTATCCAGGTGTAGAAATCGTTTGAGTTTTATTCAGTCCTGCTTCCATTCCGTATCCTTACCATGTGTTACACCGAGGTATTTGTGTGAGCTGACCGACTGAAAATGAGAGTTATTGATGCTGTAGTCATAGGACACTATGATTTTTCGTTTTGTGAACTGCACAATTTTAGGTTTTCGAACATCTAAAGCAAGCTGCAAAAACATCAGGAATTCTGTTTGAGTCTACGTACAAAAATGCATTGTTAGGAAAACAAACTAACCAAGGAGGGACAAAATATCAGTAACGAACAACGTAGAATCTCTGTGGCTAATCTGGATTAAACTGCTCCATCATCTTCAGCAACAACCAGGGCACAATCCAAGGAGGGATCTACACCCACATGGATATTGTGCAAATCATATCTAAGTGCCAGGCATAGGGTTTATCGAATCACCTTCACAATTGTCTATTATTCCAACTTCATGTCTTGAACTGCCCAAGGTGTGGTGAAGACTAAAACGAGTCTGTCACGGAAGACTGTATTGAGTGTGATGTCTGCTCCCAACAGTGGCATGAAGAATGCACAGTTTACGAAAGTCATGGTGCATTTTCTTGTTATTGGTGTTAGTGCGTACTCTTGCCAGATGATGCAGCTACGAGCAGTGTCATATATATGACATTTAAGGTTTTGGTTAAACGTTACTCAGCTGTATCTGATAAATGTTGTTCCTAAATAAATGAGCAATGGTATGCTACTTGTTTGTTTTAACTTTCTCATCAACTAGAAATGACCGACTAAATACTAAGCGCATACTCCTTCGTGAGTTTCCCCTGCAAAGCAAATTAATGAAGTCGAATAGTCCGTAGGAAGAATTTTTGTAGTTTCATGACTTTAGGATGGCATGACTGTGATGAGCTAAGAGCGGCTGACAAAAAATAATTGTTTTATTTATAACCTTAATGTTGCAATTGAGAATGGCGTGTCTGGTTGAAGTTTCCACATTAACTGAGCAACGTTCAACGATGCGTTTTCCCTTTCAGAAAGCAGAAAACGGCCGAAATATTTTCTCTAACGTTTTTTCAGTATGGTCGAAGCTGTGCGAAAGACGGAAATTTTTGATAAATACGTAGGACAGTTCAAAAACAATCTAACTTCAGTGACTAATAAAAAAACACCGTGGCCGGCCAATTGAACTGTCTCCTCCTTCGCTTAAAGCCGAATCTGACGACATTACTCCTGATGGCCGACGTGTTGCAGTAGAACTGAATAGCAAAATAGCTGCAACAGGTAGTGGCACAGTCCACAACGTCGTCATTGACATGCTCAAGTACAGCGAAACAAGTCCAACGTGGGTCCCGAGAGAATTCACACAACACAAGGAAACAAAGAGTGCTATGAACGTGAAGGTGAACCTTTTTCGAACGAGATTTTAACGTGTGATTAAACTTTCGTTCAAAATGGGGAACCCGACTCGAAAAGACAAGGAGTGAAATGGAAGCACACTAGTTCACCTGTCCGAAAGGAATTCAAACTCGAGCATCAGCGAGGAAAGTGATGCTGGCCATCATTTGGATGCCAAAGTAGTTGTATTTTGGTGATTATTTGGAAGATCAGCGTACAGGATGCAGCGCTGACCACTCACACATAGTGATGAGCAAAGTAAAGCCGAAAACGAGAGGAAAGGGTCGCCAATGTCAAAGAAAAGACGTGATACTATTACACAAAACGCTCGCCCAAACATAGCGCAGCTGATCCAAGAAATCACTGGAAGGGAAAAGAAACAGTAATGGGTTGGGAGACTCTGCGTCATTATCGCTACAGTCCAGATTTGACTTTCGTGAATTTTCATTTTCATATTGCTGATATTATGGAGAATGGAAGCTGTCTGCATTGTACTTGACTGGTAAGAAAAACTTCAAAAGTCAACCTCACTTGTAGAGCATTTATTGCTACCTGTTTGACCCGCTCAAGGACGCATCGCTTGGAAAGGATTCGGCGACAGCGAAGAAGTTAAAACAATTTCAGTTTTACTTACTTCATTCGCATTTATCGCCTTTCTCTTGCCCAGCAGTATTTCGCAAAGGACTGGCAAAAGCGCAAGTTGCAGCCGTATATAACGAGATCAATATACATTTGCCTTCTGAATATTACACCTGTAATGGGTCCAACCTAAGGCAGTTTAAAAAATCGCAGGTGACACTCGTGTAAAAGAAGAGTAACAGAAAGGATGTGCAAAATTACAGACATCGATTTTCTGCAGAATCCTAGAACGTATTCTAAATATGATTATAATAAATTTCCTAGACACCGAAAAGCTTACGTCCAGAAATCAGCACGGTTTTAGAAAGCTCGTGTGAAACGCAGCTTGCCCTTTTCGCACATTATATACTGCGAACCACGGATGAAGGGTCCCAAGCACATTGCACTCTCCTATATTTGAGAAAAGCCTTTGGCACGGTGCTCCACTGCACACTGTTAACCAAGGGCCTCGTATGAGCATACGGAGTCGGTTCCCAGATATGAGAGCGGCTTCAAGTCTACAACAGATACCAGTACGTTCTCGACGGCGAGCGTTGATCAGACACAAGGATATCGTCAGGAGTGTCCCAGGAAGTGTAACAGACAGCTGTTATGCTGTATAGACATAAATGAGGTGACAGGCTGAGTGAACAGCAGTGTGCGGCTGTTGATGATGCTGACGTGTACGGGAGAGTGTCGTCATTGAGTCACTGTAGGGGGGTACGATTAACGGGAAGCGCGGACAACTGAGAAACGCGCAGGAGTCAGTGAGGTACTGAACCATGCCGACGCCGGTGCCTTAGTTAGCTGCGCTACGTTTTTCGGTTGAGGACCCAGGATACGAAGAGCTTCATCGAGGTGGTCCCACATATTCTCGATTCCGGGAAGCCTGGTGGTCGGCGGAGTACAGCAAACTCATCCTGGTGCTTTTCACACTGCAAGCTGTGTCACAGATTTAGTTGTTCTGCTGGTAGATTCCGAGGGAAAAAAGACTCGACGTAGGTGTGGCAACGGTTCCGACCGATATTTCTGCTCATCCACTGTGCCTTCCAGAACGACGGGAGTGTCACGATAACGTTTGTGAGATCGTAACGATCCTTCCTCCTGTCCTAACCCTGCCGCCGACTGTTGCAGGGTGTTCACTTTCAGGTGAATCGCGCCCTACACGCCATCGTCTGTCTGTCACTTGGAAAGCCCGCAGGTCACCGTTCAGTGGACGCCCAGTCGCAGAACTGGCGTAAAAATTCCAGCCTTCGTCGAGGACGAACAGCAGTCAGCATAGGTGTGTGGACCAGGAGTCTGCTGTGGAGACCCACACATAGCATTTTTCGCTGAGTGGTCTTAGAGGAGACACTGTCGGTAGGCTCTTCGGTTCACGTGCATGGTCAGTTGCTCAGCAGTTGCACGTTATTCACCTGCGGTCTCCTTTAACTCCTGTCCTCTGTGGACCGTGGGGCACCACAACGGCCTCAGCGTCGGCTCTCGACAGCGCCATGCGCGGAGTGCTTTAAATATGGCAACACGCCAACATTTTACGAACTCTGCCGTTTCGAAAATGTATCCACCTGTGGCCCGAAAGGCAATGATCACGTCCTTTTGGATGTCACATAAGTGGCTGAGTTTCCGCGTTACGCATACCCTACTCATTAGCGTCGGACACAGGCGGTGATCACGTTAATGTGACTGGAGCCTGTGATTAGAAAAAGGAAAGGAAAAGGAAACAGAAAGGGGAAAGGATGGTAAGCGGTGCCAGGAGCACCGGAAATGTGGTAATTATACGAATTGCTTGTACAGGAACTCCGAACGGAATAGGAGCAGCGGCAGTTTAAAAATTGTAAATGGTAGAATCACGGCTCAACAGTAAGTTTCTCGCCCAACCTGACGAAACAGATGTGGAGATTGAAAAACGAATGCATAACTGCTGGGAAACAGTCTGCGGTGAGTAGACAGTGCCTTTTTTCGGAGGGTTTAAAGAGCAATTTCAAGATTTGCGAGATAAAGGTTTAGATTACGTCGCAAGTATAACGAATTATGAGAAAGACTGCACTGTGTAAGGGAAGCTTCTGGGATGTCCCATAACCGTGGCAGTAGTTCAGGGATTCGGCAGCACGAAGATATTTCGAAAGTGACTGAAGTTTTTTTGGAGACTGATAATAACCCTGTTCCTGACAAATGAATCCTGGTGATCAGTTACGAAGAAGGGGAGAAAATGTTTGAAAATAAAGCTCTTCTTATGGACGGACGTTTCAGAGGTGTTCGAAACAACTTGTTGATACCTGAAGCACGGAAGACTAGCTTTTTTACCAGAGGAAAGTCAAAATAATTGTGAAATATTTTTTCTCAACCGAGAAATGTCATAACTTGGTTGTCATTTAAAACTGCATTGCTTTACTTCGAAATGATTGCAAATTAAACTATGAAAACAGTGTTATCCGAGACATTTATTTTACAGTTGTAATTTTCATTTCAAGCAATGCCTGTGGAAGACATACAAGAACTGCGATTAGTGGAGCAATACAGGGATGAAGAAGTAGTTCGTTTGTCTTGCCGCACGTGTGCTGTAAAGTCCATCTTCCACCGGACTGCCTTGATGAAGCATGGAGAGTAACAGCGTAGCAAGTGCCCAGTGGCGTAGACTATTTAATCAGTCAATAGATGGAAAATGCTAGTACACAACCTGAAATGTGGAATTGGTGAAGACAGACAGTCGACTAAAATTATTTCGAAATAAATTCACTCTTAGGTTGGCTTCAGTTGCGTTAGATAATACTTCGATACCTAACACTACTGTATCAAAGTTATCTGCGTTCAGAGAATTTATTTCAAAGTGATTTCAGTCAGCTATCTACCGTCATCAATTCGATGCACAGGACCATGAATGCTGTCGAAGTTTGGCATAGCAAACGATACTCAATAAGGCAAAGGTATCTTAACCTACAATTTCTGATCAATACGCTAAAGGAGAATGCAATAAAACCAATACCTGAAATTGAAAAAAAATCTGTTGGTCAGCTTCTTCAGTGAAAGAGGTAAAAGATACATATGTGTTGAAAAAGAGTTAAAAGATATTTTAAGAATACATAATGACTCGGTGGATCTAAGAAGTTTAAAATTTATATCATTCCTACGATAAAATGTGGAGAGGCGTTCTTATTACAAAACGGCACGCAGAGCCTCCCCATTGTCGCGGCTTCCTTTGCACGTCGGAGAACCCGCAGCTAAAATGTATGTGGTCAGAAACACCGCGTTGGCTCACAGGTCGCCGAGTCCACGGCTGCAGAATCCCATGACACCCTTCAAGAGGCGGCGAGGCATCTTGTACAGTAGTTATTTGAGAGTGAATTTTTTCCTCGCTCCTCAAGAGACGTCATCAAACGGATCTTCCTGCTTCTGGAGTGTCTACGCGACTATGAGGGAATCCCGAAACGTTACATCTTATTTTAGTTCTGCTCTCCGTTCCACACCTTCAAGGACCCACTTGTTTTCTGTGGCACTCGAACACTTGTACTTCTCCGATGTCATTTTCGCGAGGGATTTATGTACTGTGCTTATGCTTTATTAAGAAAACACGGGAATTTTTTAAGTGTATAGGGGTGAAACGATTATCTTAATAACCGATAAAACAACTCCAGATATCGAGTATTAGGTACCGGCTGACACTTCATTACAAAATGTTTACGGGCTGTCTGTTATCCCAGTCGCTTCCGTTTATGAAATGTACCGAACACATGAGCATTCTTCGATAAACAGTTCTGACATGGGTCTTGACAACACGATCGAATTACAGAGGTTCAAATAGTGAGATGCGACTGCGTGCAACTGCATAGGCAGATTTTCAGTCCCTGCATGTAATTGTAACGGAACTAAGGAGATTATAGCGACACGAACGTCAGCCGGGTAAATAAGTCGTACACTAAGTGGACATCCAGCGGACGCAAGTAAACACTTCCTGTTACACCACGCCACTGCTGCCTCGGTGTAAACACGGAGGACAACAGGAAGTGCTCTACGACCACTAGCTGGACTATGGAGCAAGAAACAGCCGGGGTCCCCGGTGGTCTAGTGGTAAGGGGGTCTGGAACGTTCCAGCGCCTCGGCTGGGGCTATTCGCCCTAGCCGGGCCGGGGTTCAATCCTCGGCCGGCGCTGGAATTTTCAGACTTCCGAACACTAGCCTCCACCTCTGCCTTGGCATGTGGCGCATGCCGGGCACCCCCGTGGGGTCCGTGCTTCGGGTCCCACGTGGAGCTCACTCCCACACTACAAACTAAACCTGGTTATGCTGGTGCAAGCATTTTAAATTTTAATTCACACACTTTCTTCACCAGACCACATCTACATATATATGTTAAGGTACTTAATATATCTCACTATGGTATCAGTTATATTTGTAGGAAACTATGAAACAAAAACCTTACCAAAAAAATGATTTTTGTTATCCTTCGTGTGCTGAATACTTCTGAGGTAAATACCCAAACATCTGCCATTTTCTTGTAGTTAACAATGAATATTCGAAAAAAGTTTATCATACTGATTCATATATTACATAATGTATTTTACTCATTCTCAGTGCTGAAAAAGCAGTAATTATTTCAAAGTCATAAGAAAATGCAAAATATTGTATCACAAGCCAACAAGGTGTTCTTTTTTGTATCATGATTTACTATGCGATTAATAAATTCTGTATAATAAATCGTTTCGTAACAATTGACAATACCTTTTAAAAATACATTGTTTTCACTTATTGCATTTTCAAAAACTAAAACAGGCCTTTTTTTCTCAAATTATTCTAGTGTCAAAATGAGATGTTTGATTTTACACAGGTCACTAATGACATAAACTGTTTTTTTTTATAAAAACGATATTTCTCGTGGTTTTATGTGAGCTGAATGCTGTATCAAACAGATAACACTTAAAATTAATAAGAGGAATTTCTTGGTGATTTTACTAACACGCCCATATAGTTCATATAATATTTCGATTAATAGTTACATGACTACCTCTCTGCCTCTACTTTTTGTAAAATATCTTGTAGATCAGAGAAAAAATTGTATTACTACCTCTCCAGGTTAAGTGCAGTTCAATGAAAGAGATTGTAAAGGCCGTACCGAAGATGCAGAATATTACGTTCTCTGCAAGGCATTTGCCATCAGTAATGAGTGAAACTGTAAAATAGAAATAAGGGCTGAAAAACGCCTATTACTGTTGTACTATTATATCACTAACGTTGCACTGCATAAACGTACTTACAGTTCTCGTTGCTGTTCAATATTCTTTAACTCACTATACTGTGCGATTATGTTGTTAACATTTAATGTAACAGTAGTCCTGTTCCGAGCCACATATCCATTTTTAATGCTTAAAAGTGTGGACAAAACTATTAGTAATACTAAATTACGAAGAGGGAATGATGAATGTAACATGCTGCGTACATTAATGTCGCTCGAGATGTAGTTTGCATTATATGTTATCAGAACAGAACTATTTTGTAATGTGTGAAATACACAAAAATACGGTAACAGACAAACCGAGCAGTGATGCCGTAATCTGTTTTGTAATAATAGTGTAAAGGAAGAAATAAACAGCAACTAGACATTTAAGTCACTCAATTTTCGCGGCCATTTTGCTGTTCATCACTTCGCTGCTAGATGTCGCTACTAGTTCCTCACACACTCAGTTGTCTGTAGTGCAGGGCTTCGCCACCAGAAGGCTCTATCAGCACCGGCGAGGACTCACTCTGTCGACGTTTGCTGCTTCACTCCTCAACATCTATGCTAACTGACGTGACTGCTAAATTTTCAGACTAAACGAAAAAAATAACACCAACACCAAATAAGGCAAATAGTGATAAGTGCGGATACTATCGAACCATCACTTTCATACGTCCTGGCTGAAAATACTGATCCAAAATATTTACACAGGAATTAGAGGAGACGAGCTAGAGGAAAATCGATTTTGAGAGAACACACTAGCCGCTAGAGATCGGTTGAAGAAATTCAACCCATATTTATAACATCTATAGATGTTACAAAATAACTTCTGACAATTTTGAGCAAAATATACAGTTTGAATTTAAGATGATGCAACCAGCGACAAAATACAGTGAGCGGCATGTTATCTAGAGCTCTGCCAGAAATCAGACAGCAATTTTAAGACTTAAAAGACATAAAGGAAAGCTGGCAGTTGATAGTTGAGAAGAGAGAGTGAGAGAATGAAAGTGAGAGAATGAGAGAGAGAGAGAGAATGAGAGAGAGAGAGAGAGAGAGAGAGAGAGAGAGAGAGAGAGAGAGAGAGAGAGAGAGAGAGAATGGGAGGGGGGGGGGGCGGTTCGGTTCTAGCCCATTCACCCATGTTATTCACTTTGCATACAGAATGTTTCACACGTCGTGCTACACACTTATCGCGTCTGTAGAGGGGACCTACCAGATGAAGTTTTACATAGGAATCGATGTCTGGAAACGTCATCCAGCGACGCTACAGGGTATCGAAGTTACAGGCGCTGGAGTCTGTAAAATATGTGTACACAGAAAGATTCAATGAAGATGTTACCAATTTTCTATGATGATGGAGATGGATAAATGTATAAATTTGAGGTTATGTCCCTATAACGGAAAATTGGAAGAGAAGACATTCCTGTTGCGTGTGACAGTATGTACCAGTAGTGTTGCAGCTAAGATGTAGGGCAGGAAACTTTCAGAGGTGGTAGTATGGACCGAATGTCCAGTACACATGGGCTGTAAAATGCATACCTTAAGAGCTGTGAGGACTTGTTCATCTTCGCTAGCATAAAACATATCTCCACTGTTGAACAAGTGCTCATAGCGCCTCAGGTATGCATTTTGTAGCCCATGTTTACCGGACATTTTTTTCTTACTTTGATCCATACTACCACCTATGAAAGTTAGCAACAACAGTACCAGTACTTGTATTCCGCCGTTAGAGGTATGATAACGATATTCCCTTGTAACTTCCGGAACATGATACATGATCAAATTGATAAATAATCACGGCATCACACTCTACTTACATACATTCGCCGGGGCTGGTGCCTGTATTTTGATGCTCTGTAGCCTCGTTAGATGACGTTTGCATGCATGAGTTACTAGGTAAAATTGCAAGCTCTAGAAATGTGAAACACCTTGTATAAAGAAAGCAACATACGAAATGAACAAGATATTTGGGAAATTAATCGAAGATAAGAAAGAAGAAATAGGAACTGTTTCCAAATCGACCTTTCATTTCGCTGCTGCTGATTTGAAATTTCGTGGCATTTATTCGCTCTGAAGAGGATCGTTCAAACGATGGTCGGAATGTAGTTATTTTAGTTGTTTCACTGTTTTATAATGACATGGCCTAGAACCCAAAATGATTTTCTCCAAGTGGTTTGTAGGAATTCTATCGCTTCTCACCGATATTTTCAGTATGGTACTGGTATTTTTTTTCCTACACCTACCAACTTTAATAGTGCTTGAAATGATGAAAATTGTCTCCATATCAAAAAGTATTAGGTACTGAGACGGTGCTTGGTTTTAATGATAACAATATACAGGAAAATTCAGCCATGTTTCTGCGAAGTTGCATTACGCGGAAATTCTGAAATACATCCGTATATTTCGAATGTCGTACAACAGCTGTAGGTAGGAGACGGGGTACTGCAGAAGTAAAGCTGTTTAGACGGGACGTGAGTCGTGTTTGGGTAGCTCAGATGGTAGAGCACTCGCCCACGAAAGGCAAAGGTCCCGAGTTCGAGTCTCGGTCCCGCACACAGTTTTAATCTGCCGGGAAATTTCATATCGGCGCACACTCCACTGCAGAGGGATCTAATTCTGGAAAGAACTGTATAGTTAGTGGAGAGATACAGGATGTTGCAAAATTCCCGTTAAAAACTTCTAGGGAACTGAGTGACGATATTCTGAAGAGGAGCCCATGTATGGAAAGGTATATCCGTGCTACAGCCGTATAAATACACCTTCGCTAATGTGGTATGCAACAGGGTTATAATCACTGGAGGGGGGGGGGGTTACTTACGTCTGATCCTATGCTGTCATTTGACGGCTGTCTCCTCTCTGACCTGGATCGAGTCTCGTTCATGTGACTGTGAGTGTTAGAGCAACATTTCTGAGTACACTTTTGCCGAATACACCGACACGAGTATCCTGTGTGGCCAAAGCGCACAGTACTGGAAGAGCTGCTGGTCGCCTTTATCAAGATCGTTGTCCACAACGTCTGACTCCTCCCCACACGCTTTTCGTTGCCATTGCACAACGTCTTCGACTATGGGTGTCTTCACCGTCAGCAGGTGCGTCTGTGGTGCCCCGTGGAGACGCAGCGCACGCGAATTGGAAAATATAATTATATGGATATTGTGTCTGTTCTTCCGGATATGTGCGAAAGGACGCTACGAATGTAGTGTGTGGACATACAAAGGTGAGAATGTGGGTCTCGCGGGAGGCGTGCGCGAGACAGTCCCTGTAGTCTCACTATCCTCTGTGCCGTCTGTGGCTCAGATGGATAGAGCGACTGCCATCTAAGCAGGAGATCCCTGGTTCAAGTTCCGGTCGGGGCACACATTTTCACCTGTCTTCGTTGATATCTATTAACGCCCGTCAGCAGCTGAAGGAAATAATATCATTGTAATTTCAAATTGGAAAACGCCCTCCTGTAAAACCAGTGTCTCTGAAGACCGATTTTTTTGATTCTTTGGTTATTAAAGAGTGAAACTGTAGAACAATAGATGTACTCGGTCACATCTACACTGAAATGCCAAAGAAACTATTATAATAATACGTATTCAAACACAGAGATATGTAAACAGGCTTAATATGGTGCTGCCGCCGGCAACGCCTATGTAAGACATGTGTCTACCGTAGTTGTTAGATCGGTTACTGCTGCTACAATGGCAGGTTATCAAGATTTAAATGACTTTGAACGTGGTTTTATACTTGGCGCAAGGCCGATGGGACACAGCATCTACGAGGTAGCGATGATGTGGGGATTTTCCTGTACGACCATTTCACGAGGGCACCGTGAATATCAGCAATCCAGTAAAACAATAAATCTCCAACATCTCTGCGGCCAGAAAAAAAATCCTGCAAGAATGGAATCTGAAGAGAATCGTTCAGAGTGGCGAAAGTGCAACCCTTCCGAAAATAACTGAAAATTTCAATGCTTGACCATCAACAAGTATCAGCATGCGAACCATTCATGGAAACATCATCTACATGGCCTTTCAGAGCCGAAGGCCCACTCGTGTACCCTTGCTGACTGCACAGCACAAAGCTTTACGCCTCATTTGGGCCCATCCGTACGAACATTGGACTGTTGATGACTCGTAACATAATCCCTGGTTGGACGTGTCTCATTTCAAAATGTATATACAGTATGGACGTGTATGGGTATGAAGACAACATCATGACTCCATGGACCCCGCATGTCAACTGCGGACTGTTCAATCTGGTGGAGGCTCTGTGACGTTGTAGAGCGTGCGCATTCGGAGTGATGTGGGATCCCTGATACGTCTAGATACATCCTGTCTGATCACCTGAATCCATTCGTGTCCATTGTGGATTCCGACGGAAGTGGGTAATTCCAGCAGGACAATGGAGCGGCCCACACAACCACAGTTGCTACAGAGTGGCTGCAGGAACACTCTTCCGAGCCTAAACACTTTCGCTGGCCACCAAACTCCCCAAACATACTGTACGTTTCTAGTAAATTTTATAGCATTAACTAGCATATCTGGAATGCCTTGCAACGTGTTGATCAGAAGAGATCTCTGCTCCCTCTTACTGTTACGGATTTATGGGCAGCTCTGCATTTTTTATGGTGTCAGTTCCCTGCAGCGCGACTTCAGCCATCAGTAGAGTCCATGCCACGGCGTGTTGAGGCACTTCTGCGTGCTCGCGGGGACCTTCAACGATATTTCTTTGGCTACTCAATGTAACAAATTACTTATCAAAGTGACAGCGTTACCAACATGTTTTCAAGTGGTTCTAGTATACGGTACGTCTCGGGAGACAGGTTACAATTTAAAATAAGAGTATTATGTACTCAGTCCCCTCTACAAGTTGTAGCAGGTAGTGATGGGAATTTCAGAACATCCTGTACGTTTCCAGCAAACTGTATAGCCGTTGTCGTATTACAATTGGTATCTGCGAATACATTCCATAATTCGTGACAGATCGCGAGGCGCGATTGCAGAAATCCGTAGCGTTTACCCAGGGGGCGTCTCGGCTACGGCAGCTCTGACGGCTAGTTTGAAGGCCACTTTCAACTAGTGTTGCCAGAGGTGTCTCTTTTTAGAGATTCTACGACTCGCCCCACGTAAGCTTTAAAAAGGAAGACCAACTGCTCCAACTTCTGGCCTCTGCTAACATTTCGAAATACACTATCCTATCAGTGAGTGTACAGACACCTGTTAGTGGACATTAATATGCAGTGCGTCCACCCTTTGTCTTTATGGCGGCTTGAACTCTGCTCGGGACACTAAGTGAGGTGCCTACCGACAATTTACGCACCACACACGGATATCGTACCTACGTGTTTGTACACGCAAGGCAATAAATTGCTCAGCAAGATCGCCATATCTCTCATCAATTTTCAACATCTGGAGCACAATGGGCAGGTTCTTTAAAGCAGGTCGCGATTTTGAGGATGTAACGAACCAACTGATCTGAATTTGGTACGATATCCGTCAGAAGGGTATAAACTAACTTTATCAGTGAATGTCAAGCCTAGTAACTGACCGCGGAAAGGCCAGAGGTGGCCCAACACGTTATCGACTTATCAATTTGTGAAGCTCTTTGTCTTGAATTAATCATCCAGTTTTTCTTCAACTCTAATCATTCATTTGACCCTACACGTACAGTCATGCTCAAAACTATCCTAACGCCCGAATTGAATTTCGCCTGATTCACATGCAACCCACATAACGCAACTGTCTAGCAGGTCCCCTTATCGCTCCTTGGTACAGTCGTTTGACTATTGAAAATGGTTCCAACAAATCACCACAAGAAAACACTGTTCTGTATCGCAATAACTCAAGACGTAAAGTAATACCACGATACTGCAAATATCACGGAACACCTTACCACAGATAAGACTGCCCTTAAGGCTTGTAGCTCACATTTATTACAATAAATGACATACCTGACATTTTACCACTCTCATTATTACGTCAGATAGGTAATACACGTAGTAAATTCGTCGTATTCATGATTTCCTCTTCAAAGTAACATACCGTACTTATCATTGAACACAAAATGAGATTAAAAATTGAAGTTATTCACGGGCAACCAGTTGAGAATATGTATGAACTTCAAATGACACGACGAACCGTCTCGTTCTGCTTATGGATGCAAACTCAGGTCATGCAGACTAAGCAATGATTTCGTGCCTGACGGATACTAACTGTCACTCCTGATTAGGCGTACAGAGAGTGATATACCTCGATTTTAGACAGAGCCAGTTTTCAAATTTCAACTTTAAATTACATATCGCAAGTATTTTTGCCGGACGCGAATTCCTACCCAGCACCTATTTTCACTGTTAACGAACGACGAGAGATGTTGAATCTTGGTTCTTAACAAGTAACTTACTTGAATTGCCGTGAGGTAAGGCTTTGTACTGGGCAGGGATTCGAACGTATATCGGCAGGCAGTAACATCTCTTAGCTTTTGGTTTGGCAGCACTCGACAGCCATTTCTAGGCGCAAGTAATAGAAGAATGGCAGCGCGTTTTTGTTATCAAGTAACGTCTTCATCGATTACTTTAGTTTTAATGTAATCTATGAGTAATTGCTGATGTTTGATATTAACATGAAAAGAATTCTGTAGACAGAGAAAGAACCTCTTCTTGGGAAACTACTTGTATAGTGACCAAAAGGCACGAACTTATATTCAAGTACAGTGTTCCAGCAGCGGCATGAAGAAAATGATAGTAATAATGTCGGTAATAATCCAATTATCCGGTAACTTCACACTTCCCAGTGGATCTTCACGAACTAAGAAAATATCTGAATTTGTGAACATTTCAAAATGGCTTCACATCGAGCCTATGATGCCTACAAGGGTCTTTACATCCTGCTGACATGAGAATAGCATAATCCCCGCGTCAGAAGCTTTTTTCTACTTAAACATTTAATAGACTCGCGTTTTATCCACCGTGACTACTTTTGTAAGCTCAGCACATCATCCATTGCAGCTCACTCCTGGGGCTGGGAAATGTGGGCACAGTGGCCTGGTGGAACTATCACAGGAGCAATGCGTGGGTTCAGACATTTACTTTTAAGAAGCACAAACAGATTTACTTTGCGTCTGGTAACCTCAAAAGAAAGACGTTATAATCCAGAATTCGCAATACAAATCACGTTCCATCATTACCAACTGGGCAGAGCCAGGTTACGTTGGGAAATGACATAGCGGAAGTCATCGTAAACAGAAATACAATCGCCAGTAAACTTACTTACATTAGAAAATTTTATTTTATTTTATGAACCGATAGCCATTTAAAGGATGGGGCTCTTATTTTACTTGTAATTGATTCAACTAGAGACGTTGAAAAATTTGGTGCTGGACTGTGATTCGAATTCGTTTCTCCTCTTTCGAGGATCTGAAGCTCTCGGGACATTATAGTTCAACCATTTCGTCCCTTTTCGCAAGACTGCAACCTTCTCTAGGTCTCCTCCAAAGGTAAGGATGTGGGTCCGAATCCTGATCCAATACAAAAATATTCATAGTTTCAGTTCAAGCCCTATAACGTGCACACCGTCCCGCTAGTGAAAACCAACGTGCGCTTTTAATGTCTATTCATGTGTTGCCAACAATCGCAATAGGTGTCATTATTTCTTGTCAAACACGCACACACCTTACCGTTGGTGAGTAAGCAACTGATATTTAAGCTATATTTGTGGATGCACGGTAGGCGTGTAGTTAGATTGTCACTTAGGTACAAAAGTTTGTATCCTTAGTTTAGATTCAAACACCTAGCAGCTGGTAAGGAAAAGCGATACGTAACATTTGATTTTACTTAATTAACAATACGATTACGTGTTGGGTTCGTATCTCCGTCATATAAATTCACATCATGCACTTAATCTTTAAATGCATGCGCACTTAGTTACTTGAGCTTGGAGGTATATCAGACATCTTTCGTGGTTAGTTAACAGGGACGAAATTGTCTTGTTAGGAGTCCAGGTTTATTACAAAAATTGTCGTCTTTTATTTTCAAGTTTAGATTTCATTACTGGTATTGGCAAAAATTTCGGTAATTCATGACTCTTCATGGATAGCCATCAATATGATATGATTAGATTACATTAGATCAATTTTTGTTTCATAGATCATGAATACGATATTTCGTAATGATGTGTAACGTGTAATTTTAATGAAAGATTTCTTTACATACCATGATTCAATTTCTTTACAACAATTTCTTACTCTCTCTCATTCTTTTTGATTTCTCTCTCTCTCTCTCTCTCTCTCTCTCTCTCTCTCTCTCTCTCTCTCTCTCTCTCTCTCTCTCTCTCTATCATACACACACACATTCTTTTTTTCTTTATTTGTTTGTTTTGCTCGACTATCGGCGAGGCATCAAAACGTCTCTGAATGAGCTTCTTAGTTTTTAGTACACTTACGAAATAAATATAAAAACAACTGTGAGAGTTACTGGTATATGATGCTTAGTTTTCAGTCAGTTTGGAGTATTATTAGTAACCACGCTCCAGTCCCTAAACCTAGTTACAGAAATGCGAATCAGACGCATTACGTATTCCAGGCCGTAGCAACCGCGACTTGGAGACACCAGCTATGGTCACTTCCCAGCCCGCTGTACGATCACATTGGTTCGTCTTCTTTCTGCTGGTACTGTAACTGAGATTTGACAACAAGGCAACGTATGTTTGGCAACTCTGTGATCGACGAGTTCCTTCCTGGTGCGCACGGAATTTATCCTCAAAGTTCACTTGATTTTACCTGTCATTTCCATTGAATAATCTGATTTATTATCACGTTAGGTGTAACAAAAGATTGTAAATTTACGGTTTTCAGCCCAGGAAAGTCGTTGCACGTGGAAATCGCAACTAATCTCGTCCTTTAAATAGCGGTTTACGAGTGCTAGACATTATCGAAATCGTAAGAGTAAGCTAAGACACGTACTTCTACGCCAGCTCTATGGTAATGCGCTGACCTGAGAAATAGCATCTGTTATGGTTCGCACTTCCATTCTCGCTGACTGTAACGTTTTTATCCCTTCTGTGAAAGAGCTACAAGCAGTCAGATAAAACATCGATAAGGAAATCGCAAAAAAATACTTTCGGCTCATAGTGCAATGGTGAAAACTTACAATGCTGCACAACAGGTAACTCCTCTTCCCGCAGCTGACAAACAAATTTTGGGTTTCTAGGAATACAAAACTTTACTTATGAAATGCGACATTTGCAATGCACGACGTTTTCAACAAAGAGATGGCGCAATACAGTAGCTCAAGTGGAAAGAAACACTTCCTTTTCAAATTTGTGCATCCTACACTGTTGGCTGTTCTGTGTAGGTGGCAGGTACGTGATTTTATTTCGGTGATTACAAAATAAAGTCGAATTTATGCACTGGATAGTCGAGGCAGCTAGTTCATTGTGATTCGGTCAACCAAGTAAATGAATTTACTGAACCTGCTGCAAATTACTACAGGAAGCCTGTGTGTCAATTCTCATCCAGAGAGGTGCAACGGCGTTACGATAGAAAAATGAGCCACATACTTATAATATGCTTGTATATCTATGAACTGGGTTCGATTCCAACTTCTGTCAATGATTTTAGATAAGGAGAGACAGATTCCATTCTCTTCTGGCTACACCAAGTGAAGAAGATATAATGACATTGTGGTCTGAAATTAACATGAAAAATGATATTCCTTTACTACAAAGTAGACGTTAGGATGAATCACAATAAAGACTGGAGCGGCGACACGTAGAAACCTTTCTTATGCTTGTTATTTATTTCTAGTGACGAAACAAACTCTATGTAGGCTCACAGGACATTTAGTCCATATTTTATCTGAGCTTCTGTATGTCGATAAAATCGGTTCTGAACTGGGAATGCAACTTAGACCGTACTTAACGCTGAATTTGATCCCTTCGTGAGAATACAGCACGTCTACAATTTGTTGTTTGTTCAGAACTGCAGATTCCTCAACATCTCCACATACTGCGCGTGAATGGGTTCGAATCCTGGCCCGGCACTATAGATTTCATTATGTATTATCAAGCTCTAGCATGAGAACACCTATCTGCTGGTGGATAATTATTTTAATGTTTAATGTATTTTCATTCTTTGTCAACACTAACGATATGTGACGTTTTTGACACCCAGTGAGACACAGAACTATTTGCGAGATCACTGTAAGTTCAAGATGTTAGTCCGAACTGGACAAAAATTCGGAAGCTGACGTATCTTTGTGTGTAGTCAAAAGCGATATGATGTGTGGAGCTGTATTCCCAGTGAGCACTGAACTCTTCGTCATATTATTTCTAGTTCAAACACGCTCACATGTCGCTGCTGGTGCAACAAACCCATATTTAACGTTCGTTTTCTCTAGAATATAACAGCGATAGATGCCGGGTTGGAGTCTTGGGAAGGAAAAAAATGTATGTTTCGTCTCGTCATTTCAGTTAAAACATCTAGCTACTGCCGAGAAAACCCGAAATGTCACAGTTGATTGTGCGTCGATATCTATCCGATTAAGTTCTGAGTTCGAACCCCTGTCCAACACAAAGCCTTACCTCACGGCAATTCAAATAAGTTACTTGTTAAGAACCAAGATTCAACATCTCTCGTCGTTCGTTAACAGTGAAAATAGGTGCTGGGTAGGAATTCGCGTCCGGCAAAAATACTTGCGATATGTAATTTAAAGTTGGAATTTGCAAACTGGCTCTGTCTAAAATCGAGGTATATCACTCTCTGTATGCCTAATCAGGAGTGACAGTCAGTATCCGTCAGGCACGAAATCATTGCTTAGTCTGCATGACCTGAGTTTGCATCCATATGCAGAACGAGACGGTTCGTCGTGTCATTTGAAGTTCATAAATATTCTCAATTAGCTGCTCGTGAATATCTTTAATTTTTAATCTTATTTTGTGTTAAATAATAAGTACGGTATGTTACTTTGAATAGTAAATCATGAATACGACGAATTTACCACGTGCATTACCTATCTGACGTAATAATGAGAGTGGTAAAATGTCAGGTATGTCATTTATTGTAATAAATGTGAGCTACAAGCCTTAAGGGCAGTCCTATCTGTGATAAGGTGATATTTGTAGTATCGTGGTATTACTTTGCATCTTGAGTTATTGCAATACAGAACAGTTTTTTCTCGTGGTGACTTGTTGGAACCACTTTCAATAGTCAAACGACTGTACCAAGGAGCGATAAGGAGACCTGCTAGACAGTTGCGCTATGTGGGTTGCATGTGAATCAGGCGAAATTCAATTCAGGTCGTTCGGATACTATTGGGCATGAATGAACATCACGTGTATCGATTTCCATCGCGCTGGGGTAAGTCCTCCGGGGTACGTTTATTCTCCCTAGTGTGTAAATATATTTGGAGCATGTCATTCAAAAACGTTTGAAACGACATAGACGGGAGCGGGTTGTTGTTAGGAGAGCAGAATGTGTTAGACTCGCGGATCATGTGGTGTTATTGGCAGAGAGCGAAAGTATGACTGAAATGTTAAAAGAATTGAACAAGAGACGTGAGTAAATTGGAATGAGAAATAATAAGAAAAACCCAAAATGTCCGGTGATAGGTGCAAGAAAAGCAAGAACAACTATAATGTTAGGCAGGAAGATACACAACAATTTAGTGTTTTTAGATAACTGCGACGTGCTATTATGGACGACATTGGAAGTAATAAGGAGGTGAAAATACGTATAGCAATTGCCAACGAGACGTTTCATAACAGGAGGCTTTTATGTGGGTGCGTTGATAGGGGATAAAATAGGCAGGCACAGTGAGAAATGAGGTGGTGTTGATTGGGAGAACAGAGAGAAATTTTAAAGGTAGCAGGATGAGCAAACACAATTGGCATGGACACTGAATGAGAAGAGATTGTTTATTGATGGTATGAAGGAAATGGTGAATGCAAGAAGAAGAAGAAGAAGAAGAAGAAGAAGAAGAAGAAGAAGACGCAGAACATACCAGGTGGTGGACAGCGTAAGAACAGAAAATAGTTGTGAGAAAACAAGAGGGTAACAAATGATGGGACTGCATGGAGAACTACATGTGAAGACCTGCCCTAGGGCAGAACACTCATGGTGGTGGTGTTGATGAAGAGGAGACTTATGTAGGACATTTTGCAAAACGCCCATTTTCTTGTAATCCAAATTTAAACAAAACATAGGCAGCTTATAATTTGTAGTCTATAAATGACCGTGAATTGCGTGACAGATGGAACTTGCCAGTATACCAGTTATTAGGACTTATTCCCACTCCACTGACGTATGGAGCGTGCGAACTGTGGCTGCTTAAAAGCCTCTGTGCGTGCTGTGCTTAGTCTCTTCTGGTCTTCACGCTTCCTACAGTTACAATACGTAGGCGGTTTAAGTATATTCCATTCCTACTTTCATCATGTAACGTCAGTTCTAGAAACTTTCTAATTAGGTCTCCTCGAGATACTTTACTCTTCCACGGGATAGTCTGTGTCTACCATGAACTGTCCGTTAGTCAGTAAGTGGAATAACTGGTTTTCCGACACATGTCCCATGTAACTGTCGCTCTGTCTCCACGCCAGAGAGACGGAAATTCTGTGTGCCACATTTGAAGATGAGTCTGTAAAGGTTACAAAACTAGTTAATGGAATTACAAATAGTTGAAAAAGTGAGTTTTTGCAGTTTTCCGTATTTACATTCAATTCACTAGTCACAGGCTCTAGGCGATCCTTAGGGGACAAGCTTAGTCGGTTGAGAGCGTGATGTGTCCCTCCGAGATTAATTTCACCTGGGCTTTAAGCGACTCACCGGTCAGCATTTACAGAGCTGCCAACTACATCTCACACCGGGAATATGACCAGGATTGGTTTGCATCGCAGCCTACGGAAGAGAACGCAAATCGAACGATCATTCGCAGTCATTCCCTCCATTGACTACCATTCGCCTATATTCAACAGTTAAGGATTCCTCCGGAAATATTCCAAGTAGACTTTCTCTAGATGTTTTACGTTTCTTTCCAAGCGCCTGCCTGTTCAATTTGATCAGAAACTGTGTGACATTCTCCAACGGGTCAAAAAACCTGTGACCATTCGTGCCGCCCTTCTCTGTATACATTCAGTATCGCCGGGCAGTTGTATCTGATTAGGATCCAAGAATCTCGAGCAATATTCGGGGATGGGTCGCAAGCGTGATTTGTAAGCAATTTCTTTTGTACACTGATTGTATTTTCCTAGAATTCTACCAACGAATTGCAGCCATCCACCGTATTTCCCTAAGACTGCGACTATGTGACGCTTCCATTTCAAATCTCTAGAAATTTTTACACCCAGGTATTCATGTGGGTTGAGCGATAGCGAGTTTGACTCGCTGCACTATACTCGTAGGATAAGGTTATATCGTTTTGTGAACCGAACAATTTTACATTTCGGGAACATTTAAACTAAGTTGTCATGCTTTGCACTACACTGAAATCTTATGAAGGCGTGACTTCTTTCAAACAGAACTTTATTACAGGCAAAAGGATCATTTGCGAAAACACTGAAGTTCCAAATAGACCGCGTAACCACGGCCCCCTTCTCCCCTCCAAATTGCTGTCTGAAAACTGGAAGTCCCATTTGTAAAACACCTTCAGAAGTTCGTTCACATTCCGTATCAGTTAATGTGTTAAAAACTTGACCTGAAGAAACATAACCCTTTGCAGTTGAAGACGCTCTGTTGTAAGAGAAGCTAGTTTTTCGAAAACGTCTCAATATTTATGTACTGAACTAGGTGTTGTACAATTCTATAATTTTCAGGTACATTCGGCGACGTTTGTGGATACTGTCTGACAAATGTGTTGCGAATAAAGTGAGTAGTAAAGAAGTAATAAAGTGAAACATCAAGCCTGATGCTGACACCTTACTGCACGATCAGCGAAAATGTAGAAGTGATAAAAGTCTTTTTCCTTTCATCATTATGTCAGGGATGTCAGAGGGGAAAAAAAGTTTCGCCAAGTTTCGAAATTATGTGTGAAGTTTGTTGGAAGTCGCCACGTGCTGCCTTTCACAAATGCTCGGTGAATATAGTCTCGATAATTTGCGCGCCATGAAATTATGCTGCCTTAGACGAGTACGCAATTTTTAACTTTTAACGCCCGACTTATTGCGTAAACCTATGCCTTTAAATGAAGGACGGAAGGAGGATTGCATTTAATGTGCTATCGATGTCGAGGTCATTAGAGACGGAGCAGGAGTTGGCACTGCGTCAGGGAAGGGTAAAAGAAGTCCGCCGTTCCCTTTCAAAGGAACCATCCCAGCATTTACTTGGAGCGATTCAGGAAAGTTACGGAAAACGTATCAGGATGGCCGGATGCGGATTTAAACGTCATCCTCCCGAATGCGAGTCTAGTGTACTAGTTGACAGCTCGTCGTGTAGAAGCTAGCGTTGTTGGTGATGGGATTCCGGGTTCGATTCACGGCTGGGTTGCTTTCTCCGCCCGGGAAGTAGGTGTCTGTGGTGTCATCATTTCATCATCATCCGTGAAGGTGGCGAAACTGGACTGTGTAAAGGTTGGAGCTTTGTACAGGCACTGATAACCGTGCAGTTAAGCGCCCCAAAAACCAATCATCATCATCATCATCATCATACCATGTAATAACCACTGTGGCAGCTCGTTCGGTATACATTTAAATGAGCAGATTAAGTCAGCATTTTTAGTATTTACATTGACTTCGTTCTTCATAAATGAAAGCAGAAACTATGACAAGACAAAGGAATTGGGATAACGAATGAGAAATACCAGATTGTGCTTCTGTTTGTAGATGACATGATTCACGTTCACGAAATGACCTCCAAAGATCTATATACCACCTGAACGAAATATGCAATGAATACAACTTTAAAATTTCTAGGAACAAAACGAAAATAAGTGCACTCCGAGGAAAATACTCAGTCAGTTTAAAACTAGTTTTGGAAAATCCTGCTTTAGAACTGGTCTCTTAATCTTTCATTTAGGCTACGCTGTAAGATCTGATTTTTACTCTGATACTTAAAATAAATTACACAAATTCTAAGCTGTTTGTGACACTATTATCTGAATATTGGGCAATAAAGTACAAAAAGATTGTCCCGAAATTCTATAACGTGGTCGCGGTTCCTGTATTATGCTATGAAAGCGAAAACATGGTTAAAAAAAAAGCAAAAAAAAATCACACGGCAGAGATGAGGTTCCTAAGAAATTCGAAGAGCTGCACAACAAGAAATGATTAGGAATGAAGATACTAGAGAAAAATTAAGTATTTTCAACAGAAACTAAAAAATTCAAAAATATCGTGAAGACTTCCCCAAAATATTCTTAACTACAAGCGGAATGGAAGACGTGATATTGAAAGGCCTCGGACGTGGGAGCAATTTCGTTTGAGAGACTATCCCGCGCGGCGACTACTGAAGTACTTATACATTATAGAATTCTTAAGTTATACAACCAAAATAAGTAAGTTTTAATGTAGTTTACGTTCACTGATGCAAAAAAAAAATTCTTGCTTTTTAAAGTGGGCTATGTTCTTTCTAAGGGTTCAAACTGTCTCCATGACAAATTTGAACAATATCTGTTAAGCGGTTTGGACTCTAAAACGAAACAGACTGTGTTACAAAGTTGAAAAGCAACTGAGAGAAAGAAGCAGCGTCGGTTTCTGCAGGAGGCGGCCATCATTTTGTAGGACAATGTTCGGGCACGCTCGGTTCAAGTCGTGACTGATTTGATCGGTATATAGGGATGGGGAGCGCCGCATCACGCACCACACTCATCTACCTCTATATTTATACTCCGCAAGCCACCCAACGGTGTGTGGCGGAGGGCACTTTACGTGCCACTGTCATTACCTCCCTTTCCTGTTCCAGTCGCGTATGGTTCGCGGGAGGAAAGACTATCTGAAAGCCTCTCTCTAATTTTACATTCGTGATCTCCTCGGGAGGTATAAATAAGGGGAAGCAATATATTCGATACCTCATCCAGAAACGCACCCTCTCGAAATCTGGCGAGCAAGCTACACCGCGATGTAGAGCGGCTCTCTTGCAGAGTCTGGCACTTGAGTTTGTCAAACATCTCCGTAACGCTATCACGGTTACCAAATAACCCTGTGACGAAACGAGCCGCTCTTCTTTGAATCTTCTCTATCTCCTCCGCAAACCCGATCTGGTACGGATCCCACACTGATGAGCAATACTCAAGTATAGGTCGAACGAGTGTTTTGTAAGCCACCTCCTTTGTTGATGAACTACAGTTTCTAAGGACTCTCCCAATGGATCTCAACCTGGTACGCGCCTTACCAACAGTTAATTTTATATGATCATTCCATTTCAAATCGATCCGCACGCATACTCCGAGATATTTTACAGAAGTAACTGCTACCAGTGTTTGATCCGCTATCATATAATCATACAATAAAGGATCCTTCTTTCTATGTATTCGCAATACATTACATTTGTATATGTTAAGGGTCAGTTTCCACTCCCTGCACCAAGGGCCTATTCGCTGCAGATCTTCCGGCATTTCGCTACAATTTTCTAATGCTGCAACTTCTGTGTATGCTACAGAATCATCCGCGAAAAACCGCATGGAATTCCGACACTATCTACTACCTCATTTATATATATATTGTGAAAAGTAATGGTCCCATAACACTCCCCTGTGGCACGCCAGATATTATTTTAACGTCTGTAGACGTCTCTCCAGTGATAACAACATGCTGTGTTCTGTTTGTTAAAACTCTTCAATCCAGCCACAGAGCTGGTCTGATATTCCGTGGGCTCTTACCTTATTTATCAGGCGACAGTGCGGAACTGTATCGAACGCCTTCCGGAAGTCGAGAAAAATAGCATATACCTGGGAGCCTGTATCTAATATTTTCTGGGTCTCATGAACAAATAAAGTGAGTTGGGTCTCACACGATGGATGTTTCCGGAATCCATGTTGATTCCTACAGAGTAGATTCTGGGTTTCCAAAAACGACATGATACTCGAGCAAAAAACATGTTCTAAAATTCTACAACAGATCGACGTCAGAGATATAGGTCTATAGTTTTGCGCATCTGCTCTACGACCCTTCTTGAAGACTCGGACTACCTGTGCTCTTTTCCAATCATTTGGAGCCTTCCGTTCCCCTAGAGACTTGCGGTACACGGCTGTTAAAAGGGAGGGCAAGTTCTTTCGCGTACTGTGTAGAATCGAATTGGTACCCCCGTCAGGTCCAGTGGACTTTCCTCTGTTGAGTGATTCCAGTTGCTTTTCTACTCCTTGGACACTTATTTCGATGTCAGCCATTTTCTCGTTTGTGCTAGGATTTAGAGAAGGAACTGCAGTGCGGTCTTCCTCTATGAAACATCTTTGGAAAAAGGTGTTTAGTATTTCAGCTTTACGCCTGTCATCCTCTGTTTCAATGCCATCATCACCCCGGAGTGTCTGGACATGCTGTTTCCAACCACTTACTGATTTAAATTGAGACCAGAACTTTCTAGGATATTCTGTCAAGTCGGTACATAGAATTTTACTTTCGAATTCACTGAACGCTTCACGCATAGCCCTCCTTACGCTAACTTTGACATCGTTTAGCTTCTGTTTGTCTGAGAGGTTTTGGCTGCGTTTATACTTGGAGTGAAGCTGTCTTTGCTTTCGCAGTAGTTTCCTAACTTTGTTGTTGAACCACGGTGGGTTTATCCCGTCCCTCACAGTTTTACTCTACACGTACCTGTCTAAAACGCATTTTACGATTGCCTTGAACTTTTTCCAAAAATACTCAACATTGTCAGTGTCAGAACAGAAATTTTCGTTTTGATCTGTTAGGTAGACTGAAATCTGCCTTCTATTACCCTTGCTAAACACGTAAGCCTTCCTCCCTCTTTTTATATTCCTATTAACTTCCATATTCAGGGATGTTGCAACAGCCTTATGATCACTAATCCCAGTTCTGCACATACAGAGTCGAAAAGTTTGGGTCTGTTTGTTATCAGTAGGTCCTAGATGTCATCTCCACGAGTCGGTTCTCTGTTTAATTGCATGAGGTAATTTTCGGATAGCGCACTCAGTATAATGTCACTCGACGCTCTGTCCCTACGACCCATCCTAAACATCTGAGTGTCCCAGTCTATATCTGGTAAATTGAAATCTCTACCTAAGACTATAACATGCTGAGAAAATTGATGAGAAATGTATTCCAAATTTTCTCTCAGTTGTTCTGCCGCTAATGCTGCTGGGTCGGGAGGTCGGTAAAAGGAGCCAATTATTAACCTAGCTCGGCTGTTGCGTGTAACCTCCACCCATAATAATTCACAGGAACTATCCACTTCTACTTCACTACAGGATAAACTTCTACTAACAGCGACTAACTCTCCACCACCGGTTGCATGCAATCTATCCTTTATATCTGTCTGTACCTTTGTAAAAATTTCGGCAGAATTTCTCTCTGGTTTCAGCCAGCATTCTGTACCTATAACGATTTCAGCTTCGGTACTTTCTATCAGCGCTTGAAGTTCCGGTACTTTACCAACGCAGCTTCGACAGTTTACCATTACAATACCGATTGCTGCTTGGTCCCCTCATGTCCTGCTTTGCCCCGAACTCGTTGAGGCTGCCGCCCTTTTTGTACTTGCCCAATGCCATCTAACCTAAAAAACCGCCCAGCTCACGCCACACAACCCCTGCTACCCGTGTAGCCGCTTGTTGCGTGTAGTTGACTCCTGACCTATCCAGCGGAACCCGAAACCCCACCACCCTATGGCTTAAGTCGAGGAATCTGCAGCCCACACGGTCACAGAACAATCTCAGCCTCTGATTCAGACCCTTTACTCAGCTCTTTACCAAAGGCCCGCAGTCAGTCCTGTCGACGATGCTGCAGATGGTGAGCGGTGAGCTCTGCTTTCATCCGGCTAGCGAGACTGGCAGTCTTCACCAAATCAGATAGCCAGGAAGGGTTTCCTCCGATCCATAGCGACACACATCATTGGTGTCGACATGAGCGACCACCTGCAAATGGGTGCAACCTGTACCCTTCATGGCATCCGGAAGGACCCTTTCCACATCTGGAATGACTCACCCCGGTATGCACACGGATTGCACATTGGTTTTCTTCCCCTCTCTTGCTGCCATATCCCTAAGGGGCCCCATTACGCGCCTGACGTTGGAGCTCCCAACTACCAGTAAGACCACCCTCTGCGACTGCTCGGATCTTGCAGACTGAGGGGCAACCCCTGGAACAGGACAAGCAGCCACGTCAGGCCGAAGATCAGTATCGGCCTGAGACAGCCCCGGAATTGCGCCCTTCTGAGCTCAGCCTGATTCCTGACGTGAAGGTAGCGTTCTCGCTTTCCGCGTCTGGGTTCCCGGGTTCGATTCACGGCGGGGTCAGGGATTTTGTCTGCCTCGTGATGGCTGGGTGTTTTGTGATGTCCTTAGGTTAGTTAGGTTTAAGTAGTTCTAAGTTCTAGGGGACTGATGACCATAGATGTTAAGACCCATAGTGCTCAGAGCCATTTGAACCATTTGTCGAACTTTGGGGTATTCGGTTCGGAGCTGTTATGGAGATACGTCAGACAATAGACCGCTCCATTCGAACTACCTATACAACTGGCGTAGTTAGGGGTATCTTGCTCTTTCGACATCACTGGCGATGGCTTATATACATGAGCTGTTCAAAAAATATCCGACCTTTTTTAATTGTTGAAATCAACAATGGTATCAGGGCGCGCATGGGCTCATGTTTTCAGGCATATTTAGCACACATACCTGATTTTCTCCACTACTTGCAAGTCGTACACGTTGGATTTAGTATTCTGAGCAAAATGACGTCTTTACATCACATTTGGCTCCAAGCTTGGCGATTCTCAAGTTGAAACCATCGTGTGTTTGTGGACAAAGTAATGGGTACTGCAGGGCTAAAGGAGTGGTACAACCATTTCAAAGGTAGCCGCTAATCAATGAAGACAGAAGCCAGTTAAGGTACGCCCGCAATATCCGCAAATCAGGTCGTTACTGATCCCGCAATATTGCTGGTGAAGCAGAATGGACGAATCACTATCAGAGAAGTTGTAGTCTAATCTAAAAGCCGTAAAGTCAACTAACTAACTAGGTGTTACAATAACTAACGTCCGCCCGCGGTAGCTGAGTGGTCAGCACGACAGACTGTCAATCCTAAAAGACCGGGTTAGATTCCCGGCTGGGTCGGAGATTTTCTCCGCTCAGGGACTGGGTGTTGTGTTGTACTAATCATCATTTCATCCCCATCGACGCGCAAGTCGCCGAAGTGGCGTCAAATCGAAAGACTTGCACCAGGCGAACGATCTACCCGATGGGAGGCCCTCGTCACACGCCATTATTATTATACAATAACGAACAACTTAAATTGGAAAGAACACATAGAAAATGTTGCAGTTAAGGCTAACCGAAGACTGCGTTTTATTGGCACGACACTTAGAAAACGTAACAGACCTACAAAGGACACTGCCTACACTACGCTTGTCCGTCCTCTTTTAGAATACTGCTGGGAAATGTGGGATCCTTAAAAGATCGGACTGACGGAGTAGATCGAAAAAGTCCAAAGAAAGGCAGCACGTCCTCCTATTATCGCGAAATATGAGAGAGTGTGTCACACAAATGATACAGGATTTTGGCTGGACATCATTAAAAGAAAAGCGTTTTTCTTTGCGACGGAATCTTCTCACGAAATTCCAATCACCAACTTTTTCCTCCGAATGCGAAAATATTTTGTTGACACCGACCTACGTAGGGAGAAACGACCACAACGATAAAATAAGGGAAGTCAGAGCTCGTATGGAAAGACACAGGTGATCATTCTTTCCGGGTGCTATGCGAGATTGGAATAATAGAGACTTGTGAAGGTGGTTCGATGAACAACCTGCCAGGCACTTAAATGTGATTTGCAGAGTATCCATGTAGATGCAAGTATAGGTGGTCACATTTTTACTATCCCCTGTATGTGCATATCGCTTCACACGACCTTTGTTACCTCAATGTCGATATCGGCATCATTTTCGAAATATGTGAGCTTTCTTATATTATCTGTAATGTTAATATACAACATGAACAGTAAGGCTCCCAACACGCTTCCCTCTGGCACAAGTGGTTACTTTTACACGTATAGATGAACTCTCCATTTAGGATGAGATGATGTGTCCTCCCTACAAAAATATTTTATTGGCCGTACTTTATACGGTGCAGGCAAATGGTCAACTACAATTGCTGTTTACTGTGAGGTAACCTCTAGCGTATCAGAAGCAGTTTAGGAACATTTTTTCAAATGAGTATACGCACTCGTATTTCGGCAGGTGCACAGTTTTGCCATTTCAATTTTTGCACGTTTCACAGATACCTTTTCGAAAATTTCGAGCAAAACAAATCGAAATCTTTATTACATCATGAAACAATGAAGAAGCAAATGCGGGTTTGTTCGCAAGCCCGAAGCAACATCTGGTACAAGAATCATGGATTTTAATAAAGTAGCTGTCGATAGGTTTTTTTCGTTGCTTACAGATGTAACTGACAATGACAAACTAATGACTTCTCAAATAACTAATTGTGATGGAACAGGCGTCTCGGTTAATGCTAAAAACTAATCGAACATCGCAGCTTGCAAAGGGAACCGTCCAGTGCGATCGTTAACATCTGCAGAAAGGGGCGAAACTGCAACCAGCCTCATTAGTACGTCAGCAAGCGGAGCTGACATTCCTCCTACGATTATTTTTCCACGAAAGAAGAAGCAGAAAGAATTTGAGTTAGGACAGGCAGCAGGAGGTTGCGCTGAGGTCCACAGCACAGCATGTATGGCCACAGAGTCCTTCTTTGTATGGTTTCCACAATTAGTGGTATTTTCTAAGGCATCAAAGCAGGTCCCAGTTCTCCTTATATCAGATGGCCACTCAGCACATACCACGAACATTGACGTTATGGACTACGCGAGGGAGAGTGGCGTTTCTTTACCACCACATTGCTCTCACAGACTTCAGCCGCTTGATGTTTGTTTTATAAATCCTCGTTATAGTGATCAGCTTCGAAAATGGCTACGGAACCATGCAGCGAAAGTCGTAACTATCTTTGAAATTTCAACGCTTTTTGGTTCAGCTTTCGTCTAAAGCGCAACAATGAAAACCGCTATTAAAGGTTTCGAAGCTACTGCAATATGGCCCACGGACCCATCCATATTCACGACGCACACTTCCTCCCGGCACACACAACTGACAGCGGACGTGATAGGCCGTCAGATAAAGAGGTTATTATATCTGAACAATTGGAATTGCCTTCACCTAGCACACCAGCTGAAAAAGACGACTCAAACGGGCTGGATAATCAAGGGGACGAGGTTTCAGCGAATTGTTACAATGAACTGCCGCCTAAGAATAACAAAGTTATTGGGGTTAATTGTTCTAATCTTGGGTGCTCTTGGATGACAACTGACAACACAACCTCCTCATTTCATATTTCACCTGAGATTCTGATTTTCTTGTCAAAAGTTAACGAAAGCAAGAAAAGAGCGAGACTGAAAAGGGGGAACAACGTTGTTTTAACTGATTCGCCGTACAAAAAAAGAGTTAAAAGTCATTAATGGGAGAAATAGAAAAAAGAACATTGACAAAGAAGAAAGAGCAAACAGAAAACTTTCTGCGAAAGAGAATAAAATTAAGAACTCAAAAAAGAGAGAAAGATTCTGAAGGTAAATGGAAAAAAGGAGAGAGAATACAATACTAACGAGAGTGATTATGAGGAAAGTTCTGACTGTCAATGTGTATATTGTGGTGGGTTATATTCAAAATCAGTTGGAAGTTGGGTCGCTTGTTCCACCTGCAAAAAACTGACACACGATTCTTGTGCAGGAATAGATAGCGAAGATGATGAGTGTCTCCCCGTGTGTGAATTTTGTAAACAGCCTCAAGAAAAGGATACGATTCATGAAAACTGTAGTTTGACATTAATACTCACTTTAAACTAAAAAAAATAACGAGCAAGCCAATATTTTCTGCATTTCCGATAATTTTATACGTTTTTGTAATCACTTGTATTTACCACCCCATTGTGACGCGTGCAAATGTTATAAATTTCTGTTTTTGAGTGAGAAAATATTGTTGTTTTATTTTATGGCAATGTTCTTGTATTTTTGTGATTAATACATCATAATGTGTTCATATAAAAATTTGTAACTCTCTTATTTATCAATTTTGTACATTTAATCAAAGTTTTCAACTGTGTACCCCATTATACCTTGGATTCCCCAACGTGTCGGATAAGAAAGATAAAAATACAATCACTACTCGTTTCTTCAACGACAATTTAAGCTGTGTTCTGTGGTTCCTCCCAGAGTTCATCACGATATATTCCGAAAAAAATCATAGTTAACGAACATTATAAATTGCTCTAGAAACGAAGGCAATCGCAGTTGACATTTAATAAGGCCACTGGTATCCTTCCAAATGCAACTAATCAACGTCATGCAGAACGTCGTGGGTCACAGCGGATGGGTGGAATCGAAATATGACATTTACCCACGATCGCTTCTTTTTGTCAATTTGTGCCATTAATTTCTCTGCTCCCTAATCTGATTTCGTATCTCCCCATCAGCTATTCGATCAAAACTTTTTTAGCATTCTTCTACACCACCACATTTCGGAAGTTTCTAGTCGTCTCCTGTTTGGGGAACCAGGCATGTTAACTACTGATTCGCAATATATTTATTCCGAAAGGCAAAAGGAACCCCGAAAACAATGAAAATAATTTTGTTTATTGGTGATTGTACCAGTTTTATTTACACTTAGTGTGAATATGAAAGTATTTTAGTCCAAATCCGTATTTGAAGGTTCTAAATGTCGGTTTAAATGGCAGCTTGCTATGTAAGACATGCCCACTTGTTTCTCTGTGCCATCTCTTCTTTGAGATGATAAGCCTAGGGACATTTTACCCGTAGCTTTGAGCTTTCACCTATTGAATACATTTTTTCTTGTCTCGTAGTCAGTTGTTTGCTAGAGTAATAACGTTTCTGAACAAAACAAATGCCAAGATCTACCCACAAAGTTTTCGAAAGAAGTTCTAGAAGACTTGCAAGAAATAAAAAAGTAAATATCATGAAACAAATGTTATGTTTATGTACAGCATGCGTACTATTGGAAAGTGAAAGAAACTATGAATTTAAATGAGTGCATGTACGACGGTAAGTGCAATACAACTTTAAATTTTCCGTAACTTTTCTAACTAAATGTACCTTTCCTCTCAAACCATTTATCCCAGAACCATGGAATTCTAACGACCAGTTTTCTTACTCGAGGGCATGAAGAGTCGAGGGATATGAAAGGGAAGCAGTGGTTGGGAAGAGAGTGAGACAGGGTTGTAGCCTATCCCCGATGTTATTCTGAGCAAGCAGTAAAGGAAACAAAAGAAAACTTCGGAGTAGGAATTAAAAACCATGGAGAAATTGTATTATAATGAACACTATGGTCTTTTAATTTTTGAAATTTGCCCGCAAAACCTGTCTTTCAAAATTTTTCTAAAAATTTCACTATTAATATATTATTTATGAAAAATTGTCAGCTTGTTGGAAAATAGTGGAAATGCATGTAAGAAATGTTTTGTGTTTTACCGTTAATATAACACAACTTAGGATAAGGGTCATATAAATAGATCAGTTAACTGGTGGAGATGGAAGATACGTTCTCCCCGTGAATATTGTGTTTAAAAACAAATGAATATTTTCAAATCAACAGCTCATTTCATGAAGTCATAACTAGAAGTGAATAATCTCCACAAAAATTGGTAAGTTAATTACTTTGGTGCAAGAAAGTCTCCATCATTAAGGAGAACGATGTTTTCAATAACTTGCCGGCAGCCATAAAAAGCTTTACTACTGACAGATTTCAGTTTACGAGGAGCCTAAAGGATTTCTTGCTAACCATCTCTTCCGACACCATTAATGAATTGAATTACTTAGTAGAACAAGCGCGCGCGCGCGATTGAGTGTGTGTGTGTGTGTGTGTGTGTGTGTGTGTGTGTGTGTGAGAGAGAGAGAGAGAGAGAGAGAGAGAGAGAGAGAGAGAGAGAGAGAGAGAGAGAGAGAGAGAGAGAGAGAGGGGGGGGGGGGGGGTCAAATAATACGTGTACTATCAGAAGTGTGACCAAATTTTCATTCCTCGTTCATGATCAGTCCATTTGCGGTCTGTGGATAATAAATTAGCATATTATTTTCCCATTGAGTATCTCCCCATTATGGATCAATTTCAATGGAAAGTACATATAATCTAACCCTCTTGTCTGCCCCACTTCTGTTGAAGGTTACACATGAGACAAATACCTTGTTGTTGTTGTTGTTGTTGTTGTTGTTGTCTTCAGTCCACAAACTGGTTTGATGTGGCTCTCCATGCTACTGTATCGTGTGGAAGCTTCATCTCCCAGTACCAACTGCAACCTACATCCTTGTGAATCTGCTTAGTGTATTCATCTCCTGGTCTCCCTCCTCGATTTTTACCCTTCACGTTGCCCTCCAATATTAAATTGGTGATTCCTTAATGTCTCAGAACGTGTCCTACCATCCGACCCCATCTTCTAGTCAAGTTGTGCCACAAAGTTCTCTTCTCCAGTATCCTATTCAATACCTCCACATTAGTTATGTGATCTACCCATCTAATCTTCAGCATTCTTCTGTAGCACCACATTTCGAAAGCTTCTATTCTCTTCTTGTTCAAACTATTTATTGTCCATTATTCACTTCCATACGTGGCTACACTCCATACAAATACTCGGAGAAAAGACTTCCTGATACCTAAAGCTATACTCGATGTTAACAAATTTTTCTTCTTTAGAAACACTTTTCTTACCATTGACAGTCGACATTTTAAATCACTCCTAATGCGTACTCCCAGATAATTTATGGAATTAACTGCTTCCAGTTGCTGACCTGCTATTTTGTAGCTAAATGATAAGGGACCTATCGTTCTATGTATTCGCATCACATTACACTTGTCTACATTGAGATTCAATTGCCATTCCGTGCACCATGCGTAAATTCGCTGCAGATCCTCCTGCATATCAGTACAATTTTCCATTATTGCAACCTCTCGATACACCACAGCATCATCTGCAAAAATCCTCAGAGACTTTCCGATGTCACTCACCAGGTCATTTATGAATATTGTGAATAGCAACGGCCCTATGACACTCCCGTGCGGCACACCTGAAATCACTCTTACTTCGGAAGACTTCTCTCCATTGAGAATGACATGCTGCGTTCTGTTATCTAGGAACTCCTCGATCCAAGCACACAACTGATCTGATAGTCCGTATGCTCCTACTTTGTTAATTAAACGACTGTGGGGTACTGTGTCAAACGCCTTGCGGAAGTCAAGAAACACGGCATCTACCTGTGAACCCGTGTCTAAGACCCTCTGAGTCTCGTGGACGAATAGCGCGAGCTGGGTTTCACACGGCCGTCTTTTTCGAAACCCATGCTGATTCCTACAGAGTAGATTTCTAGTCTCCACAAAAGTCATTATACTCGAACATAATACGTGTTCCAAAATTCTACAACTAATCGACGTTAGAGATATAGGTCTATAGTTCTGCACATCTGTTCGACGTCCCTTATTGAAAACGGGGATGACCTGTGCCCTTTTCCAATCCTTTGGAACGCTTCGCTATTCTAGAGACCTACGGTACACCGCTGCAAGAAGGGGGGCAAGTTCCTTCGCGTACACTGTGTAAAACCGAACTGGTATCCCATCAGGACCAGCGGCCTTTCCTCTTTTGAGCGGTTTTAATTGTTTCTCTATTCCTCTGTCGTCTATTTCGATATCTACCATTTTGTCAACTATGCGACTTCAAGAGAAGGAAGCACAGCGTAGTCTTCCTCTGTGAAACAGCTTTGGAAGAAGACATTTAGTATTTCGGCCTTTAGTCTGTCATCCTATGTTTCAGTACCATTTTGGCCACAGAGTGTCTGGACATTTTGTTTTGATCCACCTACCGCTTTGACATAGGACCAAAATTTCTTACGATTTTCTGCCAATTCAGTACATAGAACTTTACTTTCGAATTCACTGAAAGCCTCTCGCATAGCCCTCCTCACACTACATTTCGCTTCGCGTAATTTTTGTTTGTCTGCAAGGCTTTGGCTATGTTTATGTTTGCTGTGAAGTTCCCTTTGCTTCCGCAGCAGTTTTCTAACTCGGTTGTCGTACCACGGTGGCTCTTTTCCATTTCTTACGATCTTGCTTGGCACATACTCATCTAACGCATATTGTACGATGGTTTTGAACTTTGTCCACTGATCCTCAATACTATCTGTACTTGAGACAAAACTTTTGTGTTGAGCCGTCAGGTACCCTGTAATCTGCTTTTTGTCACTTTTGCTAAACAGAAAAATCTTATTACCTTTTTTAATATCTCTATTTACGGCTGAAATCGTCGTTGCAGTAACCGCTTTATGATCGCTGATTCCCTGTTCTGCATTAACTGATTCAAATAGTTCGGGTCTGTTTGTCACCAGAACGTCTAATATATTATCGCCACGAGTCGGTTCTCTGTTTAACTGCTCAAGGTAGTTTTCAGATAAAGCACTTAAAAATATTTCACTAGATTCTTTGTCCCTGCCACCCGTTATGAACGTTTGAGTCTCCCAGTCTATATCCAGCAAAATTAAAATCTCCACCCAGAACTATAACATGGTGGGGAAATCTACTCGAAATATTTTCCAAATTATTCTTCTGGTGCTGAGCCACAACAGCTGCTGAGCCTGGTGGCCTATAGAGACATCCAATTACCATGTCTGAACCTGCTTTAACCGTGACCTTCACCCAAATCATTTCACAATTAGAATCTCCGTCAATTTCCTTCGATACTATTGCACTTCTTATCGCTATAAACACGCCTCCCCCTTTACTGTCCAGCCTTTCTCTGCGATATACATTCTAATCGGAGTTTAGGATTTCATTACTGTTTACATGTGGTTTCAGCCAACTTTCTGTCCCTAGTACTATATGGGCGTTGTGACCGTTTATTAATTAGAGCAGTTCTGGGACCTTTCTATAGACGCTCCTGCAGTTTACTATTAGCACATTAATATTGTTATTCCCTGTCGCATTTTGCCTACTCCTGCCTTGCCGCGTCTCAGGAGGCGTCTTGTCGGGCCTAGGGAGGGAATTCTCTAACCTAATAAAAAGCCCATGTGCACTCCACACGTACTCCGCTACCCTCGTAGCCGCTTCCGGCGTGTAGTGCACGGCTGACCTATTCAGGGGGACCATACATTTCTCCACCCCATTGCGGAGGTCGAGAAATTTGCACCCCAGCTCTCCGAAGAATCGTCTGAGCCTCTGGTTTAAGCCTTCCACTCGGATCCAAACCAGAGGACCGCGATCGGTTCTGGGAACGATACTACAAATAGTTAGCTCTGATTCCACCCCGCGAGCGAGGCTTTCCGCCTTCACCAACTCCGCCAACCGCCTGTACGAACTGAGGATGACCTCTGAACCCAGACGGCAGGAGTCATTGGTGCCGACATCAGCAACAATTTGCAGTCGGGTGCACCCAGTGCTCTCTATCGCCGCCGGTAGGGCCCCCTCCACATCTCGGATGAGACACCCCGGCAAGCACACAGAGTGAACACTGGCCTTCTTCCCCGACCTTTCCGCTATTTCCCTAAGGGGCTCCATCACCAGCCTAACGTTGGAGCTCCCAATAACTAATAAACCCCTTCCCCCGTGTGCCTGCTCGGACCTTGCTGAAGGAGCAGCCACATGTCCATTCACAGGCAGAGCGGGCGATGCCACACGGCCAGCCTCCACATTGACCCTCCGCCTCGTGCGCCGCGAACGCCGCTGAACCCGCCACTCCCCTTGGGGAGAGGGTGGCCAGCCGCGCCCGGTACCCGCGAAGATGTCTCGACAGCAGGGACAGTGGGTGAAGCATCTAACACCTGGGGTGCACCATGCGACGCACTAGACTCCCCACTGCCGCTACACTCCGAGGCAGCAAAAGCAAAAACACACGGAAGAAGAAGTGACAAGTAAGAAAAATAGAGTTAATACTTAAATTAAGGTAGCTCGCTGCACAGCAGACGTGAAGCAGACGGCGGTTAGGGCGACACATGAACTTACAACATAAAAGTAATAACAGATAAAAATACATGTTCATGAACCTGAGAGAAAATCAGTCCATAAGTTTAAGCAAACGCTATCAGCAGTACAATGAGAATCAGCTTAATTTTTCAATTAACTCCTCGACAGAATAGAAGGAGTGACCCATGAGGAAACACTCAAGTTTCGATTTGAAAGCGCGTGGATTACTGCTAAGATTTTTGAATTCGAGTGGCAGCTTATTGAAAATGGATGCAGCAGTATACTGCACACATTTTTGCACAAGAGTTAAGGAAGTCCGATCCAAATGGAGGTTTGATTTCTCCCGAGTATTAACCGAGTGAAAGCTGCTTATTGTTGGAAATAAACTAATATTGGTAACAAGAAACGACAATAAGGAATATACATATTGAGAGGCCAATGTCAAAATACCCAGACTCCCTGAACAGAGGTCGACAAGAGGTTCGTGAACTCACACCACTTTTTGCCCGAACCTCTCGTTTCTGAGCCAAAAATATCGTTCTAGAATGGGAAGAGTTACCCAAAAACATAATACCATACGACATAAGTGAATGGAAATAAGCAAAGTAGACTAATTTACTTGGCGAAGTATCACTCACTTTCGGTACCGTTCGAATAGTGAAAATGGCAGTATTAAGTCTTTGAACAAGATCCTGAACGTGGGCTTTCCACAACACCTTACTATTTATTTGAACACCTAGGAATTTGAACCGTTCAGTTTCACTAATCATATGCCTATGCTGTGATATTAAAACGTCAGGTTTTGTTGAATTGTGTGTTAGAAACTGTAAAAACTGAATCTTACTGTGATTTAACGTTAGTTTATTTTCTACAAGCCATTGACTGAGGTCATGTACTGCACTACTTGAAACGGAGTCAATGTTGCACACAACATCCTTTACTACCAAGCTAGTGTCATCAGCAAACAAAAATATTTTAGAGTTACCTGTAATACTTGAGGGCATATCATTTATATAAATAAGGAACTACAGCGGCCCCAACACTGATCCCTGAGGAACCCCCTCCCCCTTGACAGTACACCACTCAGATCCCCCATCACACTGTATTACGTTCCCCCATTTCTGTAGATCGTTCCCTAATGCTCTTCCTGAAACACTGTACAACTTCTGATTCTGTCAGTTCTTTCAGGTCCCATCTCCTTAAATTCCCAACTTTTTCCAGTTTCTTCAGTTTTAATCTACAGTTCATAATCACTATATTGTGATCAGAGTTCACATTTGCCCCTGGAAATGTCATACAATTTAAAATATGGTTCCTAAATCTCTGTCTTACCATTATATAATCTATATGAAATATTGCAGTATCTCCAGGTCTCTTCCACGTATACAACCTTCTTTCATGATTTTTGAACCAAGTGTTAGTTATGATTAAGTTATGCTCTGGGCAAAAGCCTACCAGGCGGCTTCCTCTTTAATTTTTTACCCCCATTCCATATTCACCTACTACGTTTCCTTTTCTTCCATTTCCTACTGTCGAATTCCAGTCACCCATTAATATTAAATTTTCATCTCCCATCACTATCTGAATGATTTCTTTTATCTCATCACACATTCCATCAATTTCTTCATCATCTGAAGACTACTTTTACGACTTTGGTAGGCGTGGGATTCGTGGCTATCTTGGCCACAACAATGCGTTCACTATGCTGTATGTAGTAGCTTACCCGCATTCCTATTTTTATTAATTATTAGACCTACTCATGGATTAGCTTCATATTAGCCTTCCTAATACTTAAATCTGTATCCGATGTTAACAATGACGCCGGTGGATGGACTATCACGAAATTACTGACCGTCGAGAATGTCACAAATATAACCGACAAGCTAATGGGCCCTTCACAGGAAAAGGTTTTTTGCCAGAAAACGGGGAAAACTGAAACCCAGCAAATGAGTAAAAAAGTGTATATTCACTGACAAAAAAAATAGTGTACGCACACAACTTACACAACAATAGTCTGGGATTACTCTATTACGTAATACAGTTTTTGTGATTGTATCTTGCAGCTTTAGTTATTTTTAATTAAAAGAGGCTTTAAAAGGACAGAAAGAACGTGTTGGACTACGCTACAGATCGTTCTGTTAGCACAGTCTTTACTTTGTAATCACTTTCGTTGACTTCGGCAACTCTCAACAGAAATCTCCAACCTAACCGAGACAATGTGCTACGATACAGCCGAGATCATGACAAGAGAATGGGCTACATCACACTCGAAGTAAATGTATATAGGTAAGGATCCCCATGACCTGTATACGTCTGTTATAAAAAATCTCCAAGCCACTCTCCTCAAATAGACCGCAATCTTCTCTTGACCTTCAACTGTTACTATTTCAGAATTGAAAACCAGATTCAAAGAAAATTTGGCTACAAGGCACAAAACAAGAAAAATAAAAATAATAAAAGTGAGAACGTGAAACATGTTAGCAATAACCATAAACAGGAGATTTTACAGAAAATAAAATTGAGAAAGGAAATTATTAATATTATCGACCGTTTAGGAACTCTAGGCTACGAAAGGGATGAAAACACATATCGAATAAGTGGTGGAAGAGTTAGTGTGTTTTAAGATTAAATCCAAACAAGAATTAGAGAAAAACATATCGACGCAAGGCCTCTATTACGAAAAATTGCTAAATCTCGAGACAAATTGTGTCCTTCTGTATTTGATGAAATGTTTTGGCCCCTAGTACGGATGAAACAGTATCTGCAATATCAACAGGAACTTCGGACATGTGTTTCATATTTCATCCAAGCCTGCAGTCTATAAATATTTAAACAAAATACTATAACAAAATACCACTACAGGGGAATTACTTACGGAGTAGTTCTTGGTAAAGAAACACAGGACACAATTACGTATGTGGGCTTAATACGAACTACAACTGTGTTTATAAATCGCTATAGTTGCCTTGGACTAACGACGAGCGAATATCAATATAACCTGTACGCTTTTCAAAGCTGTTATCCATGAAAAAGCTAAACCACGTATCGCGAACAAAATACTATTTAACACCGAAACAATGATATTAGCTGACAATGGGCACAGACTTTAGTCAATGGGCACTGTTGAAAATTTGTGCCAGACCAGGATTAGCACCCGAGTCCCCTGGTTACTAGGGAGAGGCAATGATCACTGTGTCCGAATTACACAGTGGTCAACAGAATAGCACGAACTGCCCGAGCATGTCGTTCGTTAGATCCAAATTCTCAATTTCTCCATAGACTGCTAATGCACTGCTCCTTGAACATAATCCTCCTCCCCTTAATTATACAGTACATGGCCAAAAAAACAGACACCGAATATACGCAAACTTGGCCTTACGAACACTGCAGACGTCGTCTATGTAACACACGTCAAACTTCAAAGAATTTACCAATTCGTTGCATTGTTTACTATAGACCACAAATCAAGTAACGTAAAAAAAGCACTGCGTCTATTGAGATCATGATTCAGAGTTTAAAAAAAACTAATAAGTCGCCTACATATTACAGTTGCTGCCAAAAGAGGAGAACCATTGTTTTCCCACAAAAGGAAATATAGTTAAAATGACGCTTCTATTTCGGTTAGTTTATGCGGTTACTAAAATTTGCCGTGAAAGTTACATAGTGGACTCTACCCTCCCCCCACCAGAAACGTAGTTATCGTGGCTGTTGTGAGACTTTTGTACACAGTTAGAGAAAGTGTGTTGAATGTGGCCCGGACGGAAACGCTAGGCTACGCTACAGGGCAATCTGCTGACACAACGTTTAGTCGGCATTCATAATCGTTGGCGTAAACAACTCTCAATCAAATTACCACCTTCCAACCTAACTTAGATCTCGGGCTACACTACCAATCGGCCTGTCATCACAACCAAATATTCATTGAGTGGGGGTGGGGGGATTTCCTGTATCTCTAGGAAAAACTGTCAGTTTTGTCAGACTCAACAGCAAGATTTACCAATGGTAAACACTTTTTAGACGGCTCGTAATTTTAGAATAGTCCTCTTCGTCTTACTTGGCATAAATTGTTCGCTGGCGTCCCAGCAGCTAGCTCCCTCAGTGTCTGCTTCTGCCATCGCACCACGCCAGTCTGCTGTTGTCCTAGCAGACCGAACGCACCGCACATCCGACACCTTCGGAACCACTCACTGGCCAGTTAGCAACTGAGCGGAACACTGTTTACATCGTGAAAGGAAAACTATGCAAAGATGTACACTTAAATGGCACGACTGAGTAGCACACACACAGTAATATCTGAGGAATGTCCTTCGACACGCGCAGAACGAAAGTCTTCTCGCGAACGTACAGCGTCTCTGAAAAAAAATCTAGTGACTATATTCCGGCGTTACGGCCAGGTTCTCATACAAATGAGCAAAAAAGCGTAAATTTGAAATTTTTTTTGAGACAATGAAAATACATTCGAACGATCTGTTTGGGAATTACGAGTGACAATACTATGAGCTTAATTTTAGATTTTCAATAAAAAATGGCGCCCGTAATTATGATTTGATCAAGGGCTTGCGAGACTGGAGTACGCAGAGTGCGTGCAGTGTGGCACCTCAGATGTTACCTGAATTCAAAAATGGGTAACATCAGTTGATACTACATTATTTCTCTGAACTTGAAAATGGATAACATCAGTCGATAATACATAAAATTAATGGGAGCGTATACCTAACCGCAATGAAACAACCTTAAATTTAACGATACAGTGCTAATTCGAACTTTGAGTTCGATTTTGAGGGGTTTGTTTCACTCCTTATGCCTACACAAAAATTAGTTAATATTAACAAATGTCATATTATAGCTATAAGTTCCTAAGAAAAGTGTTTACTTTTAGGGGTCAGAGGTAGAAGTTAAGAGATCGAACCACTTTTAATTTATGCTGCATGCCGTTCTGAGAAAATCGTTACTCGAAAAAAAAAAGTGTTCAAAGTTTAGGGAAAACATTTAGTTATATTATTACTTCGATTTGCATGAACTGAGTGTTACACATATATTCTTAATGTCGCTGAAAACGAATCTGAAGTCAGATTTTCAATATTCAAAACAGCTAATCCAATACGGAGGGCAAACGATTATGTTTTGACCAATTTTTACCAAAAATGTATTTTCGTTATTTACGTTTAGTCTGCAATTCAAGGAGTATTTATCAGCCCTTCCTCTACCTCTGATTGTTCCTAGACAGCAACTTCCTGTTCTTCTTGGCAGGAGAAGCCGATCTGTCTAAGCTGGATATGCAGCACTCGGCAGCCTGCACTTGATATTCGTCCGTATTTTCGGTGAGTATGTTTGCATGCATTCTGCAGTATGAATCCTTTTGAGCACGTGCGACACGGGACGAGTTATCATCTACATCTATATGGATACCCTGCAAAACACATTTAAGTGCCTGGCAAAGGGTTCATCGAATCACCTACACAACTGATAATTAATTGAAACCCTCAGCTGCCGACAGGTGTTGTTGATATACTTCGATGGGGACAGCTGAAAAGTGTGCCGCTACTGGGACTCGAACCCAGGATCTCCTGCTTACAAGGCAGACGCTCAATCCATCTGAGCTATCGAGGGCACAAATGAACAGCACGACTGCAGGAATTTATCCCTCGCACGCTTCCCGTGAGACTCACACCCCGAACCGCCCACAATCCGATTACGTAATGTACTTATTAGGTATTTGTGCATCCACTCATTACTGGCTCACACTAAGGTGACGATTCCCGTAAGATTTCCGGTAGCCTGTGCGCATTCGCACAGACGAAGGTCAATGGCTGGGTGACGTTTAACCATAGATATGAAGATAGTAACTGTTCTAGAAAGAACAGGCGCCACTGACGACCTTGCAGCTCTTCTAGAATACATGATAGACCGGCCGATGTGGCCGAGCGGTTGTAGGCACTTCAGTCGGGAGCCACGCGACCGCTACGGTCGCAGGTTCAAATCCTGCCTCGAGCATGGATGTGTGTGATGTCCTTAATTTAGTTACGTTTAAGTCGTTCTAAGTTCTAGGAAACTGATGACCTCAGATGTTAAGTCCCAAAGTGCTCAGAGCCATTTGAACCATCAGTCCGTATGTTTGCACACTACTTACAGTAACTTATGCTAAGGACAACACACACACAACCATGCCCGAGGGAGGACTCGAACCTCCAACGGGGGGAGCCGCGCCAACCGTGACAAGGCGTTGGACACATGGCGGGTACCCCGCGCGGCTCATGGCAGCCGTGACACTGCTTCAAACAATGGACTGTAGAAACTTTTGTAAAGCACGGATTAAAAAAAAAAAACCTTTCCGTTCCAGGAGTCTAGACAAGTACACCTTTAAAAAATGCAACTACAAAGAAATTGAATTTTCGAACGGGCCAGGGCTTAAAACTTTGAAGAGTTAAATTTTAATGGCCGTTCTCTTGTATGCAAATAGTTTCACAGTAGAAATTTCTCTAGTTTTATTTATTTATTTATTTTTTGCTGTAGGTAAAGAAGGATAGGATTCTGAGAAGGGGGAAGGGGGGGGGGGGAGGAATCTCGCCTCTCCCACCTTGGAATTCTCAGTACAGAATTTTTATTCATTACGAGATTCTCAGCCACTTGCAGAAGTGATTTCGCGTGATTCTGCAAAACTTTTCCTTTAGCCAATCGTAGCAACTATAGGATTCCGTTCCTGCTGCATGACATGTCTCGGAACTTAAACTGACCAACTTATTTGCATAAAGAGCTAGCTTATCATCCGCTTCTTTACTTACTTAGACCGTTCATGGTCTGCAAAGCATTTTTTCTTTAATCGTTTTTTTATGTCTTTTATAAACTGCAACACTTTCTAAACTTTTCTAAACTTAACGCCGTTGAAGCATGGTCTTTTGCTGAATGACCAAAAAGCAATGCTGACAGCTGGGGTCCAAGGTTTTTGTTAATCAAGCCGTTTGTATTCTTGCTTGTATAACGCATTTTTCTTTATATCTAATTGAGAAGTGAAATACCGGTTTTCGTAGATGCAGATTTAAAATATTTTAATATAACGCAATAAATATTTCATTAAAATTTTCATCCCCTTATGCTCGAAGTTAAAAACCAGTGAAACACGTAGTTTTTAAAAATTGTAACAGATTAGCCGAATACGAATTGTCAGATATGCTTTCATAATGCTTTCATAATGAACCATTTTCAGAAACGTGGAGCCGGATCTGGGGGTGAATTTCCTTCTCTCCGAGACACCCGGCTTCTTCTTCGACTTAGCCGGCAAACAGGCCGAGGACGCCGGGTGGGGACCGAATATGCAGCAGTTTGTGGATGGCGACGTCGTCACTAGCTGTTGCCTTCGTGCGGGCCTCTTGTGTAAAGGGGGAGCCAACCGTGGCCAAGTGAAGGTCTGTATTCCACAGGAACGAGTTAGCATGGCACTCAGATATTTCCACGAGTCGGCGGACGGGGGTCATTTTGGGTTCTTCAAGACCTTGAACCGAGTTCAGGAATACATGTTTTGGCCCAACCTATATCGCGATGGCAGGCGATTTGTTGGCAACTGTGTCCAGTGTAAGCGTGGTAAGCCCGATGTTGGGCTGCACAGAGAACTACTACAGTCGCTTAGGGAGCAGTGTCCTCTGGACCGCGACTCAAAGATCGAAACAACGATCGACGGAAACTGGCGCCAGAAACGCACCAGCTCACTCTATTTCATCCCCTTAGGGGTTGAACTTCCAAAAACACCGAAACACGTATTTTCTTATTTGTAGCCTTGAAGTCAAATACCAATTTTCGTATATGTAGCCTTAAAAATACTTTCATAGTTCTTCCATAATTATTTATCTCAAAATAAAATGTTCATCCACTATTTCACCTCATAGAGGTTAAATTCCCAAAGATACTGGAACACATATTTCTTTATTTCTGACCTAGAAACCAGATACAAATGTTCGTATGCCTAGCTTCAAAATTACCTTAATAGCTACATGATTCAGAAATCCTTTCATGTCCTGCGTCTCCCCCTTAGAGGTGGAATTTTGAAATATGCAGTATAAGCGGTATAAGATCAACACTCTTTCCAAATCTCAAGGTTTATTTTCCTTGGCGGTCTGGACTGTGTGAGTTTCATAGTAATAGTCCTCCACACACACACACACACACACACACACACACACACACACACCACTACCAATGCCACCACCACCTCCTGGGGAAATTTCTGCAGACGCCCTTGTTCCACTGCAGTCATATTTTGCCGACGACCTACATTTAGCAGCGTGGGAGGGATAGTGTCGTGCAACAGACAGTATACTCAGTAGACAACGAACTGTTCGTTGTGAAATCAGCGACATATTAACCGAGACTGACACAGAAGGTGCTGAAGGTGAAGCACACTAGACTCGTGTCTACCACGGCTTCAAATAGTATCGATTTACTATGAACGGAAGTTCCGAAAAGTGAGCAAATAATTTTACAGTAAATTCAGTACCGATGGTGAGGATATACAAAGAAAAACATTTCTATAAAATTTCAGAAATAATGAAATATTCCACTCAAGTCGTTTGACAGAAAACGCAATGGATATGCTTGCACTTAAGACGGAAGGCCCTACTTGCTTACGCAGGCTTACGACAGATCGCAAAATTCGGCAGTAGGCGTAAGCCAACCTCTTGTGCTGCCATCTGTTATTGATGCCAGGCATCAAGGTCTCAGTAGTACGACCATCCACTGGAGAGTAGTTTGCTTTGTAAGCACTCCGTCTTCAGGCCACGAGTGACCTACTGGGACAGCACCATCCGACCGCCGTGTCATCATCCGTGGAGGAAGCGAATAGGAGGGGCGGGGGTCAGCACACTGCTCTCCCGGTCGTTATGTTGGTATTTTTTGACCGGAGCCGCTACTATTGGGTCGAGTAGCTCCTCGATTGGCATCATGAGGCTGAGTGCACCCCGAGAAATGGCAAGAGCTCATGGCGGCCTGGATGATCACCCATCCAAGTGCCTTCAACGCCCGACAACGCACTTAACTTCGGTGATCCCACGTGAACCGATGCAACCTCCGCGGCAAGGCCGTTGCCGCAGATATTTTACAGTAGTTGCTTACGTTTCATAATTATCTAGTTTACGGGGAAAATGTAAAAAAGGCGATTGTCACCGAAGCTACAAAATTTCTGGTTAGTTATCAAGTGGTCTTGTGTGCGAGCCTGAATTTTTCATCCTTTGCGGTGGGAATGATTCAAATCCGTCATGTTCTTCTTATGAAGTGTTCTATTTATTTTGCACACAATGATCGTTTGTAGTTGTCTTGAGTTACTAGGTTGATAAATTTTTGTTTGGCGCACGTATCATAACTGAGATTTGCGCTTAATGGCTGAAGGTGAATTAGCGTAATGAGTAGTAGCGAATGTTACAGTAACATGTTTGTAAATTATTTCAGGTAAATTACGTTAGTCGTGTAATATTATCCGTATACCAGTACAGTATATGGGCCAATTACGTTAGTCATGGAATACTATCCGTATAAGACTATGTCACCTTGGTGTCCCGGAATTTGCTTCAATTTTGGAATCCACGAAAGAACTGGAAATTTTCCTTTACACAGCTTTCCATATAATTTCTATTACAGTGATTCATTCTTGCCTGTCACTCGACTTTTCTGACTGTGAAATAAATTCTATCGCTCAGGTGCTTATTACCTCTTCGTGTTTCCATTTGCCGATATTGCGCATAAACACATATCTCAAAGTTGCTATGGACATTGATGGAGCGACACACTTTTCTATGGCGACACTGCAGTTTATAGATAGAAAAACCGATCAGTTAAAACGACATGGGTATTTTAGTTCTGAATAACCGATGTCTTTCAGTATTTGTTTGCACTCGGTTATAACAAGTATCTTTTCATTTTTTCCTGATAACCACGTAAAAACAGATATATCAATTAGCCACAGATGTCGTAGTAAAATTTTTAGTTTTCAAATAAACCTTTTTAAAAAAAGACGAGTAATTTTTATTCGTAAGATTTCCATAGCACTGAAATACGGCGTTATTACAGAAAAAATGGGAAAAGTTATGTATGCCACTTTAATAACACTGCTGATAGAAACGAGCAACAAATGGATTGGTCCAACATTGCCGAGACAATACTGTGCCTGTTATACAAGCAGAGCGCGAGACTGGACACAGTTTCTCGCTGTTGTCGAACGTCAGTTGTAACATAGAATGGCACCATCTGGAAGTCTGGAAGTATTTTACGATATGCGGTACGAGTGAAGAACAAAGTTAGATTTGGTCGACTTGCGACATCATACAAGGAAAAAAGTTAAAATTTAACAAATCATTCATAGTTCTGGATAAAAGGAGAAAGTGCCTGATCTGCTGCTGTGTCTACGTAGTATGCCGTTATCTGCTTTTAGCCCTTAAAAACAGAGAAATTAAAACGAAAAAGAGAGTTCTCCTGCCGCAGTTTTCACTCTTTATCGCTGGACTATACGTAATGCCTGCATAGTGCTGTGATAACCGATTACAATATAATTTTTGAGCAGAGCTTCTAAAAACTATAATCAGTAGGATAATATTGCCAGTTTTCTGTAGTATAGAAGCACTCGCCAGCAGCGAAGATCGGACAAAGTTTTATTTGACTATTTAATTTAAAGAAATTAGAATTATATTAATACCGTCAGTTGCTCGCGGGCGTTGATAAATATCAACGTGGACAAGTGAAAATGTGTGCCGCGACCGGGACTCGAACCCGGGATCTCTTGCTAAAATGACAGACGCTCTATCCATCTGAGGCACAGAGGACACAGTGTATGGTTCGACTGCAGGGACTATCTCGCGCATGCCTCCTGCGAGACTCACATTCTCACCTTGAATGTCCATACACTACAGTCGTAGAGTCCCACTCCAACACACTCATTCCTCGTGGAAGACATGTCCATATCAATATAAGTATATGGTTCTGGCAATACCAGCCATGACCTTCTTCTGTGAAGATGCACACGTATTCCCCGAACTGGACTTGGTAAGAATGTGTTCCACGAGTAATGAGTGTGTCGGTGTGGGACACTACGAATGTAGTGTGTGGACATGCAAGGTGAGAATGTGAGTCTCGCGGGAGGCGTGCGCGAGATAGTACCTGCAGTCACACTATCGTCTGTGCCCTCGGTGGCTCAGATGGGCAGAGCACCTGCCATGTAAGCAGGAGATCCCGGGTTCGAGTCCCAGACGTGCACACATTCTCACCTGTCGCCGTTGATATATATCGACACACGTGAGCAGCTGACGGTATTAATATAATTCTAATTTCGTTCTGAACGGCTGCAGGTCATCATAAGGGTATTTAATTTGACATTTTGATTCCATTTATCAAGAAACTGAGAAAGTAAAAATTGTTTAATCTTTGTTTGATTTCTACGTTTACTAGAGAAAATAATGTAAATAAAAGACTGAAAATCGGTTATTACAAGAACTGGTATTGTGACGGGCTTTAACAATTAGCTTAAAGAAGGGTTGGGAAACTGATAAGAGCCGAAAACCAGTTATTTCAGCGATAACCAACATTCCCACTGGTGTTCTGAGTGGTAAGATTGACGCACAAGGACAACAAGAACAGTTTCTCAGAAAGGTTACTGGAGCTCTGATGTTCTCAAAATGAACGGGCCAGCCATTGGCGTCTGCGAGGGTGAAGGGGAGGGGGAGGGGAGGAGGTCGGGAGGGGAGGATAGGCAAAAGGGCACTTTCACCCATCGCCCCCAACCCTCCCTGGAATCTGGAGTAAAGAGTTTTTATTCGTTACAATATACTCTTCCAGATAAGAATTCTCCACAATACTGATAAACCTTAGCTTTGGCCAGTTGTAGCGCTTATAGAGTTAGGGTCTTGTAGCTTGATGCACCTCGTAACTGACCAGCTGATTTGTACACAGAGTGCCAGTTTCAGAATCATGCACTCCAGCCCCGACGCGCCTTCCCCCCTCCCCACCACTGGAAATATTTCTGCAGACTCCAGTCTGCCACTGTGCATATATTTTGATAACATCCTGGTTTTAATAGCATCGAAGGAACAGCATTGTGCAGTAAAAGGGTAGACCTAGCACAGAACACACCATTCACAATGAAACGCATCACTTAGTAGATGGTGAAGTACTCTGAAGCTAGCCAGATAGAAACAGAACCTCCTGGCACTGCATCTAACCCAAATTCTAATCTTACACTAATCTCTTGTATGTACCTACCACGCCCTCAAAGAGCCAACGATTTACTATTATCAGAAGTTCCGAAAAATGAGGAAGAAATTGACCCACACTTTTTTGCGTTGTTTATTATTTCGATTACACCATAAAGGGAATGGACTTGTAGCCACAGGTTACACAAGCGATAGATGGTTTAAAATACATAAAAAGAGATGACAATAAGAAACGCTTTTTAAAAACACAATGATGCACGGCTTTTACGATTTTTACAGGAAAAAAATGGATGACAAAATAAAGGTTTTTCAAAAATACGCTGGTAGACAATATTGGGGATTTTTTATCTTTATAGATGACTAGCGGAAAAGCTTGGTGTTGACCAGGCATTTATTTAGAGCTGTGCCTACACGTCCGTACTATGCAGCGTCTGGCCTTGTCCTGAGTTTTTATGACGTATCTCCCGAAACATGTGTCGTACAATGATATAATTTTGTAGGTACATTCAGCGTCATATGCGGATACTGTCTGCAAAATTTATTGCGAATATAGTAGCAAAGAAGTAACAAATTTAAATGTCACGAATGCTGTGATGCCCACACACTTGGGTGTAACTAATGTACACGGGTTGCTTGGCACGATCATTATGGCTACCATCACCTGTGGTCGTAATTGGACCAGCTGTGTCGACGTAGTGAAAATATAAATGTGCATAACATGGTAAACGTCCATTCTTCCCAGCCATCAGACCTGAACTACGATCAAAAATATCATAAAAAGTGGTAGGGGCAATGGCCTTGCCGCAGTGGATACACCGGTTCCCGTCAGATAACTGAAGTTTAGCACTTTCGGGCGTGGTCGGCACTTGGATGGGTGACCATATGGGCCGCTATGCGCTGTTGGCATTTTTCGGGTTGCACTCAGCCTTCCGATGCCAATTGAGGAACTACTCGTCCGAATAGTAGCGGCTCCAGTCAAAGGAAACTACCACAACGAGTGGGAGAGCCAGCTCCTCCTCCACCCTCAGTGAGAATGACGTGGCGGTCGGATGGTCCTGATTGGCCACTTGTGACCTGAACACGGAGTGCTTTTTTAAAGTAGTACTCCCTACATAAAACTGACAGTCTAGGTTCAGGGACTGTCCACGGTAAATGCTGCAATGGACCTACGAATACTATTAAAATAACGGTTTGAGTTCTCTTTAATTGTCCAATCATCTGAAGTGAGTCCTTATTGCAGTACGCTGAAAAATAGATTTTATGTTAATGGCGGATAAATTTTATGTGAATGGCGGCAAATTAACTTTACCCTAATGACACAGAAGGTCAATGCCGTACTATCACGTAAAGTATTCTCAGATCGAAATGTTTTGCATTACAAAATCTCCAATGTAGATTCATAATACCGCAATTATAATTCTCAAAATAATTTGGAGCTACGTTCAATGCATATTTAAATGCATCTTTCAAAACAATAACAGAATTCTCATTAGATCATCATTATCAATGGCTAGAGTATTCCTATTATTTCGTCTACCAAAAACCGCGTCTCACTATGGCTTCTTCAGTACGCTGTTTTGTTTTCCACTGTTGACAATAGAAACGATCTGGCAGATGTGACATTGTAGATGCGCAGTATGCGTGTCTTAATGCAAATAAACCGTCTGGAACATTTACCCTTGAACGTCCCTAGAATGGGATTTCATGGAACGTTATTACTTTCCTGTGTCCATTTCCATCACAAAAGCTGATCGCCACGACTGGGGAAGGGGAGGAGGGGGTGGGCTAAAAGTTGGCAGCAGTGGCAGAAAAACCGAAGAAAACCTCACGTTTTCGTCATTTGTTTTCATAATGAAGTAGTGCCAATTCATCACATCGCACGCTTTTCTCTCGGAAACGGTAAAATTCATCGTCTGGATATCAATGTCGCCTGCTGAGGTATGCAGTCGCACCACTCTGTACGAAATAGGGTCTAAGCTGATGCAGTCGACAAGTAACATCGAAATATATCGTCACCTAGAAATACATCGACACCTCGAAATAAATCCACACCTCGAAATAAATCGCCACCTCGAAATAAATCGCCCCCTCGAAATAAATCGCAACCTCGAAAAATCGCAACCTCGAAATAAATCGACACCGTGAAATAAATCGAAACCTCGAAATAAATCGACACCTCCAAAAAACCGCTACACCGAAATGAGTCGATATCCCGAAGTATATCGACATCTAGACGCATTTCGGCTTACCATATAGACCGAAATCTCGATGCTAGTCGACATATCGAGATAAATTGAGGTACAGAAATATATCGATATCTCGAAATATATTGGTACCACGTAATATAAAGATATCTCTCAAAATAGCGATATCTAGAAATTTATGGATTACTAGAGATATGGAGGTACCTTGAATTATATCGATATATTGATAAGAATCGATATCTGTAGTACACCAATACATGGAAATATATCGATACCTGGAAATATATAGACAACCTTAATTGTGTCGGTATATCAAAATAAATCGATATCTCGATATAACGGATACTCTAAATCAATCGATATCTCGAAATAAATAGACTCCTCAATATAGATAGATATCTCGAAATAAATCGATATCATGATTTAATGTGCGCATCTACGTAAGTCGATATATCGAATTGAATCGATAATGGGAAAAGTATGGACGTCTCAAAATAAATCTGTACCCCTAAGAAAACGATTATCGAAATAAATAGATATAACGAAATATATCGCTATCTTGATAAATACCATTATCTAGTGGTCGGATAAATGTTTCAAGATGACATGACATAACGGTATAGTCTACATACATGAAAATACTTTGGATTTTCAATATATCGATAGATTTCTAGACCTCGGGAAAAAAAATCTTTGATCCGACCTCGGGGCAAAAACGCAGACCTCGGGAAAAAACGTCGACCTCGGGGAAAAACGCCGACCTTGGGGAAAAACGACGACATCGTGGAAAAACGACGACCTTCGGAAAACTGCTGACCTCAGGAAAAATCCAGTTCCATTAATTTACATAGACAATAATGTTAGTTACCATTAGGTTCTCAAAATGCAATCAAATTCCTGGTATTTATCACCTCACACAAAAAGTGGTAATGACAGAAAAGTCTCGTTCTTTAGAAAGTTTAGAATGAGATGTTCTAAATAATGCAGATAATCCATTTACAATAATCTACAAGCACTGCACAATGAGAAGAGACTGTCAACCAGAGCACTTTGAAATACTGCACAGCCAGGAAGACAGAGGTTGCATTGCTGTTTATAATCCTCTGGTGCTTGAGATTCAGAATCCAGGATTGCCTCGAATGAGAACAGCACGAATGAATGTCCTGCACCAGTATAGAACTTACTCTGGAACTCCACAGAAAATCACAAGGCACAATTATATCACATCATTTTCAGCAAACTACAGAAGCCTCTAGTGGACATAACAACGTCGTCACCTCCTTCACTAGTGAAAGATCTTAGTAGCTATTGAGTCAAGAGTAGGTGGCCAATTAATAATTTGTTGTTCAAAGCTAACTTCAGTGTATATGGGAATACTCAGTGGACATCTTTAACCATCATATTTTACTGTCAACTTCCCAGACTATAAGTACAAGCAGAGCTTGGTCTTTACCAATCCGAGATTGTTTAGAATAGGTATCAATGGAATCAGATCCACTGGGCATTTAGAGCAACCTGCTTTAAACAATATGAGCAGGCAATAGACACAGACACAGAATTTGAAATTTCTCTGTGAAGCGGTTACCTTCATCGTCTTCAAACTTACTTTGTGTGCTGCGGTATGCGGAGGCACTAATAGCAACACAGTAAAACACAGAAGAAACTTATAAGTTGATGTAATCAGCCAGTAAGAAGCAGTAAAATTCAAGTTTTAGTAATCGATTATTGACTTATTATCCGGCTTTGGTGCCTCAGACATGTCCGACGACCTTAAGATTTGGCATGAAACGAAGTCTGGAAGACACGTTACACGATAGAATTGGAAAAGTGTTCATGTGTTGTAAAAACCTAAGAAATCGTCCCGTTTTCGTCAATTGCCGTCGAATCGACGTAATGACATATCGTCACATTGGATGCTTTTCTCTATAAAACAGTTACATTTATCGTCTGGAAACTTATGTCCCTGGCTGCGGCATGCGGAGGCACTAATAGCAACTCCATAGAACACAGAAGAAGCTTCTAAGTTATTGGTTCAAATGGCTCTGAGCACTATGGGACTTAACATCTGTTTTCATCAGTCCCCTAGAGCGTAGAACTCCTTAAACCTAACTAACAAAAGGACATTAAACACATCCATGCCCGAGCAGGATTCGAACCTCCGAGCGTAGCAGTCCCGCGGTTCCGGACTGAGCGCCTGAACTTCTTGACCACCGCGGCCGGCTCTAAGTTGATGTAATCGGCCAGTAAGAAGCAGTACAATTCAAGTTTTAGCTATCGATTATTGACTTATTAGCCGCCTATGGCGCCAGGGATATGACTGACGACGTTACGATTTTGCATGAAACGAGGTCTGGGAGCCACGTTACACGAGAATGTGTGAAAACTGATCATATGTAGTAAAAACTTAAGAAATCCTCCCGTTTTCGGCATCTACTATCGAATCGACGAAATACCAGATCGCCACAATGGCCGCTCTTCTCTCTGAAACGGTTACATTTATCGTGGGCAAAGCTATGTCGTGTGCTGCGATATGCGGAGACACTAAAAGCACCATAGTAGAACACAGAAGAAGCTTCTAAGTTGATGTAATAGCCAGTAAGAAGCAGTACAATTTAAGTTTATTTATCGATTTTTGACTTTTTAGCCTTCTTTGGTGCCTTGGATATCAGCTAGGTCCTTACCATTTTGCATGCAGGGACGACTAGCAGCCACGTTGCACGGGAGAATGTGAAAAGTGATCATATGTAGTAAAAACCTAAGAAGTCCGCCAGGTTTCGTCATTTGCTATCGAATCGACTTTATGTCAGTTCGTCACATTGGCCGCTCTACACTTTGAAACGGTTACATTTATCGTGTGGAAGGCTATGTCGCGTACTGCGATATGCGGAGACACTAATAGCACCATAGTAGAACACAGAAGAAGCTACTAAGTAGATGTAATAGCCTGTATGCAGCAGTAAAATTCAAGTATAGTTATCGATTTTTTTACTTTTTAGCCTTCTCTGGAGCCTTGGACATGAGCTAGGACATTAAGATTTTGCATGCAGGGAGGTCTAGCAGCCACGTGGCAGGGGACAATGAGAAAAGAGTTCATATGTAGTAAAAACCTAACAAATCCGACCGTTTTCGTCATTTGCGATCGAATCGATTTAATGTCAGATGGTCACATTGGCCGCTCTTCTCTCTGAAACGGTTACATTTATCGAGTGCAAAGCTATGTCGCGTACTGCGATATGCGGAGACACTAAAAGCACCATAGTAGAACACAGAAGAAGCTTCTAAGTTGATGTAATATCCAGTAAGAAGCAGTACAATTCAAGTTATCGATTTTGACTCTTTAGTCGGCTTTGGGGCTTGGACATGAACTACGAACTTAAGATTTTGCATGCAGGGAGGACTAGCAGCCACGTCCCACGGGAGTATTTGAAACCTATTTATATGTAGAAAAAACCTAAGAAATCCGCCCGTTTTCGTCATATGCTATCGAATCGATTTAATGACAGAACGTCACATTGGCAGCTCTACTCTCTGAAACGGTTACATTTATCGTGTGGACGGCTATGACGCGTGCTGCGAAATTCGGAGACACTAAAAGCACTATAGTAGAACACAAGAAGATTCTTAGTTGATGTAATAGCCAGTAAGAAGCAGGACTATTCAAGATTAGTTATCGTTTTTTTTACTTTTTAGCCTTCTTTGGAGCCTTGGACATGAGCTAGGACCTTAAGATTTTGCATGCAGGGTCTAGCAGCCACGTTGCAGGGGACAATGAGAAAAGTGTTCATATGTAGTACAAACCTAACAAATCCGCCCCTTTTCGTCATTTGCTATCGAATCGACTTAATGTCAAATGGTCACATTGGCCGCTCTTCTCTCTGAAACGGTTACATTTATCGTGTGCAAAGCTATGTCGTGTACTGCGGAATGCGGAGACACTAAAAGCACCATAGTAGAACACAGAAGAAACTTCTAAGTTGATGTACTAGCCAGTAAGAAGCAGTGCAATTCAAGTTATCGATTTTGTACTTTTTAGCCGGCTTTGGGGCACTGGACATGAGCTAGGAACTTAAGATTTTGCATCCAGGGAGGACTAGCAGCCACGTTGCACGGTAGTATGTGAAAAATATTCATATGTAGTAAAAACATAAGAAATCGGCCCGTTTTCGTCATTTGTTATCGAATCGAGTTTATGTCTGATCGTCGCATTGGCTGCTCTACACTCTGAAACGGTTACATTTATCGTGTGCAACGCTATGTCGCGTGCTGCGATATGCGGAGACACAAAAAGCACCATAGTAGAATACAGAAGAAGATTCTACGTTGATGTAACAGCCAGTAAGGAGCAGTACAATTCAAATTTATTTATCGATTTTTGACTTTACGCGTTACATAACTTGTAGGAACATGAAAAGTATTGACCTTGACGCTCTAACAGCCGATTGCTCAGAAATCTCATGGCATCAAATAATCAGAGAACCTTCAATCGACGGCAAAATTAATGAACTTGGTGATAAACTCTTTGCCCTCTATGACAAACATGCAGCTGCGCACACAGTCCGTGTAAGAAAATCTCCTGCTCCATGGCTGACAGCTGAATTACGTCAAAGGATGACTAATAATGATGCTGCCCACAGGCGTTTCAAGGCAGATCCGAAAACCGAGCGTTTCGAAGAATATAGAAAGCTACGGAACAGAGTGAAACAATGCATTCGCAATGCCAAAATCAGGCACGCTCGCTCCCTTGTATGCAGCGATCTGAAACCCACGACTCTATGGAAGAATCTCCGTAGCTTGGGGGTCGGAAAGGCAAAATCGGAAACTACTTTTCATGTGTCAGCTAACGAATTAAATGAATTCTTCTCTGCACCTCTGATTACCAGCACGGCTGATAATTACCGCCCACAAGAATCCCCAAACAGGATAACTAACAACGATACCTTCCATCTAAAACATGTAACAACAAATACGGCAAGAATAGCAATAATGAGAATCTCTTCTGATGCAATAGGCAACGACATTATCGGTATAACCATGATTAAGAATGTTGCCGATATCTTAGTACCTGCCTTAACTGACATATTTAATTTTTCCCTCGTGAACGGAATATACCCCACTGCATGGAAAAGAAGCATAATTCGACCCATCCCTAAGATCGAAAACCCGCAACTGCCTAGTGATTACTGACCAATTAGCATACAGCCAGCTGTTTCCAAAGCACTTGAATATATTGTTCATGACCAAATCACTGAACACTTGCATGAATTCAGTCTATATGACAAATTTCAATCTGGTTTCCGTAAACATCACAGCACAAACACTGCTCTAATTAAAGTAACTGATGACTTGAAATATGCTATCGGCAATCGAAAGGCAACAATATTGACGCTACTGGACTTCAGCAAAGCTTTTGAGACTGTTAACTTTGACATATTACTCAGAAAAATGCAACAGCTTAATTTCTCTGATAGTGCAATGAGATGGTTTGAAAGCTACTTAAAAGACAGACAGCAATGTGTTGTCTGCGCAAATGAAAAATCTTCCTCGAAACATGTTTCTTCGGGAGTGCCACAAGGATCAGTCTTAGGACCACTGTTGTTTTCGTCGGTTTTGTCCTCCTGTAAACATATGCCGACGACCTCCAGCTCTACCTAAGCGTCAGACCTGAAGACGTAAACACTGCAATCGCTCTGATGAATGATGATCTGTCTTCAGTAGTGACATGGGCGAAAAACCAGGGGCTTAAATTAAACGCAAAAAAGACGCAAGTAATCTTAATAGCCCATCAGAAATTAATAAGTTCAGATTTCCGCGAACGGCTACCTCCTATTCTGCTCGAAGGTACTCCAATACCATATCAGAAAACAGTGAAAAACTTGGGTGTAACTTTGGACGAGCATCTCAACTGGGCGGAGAATACAGTCGCAGTGTGCCGAAAGACGTCTGCTTCTCTCTATGCTCTCAAAAAGTTTCGGAACATATTCCCACAGAACTTGAAACGCCAGCTCGTGCAAGCACTCGTTCTACCGAACCTCCACTATTGTGATGTGATTCAACAAGGCATGAGTAGTGAAAACAAAAGACGGCTAGAGCTAACCATGAATGCCTGTGTGCGTTACACCTGCAACATTCGCCGATATGATCATGTTAGTGCTTCATACTCCGAGCTAGGGTGGCTGCGGCCGGACAAACTGCGTGACTACCACACTATATGTCTACTTCACCGACTCCTCGTCGCGCAAGCACCCCAGTACCTAGCTTCAGAGATTAAAAACGTGTAATGCCATCATAATCGAAACACGAGGTCGCTCTTATCTGGTATCCTAGCTGTGCCCACTCAAAAAACAAAAACTTTTGCAAACTCCTTCTCAGTTGCCGCTGTTCGCCTCTGGAACAAACTGCCCCTCACCTTGAGGAAAATTCAATCTCCTGTTGCTTTTAAGAAGAAGTTGAAGCATTTCCTACTATCATCCGCATGAAAATTCTCCACAAAATTAATGTGCAAGGCCAATCCTCTCATATGTCAAATAGCAAAGCTAGCGTCTCCTATCTTGCTTCTGAGATGCCTTCCTCTTCATCTATCTCTATTAGCCACGCAGTCTTCTTTTCCTTTATATTTTCCTTAATTATGTTTCATCATGTCCCTCTATTCCTCTCCTCCCTTCACCATGAGTTCCCCCCACACTCCCTGCTGCCAGCACTCCTATCTGAAATCTTTCTCTTCAATAATGTATTTTTCGAGGTGTACCTTTCTAATTGTTTATCTCACTTTTTGTATTAGATGTAGTTTAACAAGCCTACTACAACATATGACTGTAAAATAAGTAGAATGCCTGGTTAGATGTAAGAGAGGGACTGATGGCCCTAATCTTGTCAGGTTAAATAAAAAAATAAATAAATAAATTTGCTATCGAATCGACTTAAAGTCAGATCGTCACATTGGCCGCTCTTCGCTCTGAAACGGTTACATTTATCTTGTGCAACGCTATGTCGCGAGCTGCGAAATGCGGAGACACTAAAAGAACCATAGTAGAACAGAGAAGAAGCTTCTAAGTTGAAGTAATAGCCAGTATAAAGCAGTACAATTAAAGTTTAGTTTTCGATTTTTGGCTTTTTAGCCGGCTTTGGCGCCTTGCAAATGAGGCAGGACCTTAAGATTTTTCATGAAGTGAGGACTAGCACCAACGTTGCACGAAAGAATGTGAAAAGTGTTCATATGTAGTAAAAACCTAAGAAATCCGCCCGTTTTCGTCATTTGCTATCGAATCAACTTAATGTCATATAGTCACATTGGCCGCTCTTCTCTGTGAAACGGTTACATTTATCGCGTGCAAAGCTATGTCGCGTGCTGCGATATACGGAGACACTAAAAGCACCATAGTAGAACACAGAAGAAGCTTCTAAGTTGATGTAATGGCCAGTAAGAAGCAGTACAAATAAAATTTACTTACCGATTTTTGACTTTTTAGCCGGCTTTGGTGCCTTGGACAGGAGCTAGGACGTTACGATTTTGCATGAAGTTAAGAATTACAGCCACGTTGCACGGGACAATGTGAAAAATGTTCATATGTTGTAAAAACCTAAGACATCCGCCCGTTTTCGTCATTTGCTATCGATTCTACTTAATGTCATATCGTCACATTAGCCGCACTTCTCCCTGAAACGGTTACATTTATCGTGTGCAAAGCTATGTCGCGTGCTGCGGAATGCGGAGACACCAAAAGCCCCGTAGTAGAACACAGAAGAAGCTTCTAAGTTGATGTAATAGCGAGTAAGGAGCAGTATTATTTAAGTTTTAGTGATCGATTTTTAAATTTTTAGCCGTCTTTGGTGCCTTGGACATGACCTAGGACCTTACGATTTAGCAAGAATGGAAGACTAGCAGCCACGTTGCACAGGAGAATGTGAAAAGTGTTCATATGTAATACAAACCACAGATATCCAACCGTTTTCGTCATTTGCTATCGAATCGACTTAATGTCAGATCGTCACATTGGCCGCTCTTCTCTCTGAAACGGATACATTTATCGTGTGCAAAACTATGTGGCGTGCTGCGATATGTGGAGACACTAAAAGCCCCATAGTAGTACACAGAATAAGCTTCTAAGTTGATGTAATAGCCAGTAAATAGCAGTACAATTTAAGTTTTAGTGATCGATTTTTTAATTTTTAGCCAGCTTTGGTGCCTTGGACATGAGCTAGGACCTTACGATTTTGCATGAAGGGAGGACTAGCAGCCACGTTGCACGGGAGAATGTGAAAAGTGTTCATATGTAGTAAAAACCTAAGAAATTCGTCCGTTCTCAACATTTGCTATCGAATTGACTTAATGTCAGATCGTCACATTGGCCGCTCTTCTCTTTGAAACGGCTACATTTATCGTGTGCAAAGCTATGTCGCGTGCTGCCATATGCGGGGACACTAAAAGCACCACAGTAGAACACAGAAGAAGCTTTTAAGTTGATGTAATAGCCAGTAAGCAGCAGTGCAATTCAAGTTCAGTTACCGATTTTTGACTTTTTAGCCGGCTTTGGTGATCTGGACTGAGCTAGGACTTTACGATTTTGCATGAAGGGAGCACTAGCAGCCACGTGGCACGGGAGAATGTGAAGAGTGTTCATATGTAGTAAAAACCTAAGAAATCCGCACGTTTTCGTCATTTGCTATCGAATCGACTTAATGTCAGATCGTCACATTGGCCGCTCTTCACTCTTAAACGGATACATTTATCGTGTGCAAAGCTATGTTGCGAGCTGCGATATGCGGAGACACTAAAAGCACCATAGTAGAACACAGAAGTAGCTTCTAAGTTGATGTAATAACCAGTAAGAAGCAGTACCATTCAAGTTTTAGTTATCGATTTTTGACTTTTTAGCCGGCTTTGGTGCCTTGGACATGAGCTACGACTTTAAGATTTTGCATGAAGGGAGGACTAGCCGCCACGTTGCACGGGAGAATGTGAAAAGTGTTCATATGTAGTAAAAACCTAGAAATCCACCCGTTTTCGTCATTTGCTATCGATTCGACTTTATATCAGATCGTCAAATTGACCGCTCTTGTCTCTGAAACGGTTACATTAATCGTGTGCAAAGCTATGTTGCGTGCTGCAATATGCAGAGACACAAAAAGCACCATAGTAGAACACAGTAAAGCTTCTAATTTGATGTAATAGCCAGTAAGTCGCAGTAGAACTCAAATTTAGATATCGATTTTTGAATTTTTAGGCGGCTTTGGTGCCTTCGACATGAGGTAGGACCTTAAGAATTTGTATGAAGGGAGGAATAGCAGCCACGTTGCTCGGGAGAAGGTGAAATGTGTTCAAATGTAGTAAAAACATAAGAAATCCGCCCGTTTTCGTCAGTTGCTATCGAATCGACTTAATGTCAGATCGTCACATTGGATTCTCTTCTCTCTGAAACGGTTACATTTATCGTGTGCAAAGCTATGTCGCGTGCTGCGATATGCGGAAACACTACAAGCACCATAGTAGAATAAAGAAGAAGCTTCTAAGTTGAAGTAATAGCCAGTAAGAAGCGGTAAAATAATACACTCCTGGAAATTGAAATAAGAACACCGTGAATTCATTGTCCCAGGAAGGGGAAACTTTATTGACACATTACTGGGGGTCAGGTACATCACATGATCACACTGACAGAACCACAGGCACATAGACACAGGCAACAGATCGTGCACAATGTCGGCACTAGTACATTGTATATCCACCTTTCGCAGCAATGCAGGCTGCTATTCTCCCATGGAGACGATCGTAGAGATGCTGGATGTAGTCCTGTGGAACGGCTTGCCGTGCCATTTCCACCTGGCGCCTCAGTTGGACCAGCGTTCGTGCTGGACATGCAGACCGCGTGAGACGACGCTTCATCCAGTCTCAAACATGCTCAATGGGGGACAGATCCGGAGATCTTGCTGGCCAGGGTAGTTGACTTACACCTTCTAGAGCACGTAGGGTGGTACGGGATTCATGCGGACGTGCATTGTCCTGTTGGAACAGCTAGTTCCCTTGCCGGTCTAGGAGTGGTAGAACGATGGGTTCGATGACGGTTTGGATGTAGCGTGCACTATTCAGTGTCCCCTCGACGATCACAGAGGTGTACGGGCAGTGTAGGAGATCGCTCCCCACACCATGTTGCCGGGTGTTGGCCCTGTGTGCCTCGGTCATATGCAGTCCTGATTGTGGCGCTCACCTGCACGGCGCCAAACACGTATACGACCATCATTGGCACCAAGGCAGAAGCGACTCTCATCGCTGAAGACGACACGTCTCCATTCGTCCCTCTATTCACGACTGTCGCGACACCACTGGAGGCGGGCTGCACGATGTTGGGGCGTGAGCGGAAGACGGCCTAACGGTGTGCGGGACCGTAGCCCAGCTTCATGGAGACGGTTGCGAATGGTGCTCGCCGATACCCCAGGAGCAACAGTGTCCCCAATTTGCTGGGAAGTGGCGGTGCGGTCCCCTACGGCACTGCGTAGGATCCTACGGTCTTGGCGTGCATCCGTGCGTCGCTGCGGTCCGGTCCCAGGTCGACGGGCACGTGCACCTTCCGCCGACCACTGGCGACAACATCGATGTACTGTGGAGACCTCACGCCCCACGTGTTGAGCAATTCGGCGGTACGGCCACCCGGCCTCCCTCATGCCCACTATACGCCCTCTCTCAAAGTCCGTCAACTGCACATACGGTTCACGTCCACGCTGTCGCGGCATGCTACCAGTGTTAAAGACTGCGATGGAGCTCCGTATGCCACGGTAAACTGGCTGACACTGACGGCGGCGGTGCACAAATGCTGCGCAGCTAGCGCCATTCGACGGCCAACACCGCAATTCCTGGTGTGTCCGCTGTGCCGTGCGTGTGATCATTGCTTGTACAGCCGTCTCGCAATGTCAGGAGCACGTATGGTGGGTCTGACACACCGGTGACAATGTGTTCTTTTTTCCATTTCCAGGAATGTAGTTTTAGCTATCGATTATTAACTTTTTAGCCGGCTTTGGTGCCTTGGGCATGAGCTAGGACCTTAAGAATTTGTATAAAAGGAGGACTAGCAGCCACGTTGCACGTGAGAATGTGAAAAGTGTTCATATGTAGAAAAAACTTAAGAAATCCCTCCGTCTTCGTCATTTGCTGTCGATTTGTCTTAATGTCAGATCGTCACATTGGCCGCTCTTTTCTCTGAAACGGTTACATTTATCGTGTGCAAAGCTATGTTGCGTGCTGCGATATGCGGAGACACTAAAAGCACCATAGCAGAACACAGAAGAAGCTTCTAAGTTGATGTAACAGCGAGTAAGAAGCAGTACAATTCAAGTTTAGTTAACGATTTTTCACTTTTTAGCCGGCTTTGGTGTCTTGGCCATGAGTTAGGACCTTACGATTTTGCATGAAGGGAGGACTAGCAGCCACGTTGCACGGGAGAATGTGAAAAGTGTTCATATGTAGTAAAAACCTAAGAAATCCGCTCGTTTTCGTCTTTTGCTATCGTATCGACGTAATGTCAGATCGTCACATTGGATGCTCTTCTCTCTGAAATGGTTACATATATCGTGTGCAAAGCTATGTCGCGTGCTGCGATATGCGGAGACACTACAAGCACCATAGTAAAACAGAGAAGAAGCTTCCAAGTTGACGTAATAGCCAGTAAGAAGCCGTAAAATAATAGTTTTAGCTATCGATTATTAAATGTTTAGTCGGCTTTGGTGCCTTGGACATGAGCTAGGAACTTAAGATTTTGCATGAAGGGAGGACTATTAGCTACGTTACACGGGAGAATGTGAAAAGTGTACATACGTAGTAAAAACATAGAAATCCGCCCGCTTTCGACATTTACTATCTAATCGACTTAATGTCTGATCGTCACATTGGCCGATCTTCTCTCTGAAACGGTTACATTTATCGTGTGCAATACTATGTCGCATACTGCGGAATTCGGAGACACTAAAAGCACCATAGTAGAACAGAGAAGATGCTTCTAAGTTGACGTAATAGCCAGTAAGAAGACGTAAAATAAAAGTTTTAGCTATCGATTATTGACTTTTTAGCTGGCTTTGGTGCCTTGGACATGAGCTAGGATCTTAAGATTTTGCATGATGCGAGGACTAGCAGCCACGTTGCACGGGAGAATGTGAAAAGAGTTCATATGTAGTAAAAACCTGAAAAATTCGTCCGTTTTCGTCATTTGCTATCGAATCGACTTAATGTCAGCCGTCACATTGGCCGCTCTTCTCACTGAAACGGTTACATTTATCGTGTTCAAAGCTATGTCGCGTGCTGAGGAATGCGGAGACACCAAAAGCCCCATAGTAGAACACAGAAGAAGCTTCTAAGTTGACGTAATAGCCAGTAAGAAGACGGAAAATAATAGTTTTAGCTATCGATTATTGACTTTTTAGCCGGCTTTGGTGCCTTGGACATGAGCTAGGACCTTAAGAATTTGTATGGAGGGAGGACTAGAAGCCACCTTGCACGGGAGAATATGATATGTGTTCAAATGTAGTAAAAATCTAAGAAATCCGAAAGTTTTCGTCATTTGCTGTCGAATTGACTTAATAACAAATCGTCACATTGGCTGCTCTTCCCTCTGAAATGGTTACATTTATCGTGTGCAAAGCTATGTCGCGTGCTGCGATATGCGGAGACACTACAAGCACCATAGTAAAACATAGAAGAAGCTTCCAAGTTGACGTAATAGCCAGTAAGAAGCCGTAAAATAATAGTTTTAGCTATCGATTATTAAATGTTTAGTCGGCTTTGGTGCCTTGGACATGAGCTAGGAACTTAAGATTTTGCATGAAGGGAGGACTATTAGCTACGTTACACGGGAGAATGTGAAAAGTGTACATACGTAGTAAAAACATAGAAATCCGCCCGCTTTCGACATTTACTATCTAATCGACTTAATGTCTGATCGTCACATTGGCCGATCTTCTCTCTGAAACGGTTACATTTATCGTGTGCAATACTATGTCGCATACTGCGGAATTCGGAGACACTAAAAGCACCATAGTAGAACAGAGAAGATGCTTCTAAGTTGACGTAATAGCCAGTAAGAAGACGTAAAATAAAAGTTTTAGCTATCGATTATTGACTTTTTAGCTGGCTTTGGTGCCTTGGACATGAGCTAGGATCTTAAGATTTTGCATGATGCGAGGACTAGCAGCCACGTTGCACGGGAGAATGTGAAAAGAGTTCATATGTAGTAAAAACCTGAAAAATTCGTCCGTTTTCGTCATTTGCTATCGAATCGACTTAATGTCAGCCGTCACATTGGCCGCTCTTCTCACTGAAACGGTTACATTTATCGTGTTCAAAGCTATGTCGCGTGCTGAGGAATGCGGAGACACCAAAAGCCCCATAGTAGAACACAGAAGAAGCTTCTAAGTTGACGTAATAGCCAGTAAGAAGACGGAAAATAATAGTTTTAGCTATCGATTATTGACTTTTTAGCCGGCTTTGGTGCCTTGGACATGAGCTAGGACCTTAAGAATTTGTATGGAGGGAGGACTAGAAGCCACCTTGCACGGGAGAATATGATATGTGTTCAAATGTAGTAAAAATCTAAGAAATCCGAAAGTTTTCGTCATTTGCTGTCGAATTGACTTAATAACAAATCGTCACATTGGCTGCTCTTCCCTCTGAAATGGTTACATTTATCGTGTGCAAAGCTATGTCGCGTGCTGCGATATGCGGAGACACTAAAAGCGCCGCAGTAGAACACAAATGAAACTTCTAAGTTGATGTAATAGCCAGTAAGAAGCAGTACAATTCAAGTTTAGTTATCGGTTTTTGACATTTTAGACAGCTTTGGTGCCTTGGAAATGAGCTAGGATCTTACGATTTTGCATGAAGAGAGGACTAGCAGCCACGTTGCACGGGAGACTGTGAAAGGTGTTCATATGTAGTAAAAACCTAAGGAATCCGCCCGTTGTCGTCATTTGCTATCGAAAAGACTTTATATCAGATCGTCACATTGGCCGCTCTTCTCTCTGAAACGGTTACATTTATCGTGCGCAAAGCTTTGTTGCGTGCTGCGAAACTCGGCGACATTAAAGCACAATAGTAGAACACAGAAGGAGCTTCTAAGTTGATGTAATAACCAGTAAGAAGCAGTACAATACAAGTTTTATTTATCTATTGTTGACTTTACAGCCGGATTTGGTGCCTTGGACATGAGCTAGGACCTTACGATTTTGCATGAAGGGAGGAATAGCAGCCATCCCGCACGGGAGAATGTGAAAAGTGTTCATATGTAGTAAAAACCTGAGAAATTCGTCCGTTTTCGTCACTTGCTATCGACTCGACTTAATGTCAGATCGTCACATTGGCCGCTCTTCTCTCCGAAACGGTTACATTTATCGGGTGCAAAGCTATGTCGCGTGCTGCGGAATGCGGAGACACCAAAATCCCCATAGTAGAACACAGAAGAAGCTTCTAAGTTGATGTAATAGCCAGCAAGGAGCAGTACAATTTAAGTTTTAGCGATCGATTTTTAAATTTTTAGCCGGCTTTGGTGCCTTGGACATGAACTAGTACCTTAAGATTTTGCATGAAGGGAGGACTCGCAACCACGTTGCACGGGAGAATGTGAAACGTGTCCATATGTAGTAAGAAACTAAGAAATCCGCCCGTTTTCGTCATTTGCTATCGACTCGACTTAATGTCAGATCGTCACATTGGCCGCTCTTCTCTCCGAAACGGTTACATATAACGTGTGCAAAGCTATGTTGCGTGCTGCGATATGCGGAGACTTTAAAAGCACCATAGTAGAACACAGAAAAAGCTTCTAAGTTGATGTAATAGCCAGTAAGAAGCAGAAGAACTCAAATTTAGCTATCGATTTTTGAATTTTTAGCCGGCTTTGGTGCCTTGGACATGAGGTAGGATCTTAATATTTTGCATGAAGGGAGGACTAACAGCCACGTTGCACTGGAGAATGTGAAAAGAGATCGCATGTAGTAAAAACCTAAGGAATCCGCCCGTTGTCGTCATTTGCTATCGAGAAGACTTAATGTCAGATCGTCACACTGGTCGCTCTTCTCTCTGAAACGGTTACATTTATAGTGTTCTAAGCTATGTCGCGTGCTGCGGAATGCGGAGACACTACAAGCACCATAGTAGAACACAGAACAAGCTTCTAAGTTGACGTAATAGACAGTAAGAAGCCGTAAAATAATTGTTTCAGCTATCGATTATTGACTTTTTAGTCGTCTTTGGTGCCTTGGACATGTGCTAAGAAATTAAGAATTTGTATTATGGGAGGACTAGCAGCCATCTCGCACGGGAGAATGTGAAAAGTGTTCATATGTAGTAAAAACCTGAGAAATTCGTCCGTTTTCGTCACTTGCTATCGACTCGACTTAATGTCAGATCGTCACATTGGCCGCTCTTCTCTCCGAAACGGTTACATTTATCGGGTGCAAAGCTATGTCGCGTGCTGCGGAATGCTGAGACACCAAAATCCCCATACTAGAACACAGAAGAAGCTTCTAAGTTGATGTAATAGCCAGCAAGGAGCTGTACAATTTAAGTTTTAGCGATCGATTTTTAAATTTTTAGCCGGCTTTGGTGCCTTGGACATGAACTAGTACCTTTAGATTTTGCATGAAGGGAGGACTCGCAACCACGTTGCACGGGAGAATGTGAAACGTGTCCATATGTAGTAAGAAACTAAGAAATCCGCCCGTTTTCGTCATTTGCTATCGACTCGACTTAATGTCAGATCGTCACATTGGCCGCTCTTCTCTCCGAAACGGTTACATATATCGTGTGCAAAGCTATGTTGCGTGCTGCGATATGCGGAGACTCTAAAAGCACCATAGTAGAACACAAAAAAGCTTCTAAGTTGATGTAATAGACATTAAGAAGCAGTAGAACCCAAATTTAGTTATCGATTTTTGAATTTTTAGCCGGCTTTGGTGCTTTGGACATGAGGTAGGAACTTAAGATTTTACATGCAGGGAGGACTAGCAGCCACGTTGCACGGGAGAATGTGAAACGTGTTCATATGTAGTAAAAACCTAAGAAATCCGAACGCTTTCGTCATTTGCTATCGAATCGACTTAATGTCAGATGGTCACATTGGGGGCTGTTCTATATGACACGGTTACATTTATCGTGTGCAAAGCTACGTCGCGTGCTGCGATATGCGGAGACACTACAAGCACCATAGTAGAACACAGAAGAAGCTTCCAAGTTGACGTAATAGCCAGTAAGAAGCCGTAAAATAATCGTTTTAGTTATCGATTATTAACTTTTTAGCCGGCTTTGGTGCCTTGAACATGAGCTAGGACCTTAAGATTGTCTATAAAGGGAGGACTAGCAGCCACGTTGCACGGGAGAATGTGAAAAGTGATCGAATGTAGTAAAAAACTAAGTAATCCGCTTGTTTTCGTCATTTGCCATCGATTCGCCTTTATATCAGATCGTCACATTGGCCGCTTTTCTCTCTGAAACGGTTACATTTATCGTGTGCAAAGCTATGTTGCGTGCTGCGATATGCGGAGACACTAAAAGCACCATAGTAGAACACAGAAAAAGCTTCTAAGTTGATGTAATAGCCAGTAAGAAGCAGAAGAACTCAAATTTAGCTATCGATTTTTGAATTTTTAGCCGGCTTTGGTGCCTTGGACATGAGGTAGGATCTTAATATTTTGCATGAAGGGAGGACTAACAGCCACGTTGCACTGGAGAATGTGAAAAGAGATCGCATGTAGTAAAAACCTAAGGAATCCGCCCGTTGTCGTCATTTGCTATCGAAAAGACTTAATGTCAGATCGTCACACTGGTCGCTCTTCTCTCTGAAACGGTTACATTTATCGTGTTCTAAGCTATGTCGCGTGCTGCGGAATGCGGAGACACTACAAGCACCATAGTAGAACACAGAACAAGCTTCTAAGTTGACGTAATAGACAGTAAGAAGCCGTAAAATAATTGTTTCAGCTATCGATTATTGACTTTTTAGTCGTCTTTGGTGCCTTGGACATGAGCTAGGAAATTAAGAATTTGTATTATGGGAGGACTAGCAGCCACGTTGCACGGGAGAATGTGAAAAGTGTTCATATGTAGTAAAAACCTAAGACATCCGCCCGTTTTCGTCGTTTGCTATCGATTCGATTTTATATCAGATCGTCACATTGGCCGCTCTTCTCTCTGAAACGGTTACATTTATCGTGCGCAAAGCTTTGTTGCGTGCTGCGAAACTCGGAGACATTAAAGCACAATAGTAGAACACAGAAGGAGCTTCTAAGTTGATATAATAACCAGTAAGAAGCAGTACAATACAAGTTTTAATTATCGATTGTTGACTTTACAGCCGGATTTGGTGCCTTGGACATGAGCTAGGACCTTACGATTTTGCATGAAGGGAGGACTAGCAGCCATCTCGCACGGGAGAATGTGAAAAGTGTTCATATGTAGTAAAAACCTAAGAAATTCGTCCGTTTTCGTCGCTTGCTATCGACTCGACTTAATGTCAGATCGTCACATTGGCCGCTCTTCTCTCCGAAACGGTTACATTTATCGGGTGCAAAGCTATGTCGCGTGCTGCGGAATGCGGAGACACCATAATCCCCATAGTAGAACACAGAAGAAGCTTCTAAGTTGATGTAATAGCCAGTATAAAGCAGTACAATTAAAGTTTAGTTTTCGATTTTTGGCTTTTTAGCCGGCTTTGGCGCCTTACAAATGAGGTAGGACCTTAAGATTTTGCATGAAGGGAGGACTAGCACCAACGTTGCACGAAAGAATGTGAAAAGTGTTCATATGTAGTAAAAACCTAAGAAATCCGCCCGTTTTCGTCATTTGCTATCGAATCAACTTAATGTCATATAGTCACATTGGCCGCTCTTCTCTGTGAAACGGTTACATTTATCGCGTGCAAAGCTATGTCGCGTGCTGCGATATACGGAGACACTAAAAGCACCATAGTAGAACACAGAAGAAGCTTCTAAGTTGATGTAATGGCCAGTAAGAAGCAGTACAAATAAAATTTAATTATCGATTTTTGACTTTTTAGCCGGCTTCGGTGCCTTGGACATGAGCTAGGACCTTACGATTTTGCATGAAGGGAGGACTAGCAGAAACGTTGCACGGGTGAATGTGAAAAGTTTTCATATCTAATAACAACCTAATAAATCCGCCCGTTTTCGTCATTTACTATTGAATCGACTTAATGTCAGATGGTCACATTGGCCGCTCTTTTCTCTGAAACGGTTACATTTAACGTGTGCAAAGCTATGTCGCTTGCTGTGGAAAGCGGAGACACTAAAAGCACCATAGTAGACCACAGAAGAAGCTTCTATGTTGATGTAATAGCCAATAAGAAGCAGTACATTTCAAGTTTTAGTTAACGATTTTTGACTTTTTAGCCAGCTTTGGTGCCTTGGACATTAGCTAGGACCTTAAGATTTTGCATGAAGGGAGGACTAGCAGCCACGTTGCACGGGAGAATGTGGAGAGTGTTCATATGTAGTAAAAACCTAGGAAATCCGCCCGTTTTCGTCATTTGCTATCGAATCGTCTTAATGTCAGATGGTCACATTGGCCGCTCTTCTCTCTGATACGGTTACATTTATCGTGTGCAAAACTATGTGGCGTGATGCGGAATTCGGAGACACTAAAAGCACCATAGTAGAACACAGAAGGAGCTCCTAAGTTGATGTAATAACCAGTAAGAAGCAGTACAATTCAAGTTTAGTTATCGATTTTTGACTTTTGAGCTGGCTTTGGTGCCTTGAACATGAGCTAGGACCTTAAGATTTTGCATGAAGTGACACCTAGCTGCCACGTTGCACGGGAAAATGTAGAAAGTGTTCATATGTAGTAAAAACCTAAGAATTCCGCCTGTTTTCGTCATCTGCTATCGAATCGACTCAATGTCATATGGTCACGTTGACCGCTCTTCTCCTGAAACGGTTACATTTATCGTGTGCAAAGCTATGTCGTGTGCTGCGGAATGCGGAGAATCTAAATGTACCATAGTAGAACACGGAAGAAGGTTCTAAGTTGATGTAATAGTCAGTAAGAAGCAGTAATATAATAGTTTTAGCTATAGATTATTGACTTTTTAGCCGGCTTTGGTTCGTTGGACATGAGCTAGGACCTTAAGAATTTCTATGAAGGGATGACTAGCAGCCACGTTCCACGGGCGAATGTGAAAAGTGTTCAAATGTAGTAAAAACCTAGGAAATCCCCCCGTTTTTGTTCCTGTGCTATCGATTCGTCTTAATGTCATATCGTCACATTGGCCTCTCTTCTCTCTGAAACGGTTACATTTAACGTGTGAAAAGCTATGTCGCGTGCTGCGGAACGCGGAGACACTAGACCACAGAAGAAGCTTCTAAGTTGATGTAATAGCCAATAAGAAGCAGTACAATTCAAGTTTTAGTGAACGATTTTTGACTTTTTAGCCGGCTTTGGTGCCTTGGACATGAGTTGGGACCTTAAGATGTTGCATGAAGGGAGGACTAGCAGCCACGTTGCGCGGGGGAATGTGAAAAGTGTTCATATGTAGAAACAACCTAATAAATCTGCCCGTTTTCGTCATTTGCTATCGAATTGAGTTAATGTCAGATGGTCACATTGGCCGGTATTCTCTCTCAAACGGTTACATTTATCGTGTGCAAAGCTATTTTGCGTGCTGCGATATGCGGAGACACTAAAAGCACCATAGTAGAACACAGAATAAGATTATAAGTTGATGTAATAGCAAGTAAGAAGCAGTACAACTCAAGTTTAGTTATCGATTTTTGACTTTTTAGCCGGCTTTGGTGCCTTTGACATTAGCTTGGACATAAAGATTTTTCATAAATGGAGCACTAGCAGCCACGTTGCACGGGACAATGTGAAGAGTGTTCATATGTAGTAAAAACCTGAGAAATCCGCCCTTTTGGTCATTTGCTATTGAATCGACTTAATGTCAGATCCTTACCTTGGCCACACTTCTCTCTGAAACGGTTACATGTATCGTGTGCAAAGCTATGTCGCGTGCTGCGATATGCGGAGACACTAAAAGCACCATAGTAGAACACAGAATAAGATTATAAGTTGATGTAATAGCAAGTAAGAAGCAGTACAACTCAAGTTTAGTTATCGATTTTGGATTTTTTAGCCGGTTTTGGTGCCTTGGACATGAGTAAGAAACTTAAGATGTTGTATGAAGGGAGGACTAGCAGCCACGTTGCGCGGGGGAATGTGAAAAGTGTTCATATGTAGTAACAACCTAATAAATCTGCCCGTTTTCGTCATTTCCTATCGAATCGACTTAATGTCAGATGGCCACGTTGGCCGCTCTTATCTCTGAAACGGTTACATTTAACGTGTGCAAAGCTAAGTCGCGTGCTACGGAATGCGGAGACGCTAAAAGCACCATACTAGACCACAGAAGAAGCTTCTAAGTTGATGTAATAGCCAATAAGAATCAGTACAATTCAAGTTTTAGTGAACGATTTTTGACTTTTTAGCCGGCTTTGGTGCCTTGGACATGAGCTAGGACCTTACGATTTTTCATGAAGGGAGGTCTAGCAGCCGCGTTGCATGGGAGAACGTGAAAAGTGTTAATATGTAGTGAAAACTTGTGAAATCCGCCCGTTTTCGTCATTTGCTATCGAATCGACTTAATGGCAGATGGTCACATTGGCCGCTATTCTCTCTAAAACGGTTACATTTAACGTGTGAAAAGCTATGTCGCGTGCTGCGGAATGCGGAGACACTAAAAGCACCATAGTAGACCGCAGAAGAAGCTTCTACGTTGATGTAATAGCCAATATGAAGCAGTACAATTCAAGTTTTAGTTAACGACTTTTTACTTTTAAGGCGGCTTTGGTGCCTTGGACATGAGCTAGGGCCTTAATATTATGCATGAAGGGAGGACCAGCAGCAACGTTGCACGGGAGAATGTGAAAATTGTTCATATGTAGTAAAAACCTAAGAAATCCGCCCGTTTTCTTCACTTGCTATCGAATCGTCTTAATGTCAGATCGTCACATTGGCTCCTCTTCTCCCTGAAACGGTTACATTTATCGTGTGCAAAGCTATGTCGCGTGCTGCGGAATGCGGAGACACTAAAAGCCACATAGTAGAACACAGAAGAAGCTTCTAAGGTGATGTAATAGCCAGTAAGAAGCTTTACAATTCAAGTTTTAGTTATTGATTTTTGACTTTTTAGCCGGCTTTGGTGCCTTGGACATTAGCTAGGACCTTAAAATTTTGTATGAATGGAGGAATAGCAGCCACGTTGCAAGAGAGAATGTGAAAGGTGTTCATATGTAGTAAAAACCTGAAAAATTTGCCAGTTTTCGTCATTAGCTTTCCAAACGACTTAATGTCACATCGTCACAGTGGCCGCTCTTCTCTCGGAAATGCGGAATGCGGAGACAATGAAAGCACCATAGTAGAACACAGAAGAAACTTCTAAGTTGATGTAATAGCCAGTAAGAAGCAGTAAAATCTAAGTTTTAGTTATCGATTACTGACGTTTTTCCCTTCTTCGGTGCCTTGGAAATGAGCTAGGACCTTAAGATTTTGCATGAAGGGAGGACTAGCATCCGCGTTGCACGGGTGAATGTGAAATGTGTTCATATGTTGTAAAACCCTCAGAAATCCTCCCGTTTTCTTCATTTGCTATTGAATCGACTTAATGAACGATCGAATCATTGGAGGCTCATATCTCTGAAACTGTTTCATTTATCGTCTTCCAAACTATGTAGCGTTTTGAAGTATGCGGAGACACTAAATGAATCATGGTCGTACACAGAAAAAGTTTCTAAGTTGATATAATCGGGTAGTAAGGAGTACTACAATTCTAGTTTTAGTTACCGATTATTTACTCACTAGCCTGGTTTGGTGACTTGGACATGAGTTAGTACCTTAAGATGTTGCATGAAGGGAGGACTAGCAGCCACGTTGTGCGTGGGAATGTGAAAAGTGTTCATATGTAGAAACAACCTAATAAATCTGCCCGTTTCGTCATTTGCTATCGAATCGAGTTAATGTCAGATGTCACTTTGGCCGCTATTCTCTCTGAAACGGTTACATTTATCGTGTGCAAAGCTATGTTGCGTGCTGCGATATGCGGAGACACTAAAAGCACCATAGTAGAACACAGAATAAGATTATAAGTTGATGTAATAGCAAGTAAGAAGCAGTACAACTCAAGTTTAGTTATCGATTTTTGACTTTTTAGCCGGCCTCGGTGCCTTGGACATGAGCTTGGACATTAAGATTTTTCATGAATGGAGGACTAGCAGCCACGTTGCACGGGACAATGTGAAGAGTGTTCATATGTAGTAAAAACCTGAGAAATCCGCCCGTTTTCGTCATTTGCTATTGAATCGACTTAATGTCAGATCCTTACTTTGGCCACACTTCTCTCTGAAACGGTTACATGTATCGTGTGCAAAGCTATGTCGCGTGCTGCGATATGCGGATACACTGAAAGCACAGTAGTGGAACACAGAAGAAACTTCTAAGTTTATGTAATAGACAGTAAGAAGCAGTACAATTTAAGTTTTAGTTATCGATTTTGGATTTTTTAGCCGGTTTTGGTGCCTTGGACATGAGCAAGAACCTTAAGATGTTGCATGAAGGGAGGACTATCAGCCCGTTGTACGGGAGAATGTGAAAAGAATTCATATGTAGTAAAAACGTAAGAGATCCGCCCGTTTTCGTCATTTGCTATCGAATCGACTTAGTGTCAGATAGTCACATTTGCCGCTCTTCTGTATGAAACGGTTACATTTATCGTGTGCAAAACTATGTCGCGTGCTGCGGAATGCGGAGACACTAAAAGTACCATAGTAGAACACAGAAGAAGATTTTAAGTTGAATTAATAACCAGTAAGAAGCAGTACGACTCAAAATCAGTTATCGACTTGTGATATTTTAGCCGGCTTTGGTGCCTTAGACATGAGCTAGAACTTTAAGATTTTGCATGAAGGGAGGACTAGCAGCCACGTTGCATGGGAGAATGTGAAGATTGTTCATATGTAGTAAAAACCAGAGAAATTCGTTCGTTTTCGTCATTTGCTATCGAATCTACTTTATGCCAGATCGTCACATTGGCTGCTCTTCTCTCTGAAACGGTTACATTTATCGTGTGCAAAGCTATGTTGCGTTCTGAGGTATGCGGAGACACTAAAAGCACCATAGTAGAACACAGGAGAAGCTTCTAAGTTGATGTAGTAGCCGGCAAGAAGCAATACAATTCAAGTTTTAATTACCGAAAATTGAATATTTAGCCGACTTTGGTGCCTTGTACATGAGTTAGTACCTTAAGATTTTGCATGAGGGGAGGTCTAGCAGACGCGTTGCATATGAAAATGTGAAAAGTGTTCATATGTAGTAAAGACATTCATCGTCTGCAAAGATATGTCGCTTGCCGCAGTATGTGGAGACACAAAAGCAACATAGTATAATAGAGAAGCACATTCTACGAAGATGTAATCGCCAATAAGAAGCAGCACTATTCAAGATTTAGTTGTCGGTTATTCACATATTTGCCACCTTTGGTACATTGGACATGACCGACGACCTAAAGTTTTGCATGAAACGACGTCTGGAAACCACTTTGCACGGGGGAATGTGGAAACTGTTCATATGTAGTAAAAACTACAGAAAACCGCCAGCTTTCGTCATTTGCTACCGAATCTATTATATTGCCACATCTTCACATTGGCAGCTTTTCTCTCTGACACAATTACATTTATCGTCTGGAAATGTATGTCGTGTATTGCAATATGAGGAAAAAACTGAAGAAATCATATTAGATCACGAAAAAAGCTTCTAAGAAGATGTAATCGAATGTAGGAAGCAGTACTATTCACGTTTTAGCTATCGGTTATTTACTAATTAGCCGGCTTTGGTGCATTGGACATCAGTTTAAATGGCTCTGAGCACAATGGGACTCAACTGCTGAGATCATTAGTCCCCTACAACTTAGAACTACTTAAACCTAACGCACCTAAGGAGATCACACACATCCATGCCCCAGGCAGGATTCGAACCTGCGACCTTAGCAGTCGCACGGTTGGACATGAACTAGGACCTTAAGATTTTGCATGAAAGTACGTCTGTACGCCACGTTGCACGGGAGAATGTGGAAAGTATTCATACGTAGTAATAACCTGAGGAATTCAATCGCTTTCGTCGTTTGCTATCGAATCGAAAGTATTACCAGATCTTCACATTGGCCGCTTTTCTCTCTGAAACAGTTACATTTATCGCCTGGAAATTTATGTCGCTTATTGCAATATGCGGAAAAAACTGAAAACATTATATTAGAACACAGAAAAAGCTTCTAAGAAGATGTAATCGAAAGTAGGAAGCAGTAATATACAAGCTTTAGTTATCGGTTATTCACTTATTTTCCGCCTTGGTGCATTGGACATGAGCAAGGACCTTAAGATTTTGCATGAGAGTACGTCTGTACGCCACGTTGCACGGGTGAATGTAAAAGATGTTCATATGTAGTAACAAAATGAGAAATCCGACCGTTTTCGACATTATCCTTCGAATCGACTTAATGCCAGATCGTCACATTGGCCGCTTTTCTCTTTGAAACTGTTACATTCATCGTCTGCAAAGTTACGTCGATTGCCGCGGTATGCGCAGACACTAAAGGCAAAATAGTAGAACACAGAGGATGCTTCTAAGAAAATGTAATCGGCCAGTAACAAGCAGTGTTATTCAAGTGTTAGTTATCAGTTATTCACATATTTGCCGGCTTTGGTACATTGGACATGACCGACGACCTAATGATTTTGCATGAAACGACGTCTGGAAACCACGATGCACAGGAGGATGTGAAAAGTGTTCACATGTAGTAACCACATGAAAAATCCGCCCGTTTTCGACATTTGCCATCTAATCGAATTAATGATAGAGCGTCATATTGACCGCTTTTCTCACTGAAAAGGTTACATTTACCGTCTGGAAATTTATGTCGTGTGTTGCAATATGCGGAAAAGAACTGAAAACATCATATTAGAACACAGAAAAAGCTTCTAAGAAGATGTAATCGCCAATAAGAAGCAGTACTATTCAAGTTTTAGTTATCGGTTATTCACTTATTTGCCGCCTTTGGTACATTGGACATGACCGACGACGTAAAGATTTTGCATGAAACGACGTCTGGAAACCACATTGCACGGGGGAATGTGGAAACTGTTCATATGTAGTAAAAACTGGAGAAAACCGCCCGCTTTCGTCATTTGCTACCGAATCTATTTTATTGCAACATCTTCACATTGGCTGCTTTTCTCTCTGAAACAGTTACATTTATCGTCTGGAAATGTATGTCGCGTATTGCAATATGCGGAAAAAACTGAAAACATCTTATTAGAACACAAAAAAAGCTTCTAAGAAGATGTAATCGAAAGTAGGAAGCAGTACTATTCAAGTTTAAGCGATCGGTTATTCACTTACTTGCGGCTTTATTGCATTGGACATGAGCTAGGACCTTAGGATTTTGCATGAAAGTACGTCTGTACGCCACGTTGCACGGGAGAATGTAGAAAGTGTTCATATGTAGTAAAAACCTGAGAAATCCATCGCTTTCGTCATTTGCTAACGAATCGAATGTATTGCCAGATCGTCCCATTGGCCGCTTTTCTCTCTGAAACGGTTACATTTATCGTATGCAAAATTATGTCGCGTGTTGCGGTATGCGGAAAAAACTGAAAACATTATATTAGAATACAGAAAAAGCTTCAAAGAAGATGTAATTGCCAGTAAGAAGCAGTACTATTCAAGTTTCAGTTATCGGTTTATTCACTTATTTGCCGGCTTTGGTGCATTGGACATGAGCTACGACCTTAAGATTTTGCAAGAAAGTACGTCTGTACGACACGTTGCACGGGAGAATGTGGAAAGCGTTCATATGTAGTAAAAACCTGAGAAACCCGATCGCTTTCGTCATTTGCTATAGAGTCGAATGTGTTGCCAGATCGTCCCATTGGCCACTTTTCTCTCAGAACAGGTTACATCCATCGTCTGCAAAATTATGTCGCGTGTTGCGGTATGGAAAAAAACTGAAAACATTATATTAGAACACAGAAAAAGCTTCGAAGAAGATGTAATCGCCAATAAGAAGCAGTACTATTCTAGATTTAGTTAGCGGTAATTCACTTATTTGCCGGGTTTGGTATATTGGACATGACCGACGACCTATAGATTTCGCATGAAACGACGTCTGGAAATCACATTGCGCGGGGGAATGTGAAAACTGTTCATATGTAGTAAAAATTTGAGAGATCCGCTCGCTTTCGTCATTTGCCATCGAATCGACTTGATGCCAGATCGTCACATTGGCCGCTTTTCTCTATGAAACAGTTACATTTATCGTCTGGAAATGTATGTCGCGTATTGCAATATGCGGAAGAAACTGAAAACATCATATTAGAACACAAAAAAAGCTTCTAAGAAGATGTAATCGAAAGTAGCAAGCAGAACTATACTATTGACTTATTTGCCGGCTTTGGTGCATTAAACATCAGTTCAAATGGCTCTGAGCACAATGGGACTCAACTGCTGAGGTCGTTAGTCCCCTAGAACTTAGAACTACTTAAACCTAACTCAACCAAGGAGATCACACACATCCATGCCCCAGGCAGGATTCGAACCTGCGACCTTAGCAGTCGCACGGTTGGACATGAGCTAGGAGCTTAAGATTTTGCATGAAAGTACGTATGTACGCCACGTTGCACGGGAGAATGTGAAAAGTGTTCATATGTACTAACAACATGAGAAATCCGCCCGTTTTCGACATTTGCCATTGAATCGACTTATTGTCAGATCGTCATATTGGCTACTTTTCTCTCTGAAACGGTTACATTTATCGTCTGTAAAGTTATGTCGCGTGTTGGGGTATGCGGAAAAAACTGAAAACATTATATTAAAACACAGAAAAAGCTTCAAAGAAGATATAATCGAAAGTAGGAAGCAGTAATATACATGCTTTAGTTATCGGTTATTCACTTATTTGCCGCCTTGGTGCATTGGACATGAGCTAGGACCTTAAGATTATGCATGAGAGTACGTCTGTACGCCACGTTGCACGGGAGAATATAAAAAATGTTCATATGTAGTAACAACTTGAGAAATCCGCCCGTTTTCGACATTTTCCATCGAATCGACTTAATGTCAGATCGTCATATTGGCCGCTTTTCTCTCTGAAACGGTTACATTTAGCGGCTGCAAAAGTATGTCGCGTGTTGCGGTATGCAGAAAAAACTGAAAACATCATATTAGAACACAGAAAAAGCTTCTAAGAAGATGTAATAGCCAATAAGAAGCAGTACTATTCAAGATATAGTTATCGGTAATTCACTTATTTGCCGATTTTGGTATATTGGACATGACCGACGACCTATAGATTTCGCATGAAACGACGTCTGGAAATCACATTGCGCGCTGGAATGTGAAAACTGTTCATATGTAGTAAAAATTTGAGAGATCCGAACGGTTTCGTCATTTGCCATCGAATCGACTTGATGCCAGATCGTCACATTGGCCGCTTTTCTCTCTGAAACAGTTACATTTATCGTCTGGAAATGTATGTCGCGTATTGCAATATGCGGAAGAAACTGAAAACATCATATTAGAACACAAAAAAAGCTTCTAAGAAGATGTAATCGAAAGTAGCAACCAGAACTATACTATTGACTTATTTGCCGGCTTTGGTGCATTGAACATCAGTTCAAATGGCTCTGAGCACAATGGGACTCAACTGCTGAGGTCGTTAGTCCCCTAGAACTTAGAACTACTTAAACCTAACTCACCCAAGGAGATCACACACATCCATGCCCCAGGCAGGATTCGGACCTGCGACCTTAGCAGTCGCACGGTTGGACATGAGCTAGGACCTTAAGATTTTGCATGAAAGTACGTATGTACGCCACGTTGCACGGGAGAATGTGAAAAGTGTTCATATGTACTAACAACATGAGAAATCCGCCCGTTTTCGACATTTGCCATTGAATCGACTTATTGTCAGATCGTCATATTGGCTACTTTTCTCTCTGAAACGGTTACATTTATCGTCTGTAAAGTTATGTCGCGTGTTGGGGTATGCGGAAAAAACTGAAAACATTATATTAGAACACAGAAAAAGCTTCTAAGAAGATGTAATAGCCAATTAGAAGCAGTACTATTCAAGTTTAAATATCGGTTTATTCACTTATTTGCCTTCTTTGGTACATTGGACATGAGCTAAGATCTTAAGATTTTGCATGAAAGTACGTCTGTACGCCACGTTGTACGGGAGAATGAGAAAAGCTTTCATATGTTGTAACACCATGAGAAATCCGCCCGTTTTCGTTATTTGCCATAAGAATCGACTTAACGCCAGATCGTCATATTGGTCGATTTTCTCTCTGAATCGGTCACATTCATCGTCTGCAAAGTTATGTCTCTTGCCGCGGTATGCGGAGACACTAAAAGCACCATAGTAGAACACAGAAGAAGCTTCTAAGAAGATTTTATCGGCCAGTAACAAGCAGTAGTAGTCAAGTTTTAGTTATCGGTTATTCACTTATTTGCCGGCTTTGGTACATTGCACATGACCGACGACCTAAAGATTCAGCATGAAACCACGTCTGGAAACCACGTTGCACGGGAGAATGTGGAAACTGTTCATACGTAGTAAAAACTTCAGAAATCCGCCCGCTTTCGTCATTTGCTATCGAATCGACTTTATTGCCACATCTTCACATTCGCCGCTTTTCTCTCTGAAACGGTTACATTTATCGTCTGCAAAATTATGTCGCGTGTTGCGGTATGCCGAAAAAGCTGAAAACATTATATTAGAATACAGAAAAAGCTTCAAAGAAGATGTAATTGCCAGTAAGAAGCAGTACTATTCAAGTTTCAGTTATCGGTTTATTCACTTATTTGCCGGCTTTGGTGCATTGGACATGAGCTACGACCTTAAGATTTTGCATGAAAGTACGTCTGTACGCCACGTTGCACGGGAGAATGAGAAAAGTTTTCATATGTAGTAACACCATGAGAAATCCGCCCGTTTTCGTCATTTGCCATCGAATCGACTTAATGACAGATCGTCACACTGGTGGCTTTTCCCTCTGAAACGGTTACATTCATCGTATGCAAAGTTATGTCGCTTGCCGCGGTATGCGCAGATACTAAAATCACTATAGTAGTCACAGAAGAAGCTTCTAAGAAGATGTAATTGGCCAGTAACAAGCAGTACTAGTCAAGTTCTAGTTATCGATTACTCACTTATTTTCCGGCTTTTGTGCCTTGGACATGAGCTAGGACGTTAAGATTTTGCAAGAAAGTACGTCTGTACGACACGTTGCACGGGAGAATGTGGAAAGCGTTCATATGTAGTAAAAACCTAAGAAACCCGATCGCTTTCATCATTTGCTATAGAGTCGAATGTATTGCCAGATCGTCCCATTGGCCGCTTTTCTCTCTGAACAGGTTACATCCATCGTCTGCAAAATTATGTCGCGTGTTGCGGTATGGAAAAAAACTGAAAACATTATATAAGAACACAGAAAAAGCTTCGAAGAAGATGTAATCGCCGATAAGAAGCAGTACTATTCTAGATTTAGCTAGCGGTAATTCACTTATTTGCCGGGTTTGGTATATTGGACATGACCGACGACCTATAGATTTCGCATGAAACGACGTCTAGAAATCACATTGCGCGGGGGAATGTGAAAACTGTTCATATGTAGTAAAAATTTGAGAGATCCGCTCGCTTTCGTCATTTGCCATCGAATCGACTTGATGCCAGATCGTCACATTGGCCGCTTTTCTCTCTGAAACAGTTACATTTATCGTCTGGAAATGTATGTCGCGTATTGCAATATGCGGAAGAAACTGAAAACATCATATTAGAACACAAAAAAGCTTCTAAGAAGATGTAATCGAAAGTAGCAAGCAGAACTATACTATTGACTTATTTGCCGGCTTTGGTGCATTAAACATCAGTTCAAATGGCTCTGAGCACAATGGGACTCAACTGCTGAGGTCGTTAGTCCCCTAGAACTTAGAACTACTTAAACCTAACTCACCCAAGGAGATCACACACATCCATGCCCCAGGTATGATTCGAACCTGCGACCTTAGCAGTCGCACGGTTGGACATGAGCTAGGAGCTTAAGATTTTGCATGAAAGTACGTATGTACGCCACGTTGCACGGGAGAATGTGAAAAGTGTTCATATGTACTAACAACATGAGAAATCCGCCCGTTTTCGACATTTGCCATTGAATCGACTTATTGTCAGATCGTCATATTGGCTACTTTTCTCTCTGAAACGGTTACATTTATCGTCTGTAAAGTTATGTCGCGTGTTGGGGTATGCGGAAAAAACTGAAAACATTATATTAAAACAAAGAAAAAGCTTCAAAGAAGATATAATCGAAAGTAGGAAGCAGTAATATACATGCTTAGTTATCGGTTATTCACTTATTTGCCGCCTTGGTGCATTGGACATGAGCTAGGACCTTAAGATTTTGCATGGAAGTACGTCTGTACGCCACGTTGCACGGGAGAATGAGAAAAGCTTTCATATGTAGTAACACCATGAGAAATCCGCCCGTTTTCGTCATTTGCCAAAAGAATCGACTTAACGCCAGATCGTCATATTGGTCGATTTTCTCTCTGAATCGGTCACATACATCGTCTGCAAAGTTATGTCTCTTGCCGCTGTATGCGGAGACACTAAAAGCACCATAGTAGAACACAGAAGAAGCTTCTAAGAAGATGTTATCGGCCAGTAACAAGCAGTAGTAGTCAAGTTTTAGTTATCGGTTATTCACTTATTTGCCGGCTTTGGTACATTGCACATGACCGACGACCTAAAGATTCAGCATGAAACCACGTCTGGAAACCACGTTGCACGGGAGAATGTGGAAACTGTTCATACGTAGTAAAAACTTCAGAAATCCGCCCGCTTTCGTCATTTGCTATCGAATCGACTTTATTGCCACATCTTCACATTGGCCGCTTTTCTCTCTGAAACGGTTACATTTATCGTCTGCAAAATTATGTCGCGTGTTGCGATATGCGGAGAAAACTGAAAACATCATATTATAACACAGAAATATCTTCTAAGAAGATGTAGTAGCGAGTAAGAAGCAGTACTATTCAAGTTTTAGTTATCGGTTATTCCCTTATTTGTCGGCTTTGGTGCATTGGACAAGAGCTAGGACCTTACGATTTTGCATAAAAGTACGTCTGTACGCCAGAATACAGCATTTTCAGTTGTCAGACGGCTTCTAAAACCGAACTGTTCATTTGACAGCAAATTCTGTGATATCAAGTGATCAATTAACCTTACATGCACAGCCTTTTCGGTAACTTTTGCAAACACTGATGGCATAGAAGTAGGTCTAAAGTTATCTATATTATCCCTTTCTCCCTTTTCATAAAGCGGCTTTACTGATGAGTACTTTAATCGGTCAGGAAACTGACCAACTCTAAAGGAAAAATTGCAAATATGGCTAAATACAGGGCTAACATGTGCAGCACAGTACTTTAATATGCTTCTAGGCACTCCATCATATCCATGAGAGTCCTTAGTCTTCAGTGATATAGTTATTGACTCAATCTCTCTCTTGTTTGTATCACAGAGGAGTATTTCAGACGTCAATCTCAGAAAGGTATTTGCGAAGAAATTTGTATGATTTCCTGTTGAAACTAAATTTTTATTTAGCTTGATTGTGACTACTTCTAACATTTTGATATAATTCGCGCTATGTTCTACATGAAATCATTATCCCACTAGTCAGCCAACTGTGCTGTCTATTACTGCTAGTACCCCATTCAGAATGTTCTAATGGAAAACAACTCTCAAAGAGCATGAGAAATGTGCCATGGAAAGCATTGTATTTATCATCTGTATTATTGGCACTATAAACATCTTGCCACTCTTGTTCCTTGACAAGTTTTAAAAACACTCTATTGCTGTTGGATTGACTTTCCTACGTTCTTTGTAACTAAATATGACATTGGGTTGAGTACAAAAACCTTTTAGTGTTAAAATTTGTGCATTATGGTCTGAAAGGCCATTCCCTTTTTTACTAACAGGATGCCCATCTAGTATTGAAGAACGAATAAAAATATTGTCTATAATTGTGCTACTATTCGCCTGCACCCTAGTTTGAAAAAAAAAAAAACAAAACACAGTTGGCATCAGATCATATGAATTTAGGAGATCTACCAACATCATTTTTCTTGGGACCGAGCGAGGTGGCGCAGTGGTTAAGGCACTGGACTCACATTCGGGAGGACGACGGTTCAGTCCCGCGTTCAGCCATCTTGATTCAGGTTTTCCGTGATTTCCCTAAATCACTCCCGGCAAATTCTGGGTTAGTTCCTCTCAAAGGGCATGGCCGACTTCCTTCCCCATCCTTCCCTAATCCGATGAGACCAATGACATCGCTGTCTGGTCTCCTTCCCCAAACAACCCAACCCCCCTTTTTCTTGCACAATCATATACAAAATTAATATTGAATTCCCCACATATAACTACTTTCTGGTACTTCCTACAAAGTGAATCAAGAACCCTCTCTAGCTTAAGCAAAAATGCTCTGAAGTTTGAGTTAGAGGCCCTATAAACACCAGCAATTAGAAGTTGAGTTTCACTAAATTCAACAAATGCTGCACAACTTTCAAATATCTGTTCAGTGCAGTGTCGTGATAAGTCTATGGACTCAAATAACGTACTGTTTTTTATGTACGGAGACACCTCCCCACCCCGCAAGGAACTCCTTGAGAAACAGCCAGGTAATATGTAGCCTGGTAAAGGAAGCCTATAAATTATCAATTTATTGAAGTGGTGCTTTGATATACAAATAATTTCAGCGTTAACATCTGTTAGCAGTTCACTAACTTTATCTCTAATAACTCTTATATTCTGATGAAATATGCCAATTCCTTCTCTACTTGGAAACATTACATCCTCTGGAGGAGAGCCCTTAGAGGCACGCCGGCCGCGGTGGTCTTGCGGTTCTAAGCGCTCAGTTCGGAACCGCGCGACTGCTACGGTCGCAGGTTCGAATCCTGCCTCGGGCATGGATGTGTGTGACGTCCTTAGGTTAGTTAGGTTTAATTAGTTCTAAGTTCTAGGCGACTGATGACCCCATATGTTAATTTGCATAGTGCTCAGAGCCATTAGAACCATTTTTGAACCTTAGAGGCACTTCCTTTAAGCTGGTATACCAATCAGCTGACTTCAGTATTAAAAAGGTGCAGCTCTAACACCAAATACTACAGGAATTTTTCCATGAGTGACACCACTACCGCCACCACCACCCACTACACTGTCACCTATAAGCTTAGGTAGCCTCTCCTTCGCATACCTATTGAGGTGCAGGCCATGCCTAGTGAAACCCCATCTACTGATAGACCCAACTGGCACCACTGAGATGTGATCCATGCCCTCTCCCATCAGTGCACTCCCCAGCCCCACAATTACGCCCCCAACAGCCGCATTAAGGTGTGGCCGATCATTATGCTGAAACAGTTGCACGAAAAGCACATTAGTGCCACCAGTTTGAGTAGCTATCTTAACCAAGTCACCACTGACATCATACCCCCTGTCCCTATTGCGACTGCTCCCAGCACCACCCACTATCACTACCTGATCCTCCTTTGTAAAATTCTTACATAACTCCCCTATGCTTTCAGCCACCTGAGCCAACCCTGCATTAGGCTTCACAATGCTTGTGACCTGGTACTCACTCCACAAAACTTCTTGCAAATGCTGGCCCACACCTCTACCCGGTAACTACCTAGCAGCAGAACCTAGGCCTCCTAATTGCTGAGGACGGCTGCAAGTTACCTCCATATACAGCTACACGAGGCTCCTCTCCGCTCAACTTTGACAGTTTGTCGTATCTATTGCATGTATGCAAAGTAAAACTGTCTGACTACCTCCTTTTCCTATCTATCTTCTTGTCAACTGCCAGTTCCCATTCCCCAGCACCCTTCACCCTCCTCAACTTATCTAGTTCCTCCTTTGCGCATTGTAACTGCACCTGAAGGGCACAGATCTTACGCTCCTGCTCCTCTATTAACTTGTTTCTATTACAGATTCTACATTCCCAGGACAGGATCACCCTCAAATGACCACTGGCTTCCCCACCGCATTCCCCCCAATGAAAATACTTTGAACAAATCCCACAGCTTAATCCACTACTCACAAACCTACGACATAGCAATCACTTCTCACTCACGATAAAATTTTACAGTTACTAAAAAAAAACTATACGTCTACGTTACCAAAGTTCAGTTACAAAAGCAGCACTATTTAAGAACTAACAACTATGGTCTCGAAATTCTCTGCCTACTAAGAAAGCAGCTACTTGTATTAATACTACTACAACACAGCCGATACCAATACCAGCAAAACTTCACAAAATTATTGGCTAAAACCAAAAAATTTAAACTAAACGCCAGTTGAAAACTAAAGCACGAAATTTACTAAACGACTTCAACACACTGAAAACTCTATAAAACACAGCGAGCGAACGATTACAAGAGTTTATTAAGTCATTATTTCGCCAAAAATGGCAAGCAACACCACTGCAATCTATTCAGTTTAATAACGTATTACAGAGCACAAACAAGTTCGTCAGTACTTAGCTTATAACCGCTGCAGATGCAGTGCACGCCGCAAAATGTAAACACGCTGATGAGGCGCGAGGCTTAGACGAACCATGGAAGCACACTTACACATAATAGACCACTCGAGTCAATACCACAGGAAGAAACACTGAGATAAATGAATATCCACTAATAATTTGCTTTTACGGCAAAAATAATAACACAAAAAAACTTTAAAATCCGTAAATGAAGTCTAAAATTTATAAAACATTAACAAGCTATTTCAACAGCAGTGCAGCTCACGTGACGTCACACCCATGATGATCTGCCCCCCCCCCCCCCCCTGGGAAGGTGGCTATCTACCCCACCTTCGAAATATGCCTATCTATCCCCCTCAGAAGATATCTACCGAGCTACCCATCCATGGAAGATCTCTGTCAACCTGCACCTCCCCTCCCCCCTCAGATGATGTCTGTGTACCTACCCACACCCTTGGAATATGTCTGTCTACCTAAACCCCCCCCCCCTTAGAATATGTATGACTACCTACCCCTCCCCACAGAATATGAATGTCTACCTACCCCACCCCTCAGGAGATGTCTGTGTACCTACCCCTCTCAGATGATATCTACCTACACCTCCCACATCGGAAGATTTCATACTACCTCTACCCCATCGAAAGCTGTCTGTCTCTCATCGCCCCACCACCTAATACGTAATTCTACCTACTTGCTCCTTATAAAATGTCAGTCTACGTAACTCTCCACAGGAGATGTCTGTCTACCTGCCCCCTCGTCAGATGTCTGCCTACCTCACCCCCCTAAGGAAGATGTTTGTCCACCTACCTCACCCTGTGAAGATGTCTATCTATACCCCCACCTCGTAAGATGTCTATCACCCTGAAAGATGTCTCTCAACACCCCCCCCCCCCCCCCCACACTAAGGAGAAGTCTATCTACCTACCTGCCCTCTCGGAATTTGTCTGTCTACCTATCCCAACCCCTACTCAGCCCCCCCACTCGGAAGTTGTTTACCCCTGTCTCGGAAGATGTCTAGAGACCCCCAAACTTTGGAAGGTGTCTTCCAGCCCCTCAGGCGATGTCTGTCTACCCCCCCCCCCCCCCTCAGAAGATGTCTGTCAGCATACCAACCACCCTGGAATTAGTCTGTCTACCTACCAACTGCCTCGGAATATATCTGTCTACCTCCCACCTCGGAAAATGTCTTCCAAACACAGTCTCAGAAAAGCCCAGTCTACCAACTGCCAAATTTCAACCCCCAGAAGATTTCTATCCAACCCCCCCCCCCCACTCGGAATATGTCTATCTACCTCCACTCTTGGTAGCTATCTACACCTCCCTCTCAGAGAATCTCTAACCCCACTCTCATAGGATGTCTACCTACCCTCACCACCATTCGAAGATGTCTACCCCTTGGAGGATGTCTACTCCACCTGGAATATGTCTGTCTACCCACGTTGGATGATGTCTGTCTATCTACTCAGCCCCCCTGGGAAGATGTCTGTTAAACTACCACCCCTTGGAATTTGTTTACCTATCATTACCTGCACAAAATATGTCCATCAACCTACAATCTCCTTCTGAAGATATCTGTCTACCTACAGCTCCCGCTTGGAAGATGTCTGTCTACCTACAACCCCTCAGAAGACGTCTGTCTACCTATCTCCACATCAGAAAATGTCTCTCATCTCCCCACCCTTAGAATATGTCTGTCTACCTACACTCCCCATCGGAAATGTCTGTCTACCTAAGCTCCCTCAAACCATGTCCGATTAGCTGTCCACCCCGGAAGATGTCTGTCTACCTACCCAACCATCAGAAGATGTCTGTGTACCTACCCCTCCCCCTCGGAAAATGTCTGTCTCTCATCCCCCTACCCTGAGTATATGTCTGTCTACTTACCTGCCCCCCCTTGGAAAGATCTCTGTATACCTAAACCCAGCCCTCAGAAGATGTATGACTACCTACCCCTTCCATTGGAAGATGTATGTTTTCCAACCCTCCCTTCGGAATATTTCTGCCTACCTACCATCTATCACAAAGGATGTCTGTCAGCCTACAATTCCTTACTGGTGTCTGTCTACATACCCACCCACACTCGGAAGAAGTTTGTCTACCTGCCACTCCTTAGGAAATGTTGGTCTACCAAACCCCTTAGAAGATGTCTGTCTACCTATACACCTCTGATAAGACTGTCTACCTAACCCCCTCTGTAGATGCCTGTCTACCTACCCCCTTGGAATATGTCCGTCCTCCTACAACTCTTCAGAATATGTCTGCCTACCTACCCCCCCTCTCGTAAGATATCTGTCTACATATCCCCCCCCCCCCCCCCCCCCGCATGATCTGTCTACCTACCCCCTTCCCCTGTCATAAGATGAATGTCTACCTAAACCCCTCAGAAGATGTATGCCTATCTACCCCCTTCAAATGATTCGATTTTATCCCTCCTGTGGGAGATATCTGTCTCCCTACCCCTACCTCTGAGGATATCTGTCTGCCTACCCAACCCCCCCCCTCTCGGAAGTTGTTAAACTACCACTCCTCTGGGAAGATATCTACTCCCACATCAGAGAATGTCCACACCCCTCTTGGAGGATGTCTGTATACCAAAACGCATACTTTGGAAGATGTCTCCCCCCCTTTGAAAGATGTCTGTCTACCATGAACACCCCTCAGAAGATGTCTGAGTACTGAACTCACCCTCAGAATATATCTCCTCCTTACCTACCCCCCCTCCCTTGGAATATGTCTGTCTACCTACCCATTTCCCATAAGAAGATGACTGTCTACCTTATTCCCCTCAGAAGGTGTATGTCTACATGCCACACCTCGGAACATGTCTGCCTACCTAAAACCCTCGGAAGAGGTCCATCTACCTCGCATCTTGGAAGATATTTATTTACACCCCTCTTGGAAGATATCTACCCCTGTGTTGGAGGATGACTACCTCCCTCTCGGATGATGTCTACCCTCTCTCTGAAATGTCTGTCTACATACCCTCCTCTCAAAAGATATTTCTCCTCCCTCAGATGATGTAAGTCTATCAACCCTCAAATGGAAAATGTCTGTCCTCCTAATCCCCCTCGGAAGATGTCTGTATACCTACCCACCTGTCTGTCTACGTACCCCCACTCCCATGATGTCTGTCTACCTCCCCCTTAGGTATATGTCTGTATACCTACACCCGTTCGGAAGATGTCTGCATACCAAACACTCCTCCGAAGATGACTATCTACCTACCCTGCCTCAGAAGGTGTCAGTCTACCTAACCCCTCGTTGGAAGATGTCTGTCTACAAAACTTCACTGGGAAGATGTCTGCCTACCTAACCCTGTCCATGATAATTGTCTGTTTACCAACACCTCTGCTTCGGAAGATGTCTGCCTACCTACAAATCCCACAACAGAAGAGGTCTGTCTACCTACTTACACCCCTTGGAAGATGTCTCTCTACATCCCTCCAGTCATAAAGTATTGTCTACCAACCCATACTTCTGAATATGTCTGTCAGCCTACCCCAGAAGATGATTGTCTAATTACCCCCTCATCTGAAGATGTCTGTCTACCTAGACCCCACGTGGAAAATGTATGTCTATGTACACCCCTCGGAAAATGTCTGTCTCCCTACAACCCCCTCAGAAGATGTGTGTCTACCTACATGAACTTTTGTATGATATCTGTCTATGACGCCCGCACTTGGAAGATGTTTGTCTACCTACCGCACCCATTGGAATATGTCTGTCTATGTACCCACCAACCATCGGAAGATGTATGTCCACCTACACATCCCCCTCGGAAGATGTCTGTCTACCTACACTCATCAGAAGATGTTGTCTACTTTCCACCATCGGAAAATGTCTCTCTACCTACCCCTCTTGGCAAATGTCATTCTACGCCACCCCTCTGAAGAGGTCAGTTTACCCTACAACCCCCCAGATGAAGTCTGTCTAACTACCCCCCCCTCTCGAAAAATGTCTATAGTCACCCTGCCTCGGACAATGTCCTCTCTGCCTACGCCCCATCATGGAAGATGTCAGTCTACCCACCCACCCATCAGAAGAAGGTTGTCTAAACCATCCCCTCACATGATATGTCTGCCTACCAACCCCCTATTGGAAGATGTCTGGCTACCTACCCCACCCCACATCTGAAGATGTCTGTCTACCAACCCTCCACTTGGAAGATATCTGTCCTCCTACAACCCCTCAGAAGATGCCAGTCTACATAAACCCTCTCAGACATTATCTGCCTAAATACCCCTCCTCGGATGGTTTCCTGTCTACCTACACCCACAACCCGTCATAATATGAATGTTTACCTAAACCCCTCAGAATCTGTATATTAATCTACCACACCTTGAATGATTTGTCTCTATCTTATCCCTATCTTGGAAGATGTCTGTCTCCCAACCCACCCCCTCTGAGGATGTCTGTATACCTACCCCCCTTCTCGAAAGTTGTCTGTGTACATTCACCACACATTTAAACATGTCTATCTATGTACCTCCTCTCGGAAGATATCTATCTATTGCCGCCATGGAAGAAAAGTATCTCCCCCCTCTCGGAAGATGTCAATCTACCACTCCTCTCAGAAGATATACACTCCCCATCTGAGAATGTCTACATCCTCTCTCGTAGGATGTCTGTCTACCAAACTGCATCCTTTAGAAGGTGCTTCCCACCCCCTTGGAAGATGTCTGTCTTCCAACACCCCCCTCCACCCCTTGGAAGATGTCTTTCTACTGCACCCAGGCTCAGAAGATGTCTCCATACCTAACACTCCTCGGAAGATGTCTTTCTACCTGCCCCCCCCCCCCCAATAGGAAGATGACTGTCGACGTTATCCCCCTCACAGAATGTCTAGACCCCTCTCGGAGGATACTGCTTACCAAACTGCATCCTTTAGAAGATGTTTCCCACCCCTTGAAAAATATCTGTCTTCCAACACCCCCCCTTGGAAGATTCCTGTCTACCGAATCCAGCCTCAGAAGATGTCTCCATACCTACCACCACTCGGAAGATGTCTGTCTACCCACCCACCCCCGATCAGAAGATGACTGTCGACGTTATCCCCCTCAGAAGATGTCTGTCATACATACCCTCCCTCAGAAGATGTCTGCCTAGCTAAGACCAGTGGACAGATGTACAACTGCCTCCCATCTCGGAAGACATCTACTCCCCCTCTCGGAGGATGACTATCTCCCTCTCGGAGGATGACTACCTCCTCTCTGAAGATGTCCCGTCTATGTACCCTCCCCCTCAAAAGATGTCTCTCCCCCCCCTCAGATGATTTATGTCTACCAACCCCCACATGGAAAATGTCTGTCCTTCTAACCTCCTTGGATGATGTCTGTGTACCTACCCAACTGGAAGATGGCTGTCTACCTACCACCACTCGGGACATGTCTGTCTACCTTCCCCCTAGGTATATGTCTGTATACCTACACCCCTTTGGAAAATGTCTGTCTACCTACCCCATCACTTCAGAAGATGTAATTTCTACTTACCACACATCGGAAAGTGTCAGTCTACCTATGCCCCACCCTCAGAAACTATATGTCTACCTTGCCCCTTTGGAAGATGTCAGTTTACCAACCCCACTCTCAAAAGATGTCTGCTTACCTACTCTCCCATCGAAAGATGTCTTTCTACCTACCCCCTCTCAGAAGATTTTGTCTACCCCCTCTCTGAGATGTCATTCTACACCCACTTGGAAGATGCCTATCTAAACCCCTGGGAAGAAATCCCTCCCTCTAAACATGCCTACCTAAACCCTTCCACATCGGAAGATGCCAATCTAGCCCCCTTCAGCTGATGCCTACCAACACCCACCTCATAAGATTATCTATCCATACCTTCCTCGGAAGAGGTGTATCTACCCCCTCAGAAGATGTGTATCTGCCCCCATCCTTGGAAAATGTCTATCTACCCCCCTCAGAAGCTGTCTCTCTACCCCCCCTTGGAAGACGTCTACCCCCCTTCAGAGGATTATCTACCCAGCCCAGGCGGAAAATATCTGTATCCCTCCACTAGGAAGGTGACTATCAACCAACACCTCAGAAGATGTCTATCTACCCCCACCCACAGATATCTACACCCACTGGAAGATACCTATCCCCACCTCAGAAGATGTCTATCCCCCAGGCGGATGTCTATAACTCACCTCATGAAAGATGCCTGTCTATCAACCCCCTCCTCTCAGAATATGTATGACTACCTACCCCACCCCTGTTAAGATTTCCATCTAGCCCCTCCTCTCAGAGAACATTTATCCTAGACTCAGAAGATTTCTACAGCCTCCCTTCATTTGGAATGTGTCTACCTGCCCATTCTGAATATGTTTAACACGCGATCTAGTGT